>NW_006408645.1:1863502-1871719 GCF_000296735.1 Chrysochloris asiatica | reverse complement strand
GCATGGACATTATCCTATCACTTATAGCATTGTACCTCATGACTGATGGATGTAGCAGCTAAAAAAAGGGAACAAATCTTTACAGTGAGGCTCACTCTCACCCACTCAATACACAGGATTGACAGGGATGGGCAACTTAGACATTGGCTACCCAAAATGAGAGGGCCTATAAAGGCAAGAAGTGACTGGCTTACAAGCTTTCAAGAGGGAGCCTATTTCCAGACAGGTTGGGGGAAGGTAGAATCATCACTGAATGATTTCCCATCTGTTGGGACCAAACTGGGGAAAGGAAATGGGGATAAGACTCGTGTGGTACAATAGTGAATAATTGCCATCAGGACTGACTGTGAGGGTTGGAAATGTAGAGGTAGATGTTTTCTGACAAATGGAGGAGAGTGACTGATTTTGCAGCCCAGGAGTGGAGGTCCCTTAAGTGAGAAGAACGGAGAGTGGGACCCTACCTAGAGAGGCAATGCACCAGGGATGGAGACAGAAAAGATGATGTGGACTGATGGAGCAGCTGGGGACAGTGGACTCAGAGAGGGAGACAGGCTATGTGCTGATGGCCGGGGGTGGGCCTGTATGGTGTACCCTTTGGGGCTATTTGATGATGCATGGAGGGGATTGTAATCATTGCAATGAAAGGAAATACAATACGATGAGTGTAAAGCTGATGTTCTCCCATGTAAACCTCACAAAAAAAAAAAAAAAGTAGTGAAGTCCTGCATGCAATTCCTAGTGGATGTAACTTTTCTCTTCCCCACTCAATATTTGTGTTTCAAGTTTGATAATTAGGTGTGAGCGATGCCACAAGATTTCCCAGTGAGGCCAGAACTGCTTCCTCAGGCCACAAGGGCACAATAGAGCATGGTGCTCTCAGGTTTTCAATTCAGAGCTTTCTGAATCTTCTCAGTCTTTGCAGATGTGGCCATTTCCATGGCCTGGGTTCCATTCTCTGTAGACCACTGTCAGGATGTTCACATAAAATGATGACAGGCAGGGACTTCAACACATAAAAATAAATGCATTACTAGTAAAGTTTAAAACACACTTCAATGAGCCTTCTAAACTCTGCTGTTCATAAAACATAAACATTCTGGTCACTTTTCTGTCATATCTACACAGTATTCTCAATTTGTTGCTTCCACGGACTCTCTCTGTTTCCTCATCTCCACCATCAATCTCTAACTCAAACATTTGTCCTCTGGCATTCTGGATTATTACAACAGACACCTCCAGCCCTTTCATTGTCTACATCCCAAAATTCATATATGGGCAGTTTGTCTCTTACTCTGAAAAACTGGGAGGTCTCCCAACTCCTTAAAAATCACACGAGACCTCTTTGATCAACAAGTGAGAAAGCAGTCTCCCTGAGACCCAACCTGGATATTCAGCCCACACAATGGTTCACACAACCCTGGCACTGGGGACCAAGCAGGAGGAGCACATGGGTGGCTCAGAGCAAGTTCCCACAACTGAAGAAGCAGTCCAATGAACAGGCTCAGATCACAGACATGTTTTTAGGCATAAATACATGGATGTGGATACAAGAAGTAGTTTTAGAAAGAAAACTACCAATTTACCTTGAAAGAATGGAACAATTTACTTTACGTGGTTCCTGAACAAACCATGGGAAATTGATGTCAGTTAGAAGAATAGATACAAGAAACAAGGGAAACTACTTCCAGAGCAAATTGTTTTTTAAAGCTTCGCTCCAGGAAGGGAAGCTAATGGGTGAGCAATCCAAATAAGACCCAGAGCCACCAAAGGCAACTGTGGTTCAGTAAACTCAGTACTAATGAAAGTAGTCGCAGCACCCTCTCATTGTGGGAGCCCAGGCCAACCTCTCCGTGTCTATAATATGGAGATTGCCCATTGATGACCATGGAAAAGTACAGAGGTATGGAAATACAACCCAATGAAGTGGTTGTTGTCAACTAAGAAGATTTGAAATGTACCTGAGCACAGGAAGGAGATTTGGGAGCTTTTTGAGTTCTGGTAGCATAGTGGTTACAAGTCGGGCTGCCAACCTCAAGATCAGCAGTTCGAAACTACCAGTGGTTCCGCAAGAGAAAGATGAGGTGTTCTGCTCCCGTAAAGATTTGCAGCCTTGGAAACCCTGTGCAGGGTTACTATGAGTGGGGACCAACTCCACAGTACTTAACAACAACAACATCAAGTGCTTCCTTCTGGGCTGGAGGAGTCCATGAGTGGGTCAGGTCAAACCTAGATTATTATTATCAGTTTTGATGGTTCAGAAACATTTCTTTCTTCACCAAAACTACTGAATATCCATGGCATCTTCTCTTTAGTATTAGAATGTCCGGAAAACCAAATTAATTCACTGGGATTGGAAGCTGAGCCAAAGGGAATCAGATAATTGTGGTGTAGTTACTTAAAGGCAATTGTGGTGGATTTACTTTTTTAAAAAGGGAAAAAAATGTAACACCAAGTCTGGAATTGCTGCTGCAGTAGAGTACTGATCTGTCTAAAATTGGAGTGAGGTATACCAGAACTCCAGACACTGTATCTCACACTCTTAACAATAACTAAATAGGTTCTAAGGTTGACCTTTTCCAATCCCACTTTATTTATCCCACTGCTTGCATCTGACTCTCAGTTTTCTTCCTTGTCTTCCTGATTTGAAAAGACCCTAACCTCATCCCCCATGTTTACCAGCCTTCTCTGGAGTCAGGCATCCCCTGCATTATGGAAATTCTTGTTATCCAAGAATGTCGCTTCCTGACTGATGAACAAATTCAAAGACTGTAACTGTCTCTCTTTGTACCTTAATCACATTCCCAAGAAGCACTTGGGAAAAACAGACCTGGGAATGGTTTAATATGCCTCTAATATGAATAGTGCTCTCTGACAGCAGAGAAGGAGTGCGAACATGGAAGCATCGAAAATCAAGGTAGGTCAGTGTCTCCAGAACCTAGTCCTAGGTGTGTCTTTAGAGATTAGTCTCTAGTTTGTCTTTTTTGAACTCTTCATCCATGGTCTCAGGAAGGGAGCACATGGGCAACTGATTTATGGCAGATCTTTGAAGTAAAGTGTGCCATCTCAAGAAAAATCAAGAGGCATTAGGTCACACAGTCCATGGAAGTAGCAGTCAAGAAACCAATGTGTTGTACTTGGCAAATTTACTACAAAAGATCTCTTTGAAGTTTTTTAAAGGAGCCCTGGTAGTACAACGATAACTGAATGGTTGGTTGGTGGTTCAAACCCACCAGTGATTCTGTAAGACACAGATGTGGTAGTTGGCCTCTGTAAAATTTAGTGGTGGTGGTCGTGTGCCACGGAGTCAGTTCCAACTCATAGTGACCCTGTGTGGGGTTTCCAAGGCTATTAAAAGTAGAAAGCCTCATCTATTTCTGGTGGGTTTGAACTGCTGACCTGCCGATTAGCAGCCCGATGCATAGCTCACTATACCACCAGAGCTCCCTGTAAAGATTACAACTTAGAAAACCCTATGGAGCAGTTCTACTCTGTCCTGTACCATCACTGTAAGTCAGAATCGACCTAATGGCCTTTAAAAATAATACCAAAGTTTTATCAAATAAAGCTGTCATTTTGATGATTAAGGTGTATCTGACCCACATCGTGGTCTTTTCAGTCACCTCATGTGCACATGAAAACTGGACAATAAGAAAGAAAGACAGAAACATCTATAACATTTCAACTGTGGTATTGGCGAAGAACACTGAATTTTACATGGACTGACAGAAGAACAAACAGATCAGTCTTAGAAGAAATACAATGAAAATATTCATCAAAAGTGAGAACAGGAAGACTTTGATTTGCTTACTTTGGACACACCATCAGGAAAGACCTATTGCTCATAAAGAACATCATGTTTGGCAAAGTCAGTAAAAATAAGCGAAACCATCCATGGGATGGATTGATACAACCACCACATCAGTGACCTTGAACATGCCAACCATCATGAAAATGGCACAGGTTCAGACAACGTTTTGTTCTATTACGCCAAAAGTTACCATGATTCAAAGCTGACTCAACAGCACCAAACAACATCAGAGAAATTCACAGAGAGGCTTTCCGTTTCCAAAATCAAGAGGGGCAGGGAGGGAGCCCACTAAAACTCAGACTTGGCAGCGTGTAGAATGAATCTGAAAGGGAACACAGAGTGAGATAGCATTCACTCTAGAAGCTTGGAAAGGAGTGTCAAGCAAAAAGGCTGAACTGGAGGCCAACACTGGGTTTTGTTTGTAAGGGCTGAAAAGCAAGATGCTCAGGACAAAGCAGTAGCCCCTGATACCTACTCTATGGGACCACACCTGAGCCAGCATAGGATACAGAATTCCCAAACCTTTTAACGGTGTGAATGGCTGTTTCCTCAGATCAAGAAGAAATTAGTTGTACTTCCAGAAAAATGTACAAGTCATCCTGGTTCACTAAGAAATCTTTTTCTCTTAATGGTTTAATGGGATCTGGGTAAACAGCAGGTGAGCCCCTGGCTTAAATAGGAACATCTGAGTTTATATAATACAGCCCTGCAGAGCTAATAAACCTTGAGTGGTGAGTGCCATCAGATTTGTTACTCTTAAACAAATCTAAAGGAAGATGAAAAATTCTGTGGATTGTTTTACTGGAACAAGCTAAAAGAAAGGTTTCATTCACTGAGTAAAAGAAATTCTTCTAAAAGTAGGAAATCAGTACAAATACTCTGTGAAAGCTACAATGGTGAGGCAGTACAGTATGTTGTTAGGTGCCATCGAGTTGGTACCAACTCATAGCGACACTATGTACAACAGAATGAAATACGGCACAGTTCGGGGCCAACCTCACAATTATTGCCACACTTGAGCCCATTAATGCTGCCACTTTGCCAATCCATCTCACTGGGGTTCTTCCTCTTTTTCTCTGACCCTCCACCTTAGCAAACATGATATCCTTCTCCCAGTGACTGGTCCCTTCTGACAATATGTCTAAAGTTTGAGAGACGAAGTCTGGCCATCCTGGCCTCCAAGGAGCACTCTGGCTGCACTTCTCCCAACACAGATCTATTTGTTCTTTTGGCAGCCCATGGCACTTTCAATATTCTCCTCCAACACCACAATTCAAAGGCATCGATTCTTCTACGGTCTTCCTTATTCACTGTCCAGCTTTTGCATGCTTACTAAGTTATTGAAAATACCATGGCTTGGGTCAGGAGCGTCTTAGTCCTCAAGCTGACATCTTTGCTATCCAACACTTTAAAAAGGTCTTGTGCAGCAGATTTGCCTAATGCAATACGTCCTTTGATTTCTTGACTGCTGCTTCCATGAGTGTTGATGGTTGATCCAAGAAGAATGAAGTCCTTGACAATTTCAATCTTTTCTCCATTGATAAGGATGTTGCTTACTGGTCCAGTGGTGAGGATTTTTTTCTTTACATTGAGATGCAATCCATACCAAAGGCTGTGGTCTTTGATCTTCATCAGTAAATGTTTTAAGTCCTCTTCACTTTCAGCAAGCAAGGGTGTATCATCAGCATATCGCAGTTTGTTAATGAGTCTTCCTCCAATCCCACCTAAAAAGTGTCACATTGTACAGCAGAAATGGTGTATGTACCCAGCGTGGGATCAAGTGAGGGAAATCAAAAGAGAAGAGTCCAGGACTCAGGGTCAGACACCTGAGCTATCATATGATATCTACCATTAATTGCACAATCTTTGGAAAGCCCTTTCTGGACCTCAATTTCCATATCTTTGAATGAGGGTTTTGTGTCAATATTAATGGCAACTAATTCCTACTGACTATATAAAAGGCTCAGGCCAAAATTTATGAATATAGACTATAATGCAGAGTTTACCAACCTTGAACATATGAAAACATAGGCAGGTATGAGAAAAAGTAGAGGTGAAAATGGAGGGACAAGAGAAGTAAGACAGAGGTGGTGAAATCATCATCTAATCTTGACAGGAACTGCTTTCTTGACTGGGGTTCATGGAGTGAGAAACAGAGTTATAAAGATATTATTCAAAGTTACAAAAATGAAACCAATGATTTGCATATCTAAATTGGAGTCCTGGTTTGGTGCTATAGGGTAAGCACTGGACACAAGCTCAATTTGAACTGCAAAGTCAGCAGTTTGAACTCACCACCTGCTTCTCAGAAACCCTATACAGGGTCACTATGAGTAGGAACTGATTCAAGGACACTTAGCAACAGCAACAATATCTAAATGGAGGTGACTGCTTTCATCAGATGTTTTTATGTACCATTTAACTTTTTTGTTGTTAAGTGCTGTCAGCCAATTTTGACTCAGAGCAGCCCTGAATAGGGTTTCCAAGGAATAGCTGATGAGTTTGAATCAAAGTTGGTATGATGCTGTTCATCATATGTTTTTATGTATCATTTAAATGCTACAAAATTCTGTAGCTGCTATGTGCTGTCCAGTTGGTTTCTACTCATAGCGACCCTGTTGAGGGTTTCCGAGGAGTGATCAGTAGATTTGAAGCAGTGACCTTGCAGTTTGTTTTCCAGTGGTTATCCTTTAGCACCATACCAGGACTCCTATGCTATGTTGTTTTTAGGTGCCATCAAGTTGGTTCCATCCCATAGCCGACATATGCAGGACAGAATAAAACACTGCCTGGTCCAGCACCATTCTAAATGTTAGGTCTGAGTCCATTGCTGCTGCCACTATGTCAGTCCATCTAGTGGGGATCGGCCTCTTTTTCACTGGCTCTCCACTTCACTGAGCATAATGTCCTTGTCCAGGGGCTGGTTCCTCCTTGTAGCATGTCTGAAGTATTAGAGAGGAAGCCTGGTCATCCTGGCTTATAAGAAGCGTCTAAGATTTGTTTGTTCATCTGTAAAATCTTAGAACTTTCAATATTCTTCTCCAACACCATATTGCAAATGCATCTATTCTTCTATGGTCTTTCTTATTCAATGTCCAAAATTTGTCATGCATATGAGACTGTTGAAAATTGCCATGGCTTGGTTTGTTGCTCAATGCCTTCTAGGTTTATCTGACTCATAGTGACTGTTAGTAGGTTTTTGTTTTGTTTTTTAAAACTTTTATTGTGAATTGAGGGATAGTTTACATGAGGGAACATTGGTTTTGTACTCATTCTATTGTATTTTGTTTCACTGCAATGATTATAATCCCCTTAAAGCATCATCATTCAACTGTATTTGCTTCTCTTCCCTTTGTTTGTTTGTTTTTAATGTATACAAAAGTACTCAGGAATATATATAATCATTTAAATAACCAAAGGGCACATTCTGCAAGCCTGCTTCCTGGCCTCCAGCACACAGCCTTTCTCTTTCCATGAGTCTAGAGTTCTCAGCTGCTCTACCTTTCCATGCCTTCATCTCTGCCTCTATGTCTGGTGTCACTGCTTCTCTGGTTAGGGTCCCATATTCTGCTTGTGCTCTTCTCCTTTGATGGTCCTAGGGTCCTCTGTTCCTGGAATGTAAGCTTTACTACTTCTCCCTTTATGTTACAAAACTTCTACCTTTACAGTTGTTACCATCACAATTAGTCATGATAAAAATTACTCACTATTGAATCATAAGAATCTTATCCCCATCTCCTTTCACCAGACCCATCTAGACAAGATGAAAACTATTCATTGGGGATTCTACCCTCCTCCACACATTCTGAAAATTAACTTGAAAATTTGTAAGCCAGCCACTTCATACCTTTGTACATCACACCACACCCCCATTTTAGATAGCCATTTCTAAATTGCCCATCCCTTTCAACCCTGTATACCAAGGGGATAGGCTTGATCCTTGATGTGAAGACTCCTTCCCTTTCTGTTGATATTTTGAGCTACTACATCCATAAGTAAAGGCCAAGTTCATCAATTGTGGCAATTTACATGTATTTCCTTTATTAAATTTCTTTATCTAACTCTAGTCAAGCTTTAAGGAGTTCTGGTAGCATAGTGGTTACAAATCGTCGGCTGCGAACCACAAGTTCAGCAGTTCAAAACGACCAGCTGCTCTGCAGGAGAAAGAAGAGGCATTCTGCTCCCGTAAAGATTTGCAGCCTCAGAAACCCTTACAGGGTCACTATGAGTTGGAACTGACTCCATGTCACACAGCCACCACCACCAGTTGAGCCCTGGTCATCAACCCATCAAAGCTTGGACAAATGGGTACTATCTACAAGTTTGGGTGTTCTTATGCATCTCCCCCCACTTCATATCAGCTGTACACTTCACTCTCAGCTCTAGCCCTCCATGGCTAGGTCAATGTC
>NW_006408645.1:1833254-1861193 GCF_000296735.1 Chrysochloris asiatica | reverse complement strand
ATCTTCTTTTGATGCTTTCTGCATTTCTTAGTATTTTACCCATTGCATCCTTCAATACTGTAATCCAAGGCCTGAATTTTTCTTTAGGTCTTTCAGCTTAAAAAATACTGTGCATGATCTTCCCTTTTGATTTTTTAACTCCAGATCTGTGCACATTTCATTATAATGTATCTTTGTCTTCTCAATCTGCTCTTTGAAATTTTCTTTTCAGCTCTCTTACTTCCTCATTTCTTCCATTTGCTTTAGTATCTCTTCTGATATCCATTTCAGTATTTTCTTTCTTTCCTGTCTTTTTAGTGACCTTTTGCTTTCTGCATATATGATGTTCTTGATGTTGTCTCACAATTCTTCTGGAATCCAGTCTATAGCATTGAATGCATCAAATCTGTTCTTGGGATGATTTCCAAATTCAGGTGGGATTCAAGGTCATATTTTGGCTCTCATGGAGTTGTATTAGTTTTCATCAGATTCAGTCTGAAATTGGGTATGAGTAATTGTTGCACTGTTACTCAGCTGGCCTTCTGCCTTGCTTTGGCTGATGATACTGAGTTTTCCTACTGTCTCTTCCCACAGATGTTGTCAATTTGATTCCTGTGGGCTCCATCTGGTGAGATCCATGTGTATAATCATCTTTTATGTTGGTAAAAAAAAAGGTATTTGCAACGAAGAAGTCATTCATTAGTTTTACAAGTTTCTATCATGCAATATCCAGCATCATTCTTTCAACCAAAGGCCATATTTTCCAAGTAATGATCATTCCTCTTTGTTTCATACCTTTGTATTCCAATCACCAAATAATCCAAGAGCTAGGTTATAAGAATAAAAACGTGGCATCAGGATTAGAGGAAGACTCATTAACAACCTGTGCTATGCAGATGATATAACCTTGCTTGCTGAAAGTGAAGAGGAATTAAAACATTTACTGATGAAGATCAAAGACCACAGCCTTTGGTATGGATTACATCTCAGTGTAAAGAAAACAAAAATCCTCACCACTGGACCAATAAACAGCATTCTTATCAACAGAGAAAGATTAAAATTGTCAAGGACTTCATTCTTCTTGGATCAACTGTCAACACTCACAGAAGCAGCAGTCAAGAAATCAAATGATGTATTGTATTAGACAAATCTGCTGCACGAGACCTTTTAAAAGACTCAAATAGCAAAGATGTCAGCTTGAGGACTAAGGTGTGCCTGACTCAAGCCATGGTATTTTCAGTAACCTCATATGCATGCAAAAGCTGGACAGTGAATAAGGAAGACAGTAGAAGAATTGATGTTTTTGAGTTATGGTGTTGGAGGAGAATATTGAAAGTGTCATGGGCTACCAAAAGAACCAACAGATCTGTGTTGGAAGAAGTGCAACCAGAGTGTTCCTTGGAGGCCAGGATGGCCAAACTTCGTCTCTCATACTTCGGAAATATTGTCAGAAGGGAGTGTAGTCTCTGGAGAAGGATATCATGTTTGGTAAGGTGGAGGGTCAGAGTAAAAGAGGAAGACCCCCAATGAGATGGATTGGCCAAGTGGCAGCATCGATGGACGCAAAGGCTTGGCAACATTAGTGAGGTTGGCCCTCATCGCATTGATGGACACAAAAGCGTGGCAACAGTAGTGAGGTTGGCCCAGGATTGTGCAGTGTTTCATTCTGCTGTGCATAAGGTTGCTATGTGTCAGTACCAACTCGATGGCACCTAACAACAACAATACCTTTTGAGGAGTCCTGATGTGGTGCTGTGGGTCAATGCACTGGACTGCAAAACTGGGTTGAACTGTAAGATCAGTGGTTCAAGCTCACCAGCTGCTCCTAGGAAACCCTATACAGGGTCACTATTGGTCAGAACTGATTCGACAGCACTTAACAACAAAGACAACAACACCTATTTAGAACTTTCTCATATGCTGAACACATGTTCCAAGCATTTTGGGGTTACCTTATTTAATTATCAGAATAACTTCATGAGGTATGGGGGAAAAAACAAATTTGTGACTTCTCTTGGAAAGTCTGACAATGTTGGGCAGCAATCCAACATAGTAGCAATAAGCCAGAGTGAATCAAAATCAACTTCATGGCAATGGGTTTGTAGTGTTGTTGCTGTTAAGTGCTGTCGAGTTAGTTCTGACCCATAGCGACCCTGTATAGGGTTTCCAAGAGGCAGATGGTGAGTTTGAACCACCGACCTTGCAGTTCAAACTGACCTTGTGGTCCAGTGCATCATCCTACAGTGCCATACCAGGAAGTAGTTAGCCACAGACCTCATCATTCCCTATTGTTCTGCTTACTTTGTTTATGGTATCTGAGTGACCCCTGAAAGCACATGGGTTCAAAGTCCCCTAGATTAAATTGTTTCTATTCCCTGGGTGGTACAAATAGTTAAGCACTTGATTACTAGATGATAGATTTGAATCCACCCAAAGGCACCTCAGAAGACAGGCCAGGTAATCTGCTTCCAAAAAATCAACTGCCTTGAAAACCCTATGGTGCAGTTCTCTCTGCACATATAGGGTCACTATGAATCAGAACTTACTCAAGGATAACTAACAACAACATCAAGAGCCCCTAACCCACTCTTGAAAGGTGATGGTTTTTGTTCCATGTCATCAGTGGCCAGGTGAGCCTCAATATGCAGGCCTCGGGAAAAGGGTGCAGTACCTTGGGTCCCCTGGTCAAAGACTCTTAAGAAGCAGGAGCATTGGGTCTGGGAGGACACTTATTCAGTGGACAGTGGGTCTTCTGCAGCTTGCTACCTCCTATACCAAGGAGCTCTGGTAGGTTAATGGTTCCAAGTCAGGCTGCTAACTGCAAAGTCAGCATTCTGAAACTACCAGTCATTCCACAAGAGAAAGACAAGGCTTTCTGCTCCCATAAACATTTGCCACCTGAGAAACCTTATACAAAGTGGCGAAGAGTTGGAACTGACTCCACAGCACATAACCACCACCATACCAAGAACTTGAGTATTACTTGAATGATGAAAGGAAGCAATGGGAAAAAGAACAAGTGAATTCTGCAATCCTCAGGGACAAGGACACTCCTGTCCTAGAAGTAAAGCCTGGTGTGAACCTCAAGAGAGTTACTTACCTTCTCTATACCTCAGTTTCCTTATCTAAAAATTAATCATAGTCTCTACTTCATAGGGAGGTTGTGAAAAGTAGAGTAAGAATCCCACTGAGCTGCTAATAATTCTCAGGTTTCTGGTTCTAATCCCTTGACCATCATGACAGTGCTGTGGTTTCATTACAGATCTATCTATATCTTAAATTTTTAAAATGTTTTAAAAAAAACTCTTTAAAATCCCCCATCATGCTTAATAGCTTGTGTTGGGTTTCACTCACCAGGAAGTTGGGAACTGAAATTCCTTAGAGATAAACTTACAAATTACACATCCTTCAGTTCTGTGTGCTTTTTCAAATGTTCTACTTCTAAATGGGCCTCTGGTGAAGATAATGATCAAGTTATTGATTTGTTCCCAGGAGTACCGGGTAAAGTAAAATCCTACTGAGCACAGTTGTAACTCTTTTTGGTCCAAATGCTTTGGGAAGATTTCTACATCAGTTAGTCATTCTTCTCCCTCTTTCCCGGCTCCTTCCTGGTCCAGGCCTTGGGAGGAATCCCAGAGCAGTTTTGCTCCATGGCCAGCAGGTCCTTTTAATGAAGAACTCCCTTAATTCCACAAGTTGAGTTTATTCATTATTCATTTGAGACCCCTTCAGAGGGGCAAATGGACGGCTTCCTATCCAGAACTGTCTATTTCTGGTCTATCAACATTACCTTTAATTAAATGAGATCCCCCATCTTCCCATCATTACTATTTTAATTTATACAGAGTTGGTTTCTGTTGCTTGCAATTCAAAATTTCAAGTTCTAGTATGACACCTGGTAGTATAATGGTTACAAGTTGGGCTGCTAACCACAAGGTCAGCAGTTTGAATCTACTAGCCACTCACCAGGAGAAAGTGAGACCTTCTGCTCCCCTAAATATTTACAACCTCAGAATCCCTGTACCGGGTTGCTATTAGCCAGAACCAACTCAAAAGCTCACAACCAATATGACAGGTAAGTGGTGAAGGCAAGAGGTAGAGGGTGGAAAGGAGTGGTTTATATTGAGCTTTCAGAGAAGGCCTTTCTGAGGTGGTAGCGTTTGAACTGAGATGTTAAGGAAGTATGGAAACAAGGTAGGCAAAAGCCTTGGGAAGAACATTCCAGGAAGAAAGAGCAAATACAAATACACTGGTAAATTTTAAAAAACAAATGCTAGAAAGGTTCCAGTTCATACATGTGTGGGTTCATTCCAAGCAAACTGTGTTTAAACATGTCTCTGCATTCAGTGGATGGCTGCAGATAAGCTCTTTTGGTAATACACTTGTGTTCATCACATTAGGATGCCTTCAAACAAAAAAAGGTCCAATCAAAACAATGGCTTCTGAGGATACCTGCTGGACAATTCAATTCAAAGCAGAGAGGTCAGCTCAGAAGGTGAAGGCAACTGTTTTTGGCATTCCAAAGGTGTAATCTTAATAAATTTTCTGAAAAGACACAAGGTGACCACAGGCGCTTATTATGAAGTGTTCAGAAATTTGAAAACTACACTGCTGTGAAAAAGGCCAAGACAATTGCTCTGAGAAAGTTTGGTTTCCCATTGTGGCAATGCACTTGCTCATTCTTCAAGGATACAAGGGTTGTCCTACAAGAATTTCCTTGGGAAACTTTACCCCATCCACCCTACAGCCCTGGTACTATACATTTGGACTTCTTTTGTTCCCAAAGCTCAAAGAATATTTAAAAGGAACATGGTTTGAGTCACTCGAGGATGCCAAAACTGCCATTACAACACGATGCAAATCAAAGAGTACAGAATTTTTGGGGAAAGGGTTAAAGATATGGAAACTCCACATTCAGAAGTGTATAGACCAAGATGGAGGGTATTTAGAGAAACAGTAGCTTCATATTTCTATATTTTTATTTAATAAAGGCTTCTATGATTCTATCCACCACTCATCTGTCAGTTTGTCGTGCTGTGGTGGCTTATGTGTTGTGGCGATGCTGGCAGTTATGCCACTGGTATTTTAAATACCATTGGGGTCATCCATGGTGAATAGGTTTCAGTGAAGCTTCCAGACTAAGACAGACTAGAAAGAAGGAAAGGTAGCCACTGAGTCCTTATGAATAGTAATGGAACATTGTTTGATATAATGCCAAAAGATGAGCTCCTCAGGTAACAAGGCACTCAAAATACAACTGGGAAAAATCTGCCTCCTCAGCATAGAATTTACATTCAGGATGTGAATGGAGCAAAGTTTTCAGGACCTTTATTTGCTATTGGGGCACAATTCAAAATGAGAAGAAACAGCTGCAAACAGCCATTCATAATGTGAAAATGGGATGTACAAAGTATAAATTTTGGAAAATGTTGACAAAAATAAAAAATGAAATGGAACACATAAAGATGGCTAGCCTTTGTATCAGTAAACTGAAATGGACTGGTGTTGTGTTGGCCATTTTAATCCAACACTCACATGGTTTACTATGTTGTGAGTAACAAATTTAAGAGGAATGAGGTCACATGCTTCATCCAAAAGAAATTTCAAGATCTATCTTGAAGTAAATGCTGTGCGTGAAAAGATAATAAATACCCTATGCCCACAAGCAAGACTAGTTAATACCACTATTATTCAAATATATATATATACACCAACTAATAAAGTCAGTGATGAAGAAACTGAAGATTTCTATCAAATTCTTAGTCTGAAATTGATCAAACATGCAATCAATATGCGTTGATAATAACTATGATTGGAATGTAGACCTTAGAAACAAAGAGGAAGGTCTGGCAGTTGTAAAATATGACCTTAGTTTTAGAAACGATGCTAATGATCACAAGATAGAATTTTATAATACCAATAACTTATTCATTACAAATACCTTTTTTGACAACATAAAAGGTGACTATACATCTGGGGAAAGAGATTGTGGACAAGCTCAATATCATCAGCCAAAATAAGGCCAAGGGCAGACTGAGGAACAATCAACTGCTCACATCCAAGTCCATGTAAGACAAAATCTGACCTTGAGTGTATCTCACCTGAATTTAGAAACCATCTCAAGAACAGATTTGATGCATTAGACACTAATGAGCAAAATAAGAGGAGTTGTGGGATGACATCAAGAGCAGCATTCATGAAAAAGTGTAAGTTCATTTAAAAAGACAGGAAAGAAAGAAAAAGCCAAAGTGGATGTCAGAAGAGACTCTGAAACTTGCTCTTGAGCTTAGAAAAGTTAAAATGACTGAAAGAAATGAGGAAGTACAAGAGCTGAACAGAACATTTCAAATGGCAGCTCAAGAAGACAGTCAAGTATCACAATGAAATATGCAAAGACATTGAGTCCAAAAACCACATAACCAGAGAACGTGGATTATATGAAGAATAATGTTGTTTCAGGATTGGAGGAAGGCTCATTGCCAACCTGTGATATGCAGATGACACAGCCTTGCTTGCTGGAGACGAAGAGAACTTGAAGTGCTTATTGATGAAAATCAAATTGCACCTCAATGTAAAGAAAACAAAAACCCTCACAACTGGACCAATAAATAACAGCATGATAAATGGAGAAAATATTGATGTTGTCAGAGATTTTGTTTTACTTGGATCCACAATCAACACTCATGGAGGCAGCAATCAAGAAATCAAACAACATCGCATTAGACTCAATCTTCATTAGACAAATCTGCAGCCAAAGACCTCTTTAGAATTTTAATGAGCAAAATGTTATTTTGAGAACTAAAGTGCACCTGACTCAAGTTATGGTATTTTCAATTGTCTCATATTTATGTGAAAACCAAAAAATGAATAAGAAAGACTGGAGAAGAATCTATACATTCGAATTACGGTTTGGAAAAGCATATTGAAAGTTCCATGGACTACCAAAAGAACAAACAAATCTGTCTTGGAGGAAGCGCAGCCAGAATACTCCTTAGAAGCAAGGATGGTGAGACTTCATCTCACATATTTTGAGCAATCTATGAGGAGGGACCAGACCCTGGAAAAGGGCATCATGCTTGGCAAAGTAGAAGGTCATCAAAAAGATAAATACCCCCAATTAGACAGATTGGCCCAGTGGCTGCAACAACGGTCTCATGACATGACACTTATGAGGATGGCAAAAGACTGGACAGCATTTTGTTCTGTTGTACGTAGGGTCACTGTGTCATAAAGGGCTGTACAGCACCTAACAACAACAACAAATGATTCCATAGCAATACTTTTTGCTTATCCATGTATTCTGATTTTTACAAAATCTCTCTTTCAGGCTGAATGGCTTGATAATTGACTGGGGGGTGTGGCACAAGTGTAGAACTAGGGAGACAATGAGGATTCTATTGCAAAAGTCCAGGTGAGAGGTAACCACAACTTGGTTTTGAGTTATTGTATGGAGCAGTTATATCTGTGATACAGAAGAATTGCCAGGATTTGTTGAAGTGGATGCAAGGGAGAAGTGAAGAATCAAGACTGACTCTTGGATTTTGGACTAGGCCACGGAGTAAATGAAGGTGTCATTTGCTGGGCTGGTGAAAACTTTAAGAGCAAACAATTTGTCACTTAACAGCATTTTAAATGTCATCTACTACTATATGGGGAGTCCTCGTGTGGCGCTGTGTGTTAATACACCAGGCTTCAAAGCCATTTGAACTGCAAGGTTGGCGGTTCAAGCTTACCAGCTGTTCCCTGGAAATCCTTTACATTGGAACTGACTCAATGGCACTTCACAACAACAACAACTACTATATGGAGTACTGGCCCTGTAGGATAAGCAGTAGACCACAAGATCAGTTTAAACTGTAAGGTTCAAACTCACCAGCCACTCCTCAGATACCATATAAAGGATCATTATGAACCGTAACCAACTCAACAGCATTTAGCAGCAATAACTACACAAGACTTTGTGGTCCAAAGTTCAAACCCACCAGCCGTTCTGTGGGAGAAACATGAGGCTTTCTGCTCCTGCAAATATTTAAAGTTTTGTAAATATTTAATTTACTAATACTCCTGGGGTGGTACTGCAAGATCAGCATTGGACTGTGAACCACAAGGTTGGTGGTTCAAATCCAACAGCGAATCCTAGGAACCCTTACACAGGGTTGCTATGAGTTGTTGTTGTTGTTGTTGTTAAGTGCCGTCGAGTCGGTTCCGACCCATAGCGACCCTGTACAGGGTTTCCGAGGGTGTAAATCCTTACGGGAGTAGAAAGCCTCATCTTTCTCCCGCGGAGTGGCTGGTAGTTTCGAACTGCTGACCTTAAGGTTCGCAGCCCGATTCGTAACCACTACGCTTGCTATGAGTTAGAACCAACTAAATGGCACATAACAACAGTAGCCACATAAGAGGAGTTCTGGTGTGGTACTGTAGGATAAGTACTGGATGGTGCGGTTGGTTTGAACTGCAAGGTCAGTGGTTCAAACTCACCAGCAGCTCCTTGGAAACCCTATATAGGGTCACTATGAGTTAGAACTGACTCAATGGCACTTTAAAAAACAATAACAATTGCAAAGGTAATTGCCAAAGAATTTGGTGACTTAAAAAAATAAACATTTGTTTTCTCACATTTTCTGTGGCTCAGGAATTCACAATGGCTTAGCTGGGTACTTATGGCTCTGGGTCTTTCAAAATATTGGCTAGGGCTCCCGCCATCTAGATTAGGACTAGAGAGTCTCTTCCCAGATGACTTTCCCATGTGACTAGCAAGGTGTGCCAGTGGATGGTGGAAAACATTTTTGCTTCTTTCCTGGAATTTTCCATATGCTACTTGAATATTCTCATAACATGGTAGGTGGGTTACCATGAGTAAGTAATGCAAGAATGCAAGTATTACAAAAGCCACATCTTTTACGGCCAAGCCTCAGAAGCCATACTGTCAATAACATGCTATTGGCTATACAGACCAGCTCTGTTTGATATAAGAGAGGACTACACAGGAACTTGAATACTGGTAGCCATTTTGGTTGCTGGCTATCATACAGTCTACATAGATGCAAGACAGGAGTTCAAAATCAGAAGGTATGTCAGAGGGGCCAGTCTAGAAGAGAACTGGGGAATAGGAGGGGTTAGGAGTGGAAGGGTCAGATAT
Organism: Chrysochloris asiatica; assembly: GCF_000296735.1. Lineage (NCBI taxonomy): Eukaryota > Metazoa > Chordata > Mammalia > Afrosoricida > Chrysochloridae > Chrysochloris > Chrysochloris asiatica. Next base: position 1,852,072 of record NW_006408645.1, on the reverse strand, counting down.
TGAGAGCTACAAACAAACAAAAGGGATTGATTCTGGTCATGTGGAATGGAAGTTTCAGTGGTTCTGGATATTTACTATTGAAGGACAAGCTGGGAGGGAAAGACCCTGGTTCTATCCTCTATGCCAAAATTCCTGAAGATTTCTGCTTGTAGTTCAGAACACACCAAAATGTGTAAATGATGATAGTGAGAGTTGATCAGCAGAAAGAAGTACACCAAACTGAAAATGTAAAATAAATTAATTCAAGCCAGTAGTCACTCAACCATAAGGTCAATTTGAATTGCAAAGTCGGTGATTCAAACTCACTAGTCACTCCTCAGAAATTCTGGACAGGGTCACTATGAGTCAGAACCAACTAAACACCGGTTAGCATTAAAATGCTAGCATTTCTGTTTCTGTGTGTGTATGTGTGTATATGTGTTGAGGGGTAGTGGAACTGGGGAAGGATGAGCAGGAGGACAGGAGGACTCACTGGCTCTTCATACACTGATTCAGGAATCAAATGGGATGGAGAGGAGCCAACATAGGACAAGAAGGCTCTGAAATTTAGACTGAATCAATACAGTCCAGGGAAACCCAAGTGCAACTTTTGCAAACTGTGGTATTTTCAGCTTAGCGATGCAGAACTCAGCCTACACTGAGTTTCCCAAAGCAGAGATCAATACAGTGACAGGCATTTTCCAGCTGTAAGAGCACTTCTCTCCTCCCCAGGGACAAGGTGAAATGTGGTCCCCTGCATTTTCTGGGCTCTCCTACCCCTCCCACTTCCCGCATAACTATTGCAGCACTGGGCTGTTAGTGTGGTGCTGTAGGACTAGCATTGGACTGAGTAAACCACAAGGTCAGCAGATCAAACCAAACAGATGTTCCTCAGAAATCCTATATAGGGTCGCTATGAGTTGGAACCAACTCGACAGAATTTAACACTAACAACACAAGGCTCTATCAACTATATTAAAAATGTTTACATATGAAACTATACAAACACAATGACTAATATATAATTTTAAAAAGAGAGAGAAGTTGGCTACCATGGAGGAAAAGGAGAAAGGCAAAGGGGATCAGCATCACAGACATTTGTCCATTCCACCTCTCTTCTTTCTTCTCTCCTCTCTACTTTCCTCCCTTTCTTCTCTCTAATTTCTTTTAGGAGTCCTGGTATGTCACTGTAGGATAAGCACTCAGCCAGAAGATTGGTTTGAACTGCAAGGTAGGTGGTTCAAACTCACCAGTTGCTACCTGGAAACCCTATACAAGCTCACCATGATTCAGAACCAACTCAAAGGCATTTTACGAAGGCAAGGATTGATGGTGGATAGGGCAGAAATGTAATGAGGATCTCCGTCAGCAATAAGACAGAATACTGGATGAAGCAGGTTCAGGGGACAGTTCCAGAACTCTGAACCACATATATAGGAATATTTTAAAAGTATGAAGACTTATAGCCAGTATAACTTGTAGCAGAAGCAAGAAATCTCATACTTTCAAATCTACCAGGCTCAGAGGCTCCCAGAGCTGCCATCTTGGGCAAGACTGAGCAGGGGAATGATCAGAGCCACCATGGACTACTGCCTGATGGAACCTTGGAGATAAAGGTGTGGACATTTGTGTGTGTGTGTATCTGTTCATTGGTCCCTCGCTGTCTGCACACCTCCGTTCTGGTGACTAGAGGGGGTGCCTGAGTGAGTGCACAAACCCCCACCCCAGGAGGATTCTACTACACATGCACACAGATCTCCTCAGAATGGGGATTGTGGAGTGGGAGAGACATAGACTAAAAATGAAACAAGCCGAAAATTAAATCCTGAGTTACGTCATAACAACCAACAGTGGCATCTTGAAATTTCTCAGGTGGCCTTGAAAGCAAAAAGATGAAAGAATATATAAAAGTCATACACATATTAGTCTACAGATTCTTTTTCTCTCTCCTCTCTTTGCTGCAATTATAGAATACAGTATCCAATCTGTCTTTTTTGTTATTGCTGTTTTGTTTTTCAGTCCTCTCTTTACCTTTAGGGGGCTCTTTCTCTCCCTTTATTACCCAAGAAGAGACAACAATTGCTGTCATATAGTCAAGCTACAATCACACCCTATAAAATCCCACAACTCAGGCAAGAACCAATACTAGCTGTCATATACCAAGTAGGCAACCAACACCTGCAACAGTTACTCTGAGTCGAGTAATAAGAAAAGTGAAAATGGAAGCCCATCTCCTGATCACATCTACCTGAAGACAATCAGAAAGCATAAAAAATACCAAAACACACACCCATATAAGTATTAAAGTCACAGCTAACTACTGAATATAACCCAAAACAAACAGAAAGAGATGACCATATCAGCACATGTTCAGAAATGAGATAAAGTGACTGAGACAAATGTAGGTAGACCTCCTCTCCATACTGGAAAGAGGGCAAACTTTGGAAGTGCCTGAGAAGTAATTCAGAAAAATGATTATATAATGTATCAAAACACTTTGCAATGGAGTTGAGAAAAATAAGGTAGAAGTCAGGAAAGCACTACAGGAACAATCAAATAAGATAGCTAGAGCATTGGAAACAATTCAAAACCTACAGAAAGAGGTCCAAACGATTAATAGTAGAATATCAGAAATAGACAATACACTGAAAGGGCAAAGGAGTAGAATTGAAGAGATAAAAGCCAGAACTAGTGAGCTAGAAGATAAATCTCTCAACACTACAAAGATAAAAAAGCAAATTAAAAAAAGAACTAAAAATCTGAAGAAGGCCTAAGATTCATGTTGGACAACATGAAGAGGAATAACGTAAGAATTATTAGCATTCCAGAACAGTAGAATTGAAGAGATGGAAGCCAGAACAAGTGAGTTGGAAGACAAATCTCTCAATACTACTAAGATAGAAGAGCAAGTTCAAAAAAGGATTAACAAATCTGAAAAAGGTCTAAGATACATGCTGGACAACATGAAGAGGAATAATTTAAGCATTCCAGAACAGGAAGAATCACACAAGTCCTCAGAGGAGATAGTTGAAGAGCTGCTGGAAGAACATTTCCCTAACATCCTGAAAAGTGAAAACATAAGCATTCAAGAAGCTCAATGAACCCAGGAAGGATAAACCCTAAAACAAAATCACCAAGACATGTCATAATCAAGCTCTCCAAAATCAAAGACAAGGACAGAAACCTGAAAGCAGCTAGGGAAGAGAGAAATGTTACATACAAAGGCAAGTAAATCAGATTAAGGTTAGATCTCTCAGCAGAAACCATGCAGGCAAGAAGTCAATGGGGAGACATATCTAAAACCCTGGAAAAAAAAAAAAAAAAAAAAAACTTGCCAATGAAGAATCCTTTACCCAGCAAAGCTATCAAATATGATGGTGTAATCAAAACATTCCAGTATAAACAGAAGCTAAGGGATTTTGCCAAAGCAAACCCTGTGCTGTAAAACATCCTAAAGGGAATTCTGTGGACTGAGAACCAACAAGAACAGACAACAATCAGAGATTGACATATGTGGTAGCACCACCCAGAACTCAATCAACAAATGGAAGAGTCAAGAACAGAACAAAATTATAAGAACACATTCAGAGGATGTGGGAGGTCAGTCTATAACCAAAACAATTACAATGTGAAAGAAACTAAACACGAATGAACAGAGATCCAAGTGGTGAGGTCAGGTAGATTGCAGGATAAAATAGACTGTATTAAATGGAGAGAAAAGTTAATAGAATACAAGGTAACCTCAAAGAAAATTAATTCTTCACAACATACCAAGAAAATGAAAATCCAAGAACACGGAAACATTAAACTATGCAGAAACTGACAAGAAAGAACACAAAAAACATGAACTCAGCACAGGAAGACATGCAGAACAGAAAGCAGCAGCACCACAAACAAGCAAACAAAAAGGCATTTAACAACATTTTTAATTCTCTGATTTTTCTCTCCCTTTTTCTTTTTGTTTTTATCTCCCTATCCCTCTTTCTCCAGTTCTTATTCTCTCTCTCTCTCTCTCTCTCTCTCTCTCTCACACACACACACACACACACACACACACACACACACACACATACACACATACACACACACGTGTGTCTTTACAGGACCAATTGTCATCTACAGGGTTGACTAATGGTACAAGCATGTTTGGTGTCCATATTCCTAATTATGATTTCTTTTATGAGTGGTAGTGCCTGACCTCCTTCTCAGGGACTCCCCCAATGAATGTGTATTGAGTATTTGGAAAAGTTAGTGACCTTTTCTAGAAACTTTGAGACCAAGAGTTGCCTCCCACAAGTGCAGTGCACACTGAGAAGGCAGCTATCCATCCCTTGTGATATGAGGGCTGTAGCTTCATCCTTGAGATAATGAACACCAATACTTCAATGAGGGCTGACTTTTCAGATTTGGAAAGTTATGCCTTAAAAATTCAAAAACTAGCCCCTGAAAATGTAGAGTCCAGTTCTGCTTTCTTATGGAGATCAGGTACCTTCGTGCCCCACATCCTGCCTTGAGGAGGATTTCTCTTAACAGAGGACCATGTTCCAAGCCCATCTGGCTTCACAACTGGCACCACATATTACCACCCCAAGTCCAGCCTATATTCATGGAGTTGGCACATAACTCAACTTTTCCATCTTGTGAAGGCTTTAGTGGCATAAACTCTATAATTGAGTCTCCAGATCAAGCCTAAAGGCAACAGTCAACTGTCCTGGATACAAAATGTGTGGGGCCCAGGGCAAAACAAAAATGCAAGTCCCCTGTCCATAAATTATTAAGAATTTTAAAATGTTGACAATAATACATAATTAAGCCAAGTGTGAGGCTTTCAAAGTGCGGGACCCTATTTGACTACACAACTCATTTGCACAGGAAGTGAAATGCCTGCCTGTTATTTTCCCTGCATTAGCAGCCTTGACCTCTGCCGGTAACATCCTCTGCCAGTCTCCCAACACACTCCTCCAGTGACAAAAAGCTCTGAAGGAGAAATACTCTTATTTCCTCTACTTATTGGCCTGGAGGCAGTCATGGTTCTGTGGTAGTACTTTGCCTTCACTATAGGAGTCCCAGGTTTGATTCTCAGTCCATGTACCTGAAGCTCAGTCACCACCCATCTCTCAATGGAAGCTTTCATATTCCTACAATATGAACAGATTTCAGGAAGAAGGGTCTGAAAATCTACTGCTGAAAATCAATCAATGAAAACTTTATGGATTAAATAGTCTGGTTATGAGGATGGTGTAGGACTGAGCAGCATTTCACACTGTTCTGAACATAGGCAATTCCATCCTCCCACGTATCCTGTGGTCCATCAGTCTCCAGACAGTATAATAGCCCATCCTTCCTTCTGACAGTATCCTTCCTATCTTGGGCAGCTCATACCCACCCTCTCGGTCACCTTTCCATTTCTTCCTGTCTTGGGTGGTCCTCACTCCTCTCATCTCTGTCCAGCCCCTATTCCATCTCCCTACCATTGTTTCTCAAAAGTCCTCTCCCCATTTCTCTCTCCATTGTCACCAGACTTCTGTCTAAAAATGTTCGCTTGCAGTTGAGAATATTCCAACCCCTTTTGACAATCATGTTCTGAATTTTGTAAAAAGGATCTTTTTCAAAGATTTTGATAAGTGACAGAAGATACCTAGAAGTTTATTTACTACAATTCTCATTTTATAAATGAGAAAATAGACATTGGGATGGGTTAAGTGACTTCTCCAAAGTCAAGCAGCTAGTTAGCGGCAACATCAAAGCTAGTTTCCAGCACTTACAGATTCTACTATACTTCTTTAAATAATCAAAACCACCCATGCCTGTCTTCTCTATACCTTCCATCTCTAATTTGGGCTTGCAATCTATAGATGATAGTTTTTTGTGAAGGAGAAATAACTCCCATATGTAAAGGAATAGACCATGTAGTTAAAATAATAATAATAAGTATTTAACACTATTTCCATCAAGAAGTGGGTCTATGTCTCTTCCTTCCAATCTGGGCAAATGATTGAGTGATTGCTTTAACTAGCAGAGCTAGGTGGAAGTGACGCTAGTTCAGAAAATGCCATGCTGTTTCTACCTTGTTCTCTTGGGATGATCACCTGTGGGGAAGCCAGCCTTTATGTTATTGTTCTTGTTGTTATAAAGTGTTGTCAAGTTGGTTCCAACTCATAGCAACCCTATATAGCAGCTGATTGGTTTGAACCACCAGCCTCACAGTTAGCAATCTGGTACTTATCCTACAGTTCCACATCAGTCCCAGAAGAACACCAAATACTTGAATACTGTCATGTTGGAAAAGCCACATATGGGATCTCTGGTCAACAGTTCAGTTGAGCTTCAACTGCCAACCATGTGATGAACTATCTTAGCTATCCAACTGTTGGGCATTTATAAGACTCTAGACCCCAGCTGTTGAGTGACCCATACCTACTGTGTCTCATAAATCGTGGGGCCACCCCAGATATCATGGGACCATTCCCTGTTGCCCTGTCTTAATGGCTGATCTACAGACTGTGAGTACAGTAGCATGGTTGCTGGAATACACTGAGTTCTGTGGTAGTGTGTTATGTAGCACCAATAACCAGAAGAGCGAATCTGTCCACTGATATTTTAAGTCATGAATGTCATATAAATTCCTCAACTTTTCAGAATTCCCTTAACAGAATATAAAAAGATGCCACTTTTGATTGATTTTTTTCAGGTAGAGCAGGGCTTCTCCCTCCTCCTTGTGCCCACTCCAGCCAGGTATTTTGAAGGGAAGTGCACAAGCTAGGGTTTCAACTCCAGTCCCAAACTTGATCTTTCTGAACCTGAGTTCCTTATCTATAGCATGAAAGGTACAGAGTAATTACCACTCCCTAGAACTGTTGGGATACTCTGCAAAGCAAAGGTGTAAGCACACTCTGGGAACTTTTCAGCACATTATAAGGGTACATCATTAAGGCCATCTAGTATCTGCTTCCACCCTTCCCCTACTCCCCATGCACCCCCACACCTTCATCCCTTGCCTTGGAGCCTGGAAGATACAGCCTGGCTGTCAGAACAACTTTCCCAGTCCCTGCCATTAGCTTCACTGAGTCTCACACAGCTGCCATCCTTCCCCCTGTAGTTTGCACCTTTCCAATAAAAGCATTGCCTCTTTTGATTACAGGAGAACTCTCCACTCTAATTGACTTTTAGACATTAAAGTTTTACTAAGATGTTCTCAGAACCTCCCTAGGGAGCAAGGGAAGTGCTGGGCAGTGTTGTCCTTAGGGCCCTGGTGATTGCAGAGAATTTCTCAAAAGGTTTGCTTTAAATTTTGGCAGAGCACCTTCTGAGGAAGAATAAAAAGTAACTCAAAGAAAGGAAAGCATGCTATCTCCCTTTCACACTAAGCACTGGAGGGAATGTCCAACTGGGTCCCAGGGTCCTATTGCATCTCACTGACCTCTGCAACAGGGGACAGAGGACACAACATGTTGCTGTTGTGTGCTGTCGAGTCAGTTCTGACTCATAGTGGCCCTGTACAGGGTTTTCAAGAAGTGGCTGGTGGGTTTGAACTGCCAACCTTGTGGTAGGATAATGCTTACCCTACAGCACCACACCGGGACACAGCATGGATCCCCTTAAAACAGAATTCCTGCCCCAGCTCTGTTAACACAATATCCTGCTGTGGACACAAATAAGTGAAATGCCTAGCGCCTGCCCTGGAAAGGTCAGCAGTACACATGTACGCATGATAGAAGGTGATACAATGTGAGACAATATAATAAGGTTCCAAACTCATGGTGTCAGGTGACCTCAAGTTGATTCTGACTCACAGTGACCTCATGTGACAGAGTAGAACTGCCTGATAGAATATTATTGGCTGTAATATTTAAAGAAGCAGATCACCAGAGTACTAAAACTAAAAGACATTAAGTGATAGAGAGAGGACAAGGTGTGAGATATCATTGGAAACGTGGAGCTGTGGGTTAATGCGCTGTACTGCAAAGTTAGTCTGAACTGCAAGATCGGTGGTTCAAGTTCACCAGCTGCTCCTAGGAAACCCTATGCAGGGTTGCTGTGGGATGGAACTGACTTGACAGCACTTAACAACAACAACAACAACAACTGGAAAAGAGACCAGAGCTGCATCTTCAGAAACAATAATAAGAGTCACACTATGTACCACTTGCTTCCTGTTAAACCCTGCAGAGCAAGTCCTCTATGTTAATCCATCCCTTCATCATAACCACACTTTGACAGAGTTTACCTTTAATTCACATTTTACAGATTTACAAAAAACTGTGCCAAGAAAAGTTTGAATAATTTGTTTAAGATCAGAACTAGTAGAACCAGGCTGTGGAACCAGAAAGTCTGACTCAAGGGTTTGTGTTCTGAACACAATACTATGCTATCCTTGAAGGCACTGAAGCAAGGAGATAAAGAGAGAACAAAAGGCCTTCTAAGCAGGAGGAGGCATGGTATACACAAAGGCACAGAGGTGGGACTCTGTTCTCTACTCAATGGTAAATAGCATTTTTGCCCTATCCCCTGGGGGAAAAGAAAAAAAAACAACATGTATATGGTTTTATATGCTTAGGAGACGTCTAGAATGATGCACAAGTAAATGTTACAAGGATTATCTCCTAGAAAAGGAACTGTGGGGGAGGAGGGGAGTTAAGGGAGGGCAATTGTTACCTTTTAAATTTTATATTGTCCAAATGTTAGAATTTTTTATCTTGAATCATTTTATAATTTAAATATTGTAATGAAAACAAAATTAAAGTCTACTTCCCATCTACACATCATGCCTCTAAGAGCATGCTGCTTACCAAAACAAAAATGGCAGTATTATCAGCTACTGCAAGAATAAGCAAGTTGTTCACCGGGAAGCCATCAAGGCAAGCAATCAAGTCCCTTCAGGACAAAACCCCCTCTAAGACTGAAACTTAAAGATGCTTCATAGGAGAGGAAGCTGAACAGGCATGGCCAAAAAAAGAGACGGCCTAAGTCAGCCCACCAGTCACGGCACAACCATCTTAAGTTTTGTAAGCAAGTTCAGAGATAAGATTGCATATTGGCCGTGCAGAAACATACAGGTGACTCCCAGAGAGTTAAAGATGTGATTTTTTTTCTTATCCCCCACAGACCGCAGGTGACCAGAGGCACCGCCAGCCCCCACCAGCATACACCCTCAGCGAAGCTCCCACTCTTCTAGCAGTTGGAGCTTCATGAAGGTGTGCCACAGATGAGAAGCCCATCAAAGGAGTGGAGACCTCTCCACATGAACCTCAGCACCTGTATTTGAGTGAGCCCTGCTCTGGACCTGCAGAGTCGGCCCGGGGCAGCACTAGGGGCAGCCCAAATTAGGAGAAGCAAATGAACAGATGTGAAGGGGAAGAAAAAAGTTAGATAGGTAATCTGTACCAGCTGACCAGGTGCAGCATTGGGTATCTTGAATATTTGCAGTGGCTGTGAAGGCTACAGGGTGGTTGCTAGAAGGAAAGGTGTGACTTTTTTTCTTGTACTACACATTACGCTGGTTACCAGGGGTGTGGCGAGACCTCACACTTGTACTCCCAGGGAAGCTCCTACTCTCTGGGCAGTCAGAGCCACATCAGACTGGGATGCTCACAGCACTAAGCAGGCACCTAGAATCAGATACAGCCTGTTCCAGACCTGCAGAGCTGGTTCTTGCCAGCCCTGGACTAGTGGGACCTCTAGTCCTTGGCTGCTCTCTGAGATAGAAATCCCCTGATCTCTGAGCTGCTTTGGGGTCTACACAAACTACTTCTGGATTAGGTATCCAAAAGCAACAACTCCTAGCCCCACATGAACTCCCTTCTAGGGCCAGAGCACCACTGCCTCATTCCTCATCCACCCACCACATGAAGTCCTTGACTGGCAGGACACCCCAGAATTTTTTCCTCTCTGAGTCTGACACTTGCCCTGTTGTTTTTCCTTTCATTGTTTTTGTTTGTTTATTCTCTCTCCATCTTCTTCCTCTTTTTACCTTCCCTTGTATTTATCCTGTCTCTCCTTTCATTTTCTCCTCTTTCTCTCTGCTTTTCTTTCCCAACAGCTGCTGCTTATTTTCTTTTCTCTTTTTTTCTTGGTTTATCTTTACTACTCTCTGATCTCTTTTCCTTTTGCGCATCTTTTCCCCTAACTGTTTAGTTCTTTTCTTTTCTTTTCTTTGTCTTTTTCATTTTATGTTTTTTTCTTACATGGTTTTATTTTTTTCCCCCTCTGCATCTTTTCTCTTTTGAGTTTTCATATTTGTTTTCTATCTGTTGCATACTTTTTTGTTTTCTCCTGTTTGTTTATTTGCATATTTGTTTTCCTTTGCTCTTGTGTGTGTGTTTTCTCTTCTTGCCTCACTTGACAGGGAACAGCAGCCATGCCCATACAGCCCAGCCATGGCAGTAGCTTCTTAAACCCCAACTATGCGGCAATACCAATATCAACTGCTCAACACCTGATGAAGGGGATCTATCTGGTAGTGTAGTGGTTAGGAGTCGGGCTGCTAACCGCAAGGTCAGCAGTTCAAATCTACCAGCTATTCCACAGAAGAAAGACGAGGCTTTCTGCTCCTGTAAAGATTTAAAGCCTCGGAAACCCTATACAGGGTTGCTATGAGTCAGAACTGACTCCACAGCACATCACCACCACCACCACCACCATACACCTGATGAACTACAATAATCAACATCATCTAAACCCATCATAGACTGAGCTGCATGAATGGTGAATAACAAATAGGATACATGGTGTCATCCCCTAATCAAACCCACCAGCAGGCAATTGGTGAGTGCCTAAGAAAGCACCAACATACAATCATCAATTTAATATGAATATAACAGCACTAACATGTCTCTAAAGCAACAAACCATTTCTGTTCATACACACACACACACAAACAAGAGACAGTGGCTCAAACAAGTGACCAAGAGGCCAAGCTAGAAAACATTTTGAGGAAAAAGAGGCATTGGAACCACCTCTAAATGATTGCCGGAAAGGTCAAGGAAAACAAAGAAGAATTATGGAAAGCACTACAGAACAACAACAACAAGATAGATAAAAGATTGGACACAATACAAAACCTGCAAAAAGAAATCCAGAAGATTAATACAAAGATTTCAGAAGTGAACATTACATTGAAAGGACAAAGGAGTAGATTTGAATCAGTGGAAGTCTGAATTAGTGAGCTTGAAGATAAACCTCTAAATACTAGTGAGCTAGAAGAACAATCAGATAAAAAGAATGAAAAAATCCTTGGAATTTCAGAACAAGAAAAAAACCAAAAAAAGCACACACAAAAATAGTCAAAAAGCCGTTGGGAGTAAACTTCCCTAACATCATGAAAGACAAGAAGATAAGCAACTCAGGAAACACAAAAAAAGTGACCTACAAAAGTGAACCAATAAGATTAAGCTTTGATTTCTCAACAGAAGCCATGCAATTGTTTCACAATTCTGTTCTCACTAAGATCCTTAAGAGCAGGAACAAAGTCCAACACATCCTTTGCATTCCCTATATTCTCTAGCAGTGAAATTTTTCATTGAAGGCCTGATTAAGTTGCCTATCATGATCAAGTTATAAAGACTTGGATTTCAATTTTTCAAAGAGTCAGTGTGGCTACATCCTCTGGACTGTTCAACACTGTCATCCTGGAGAATGCTTTGTGATTTTAATGCCTGGAAATATTGACAGACAGCATGAAGCTCTCCCCTAGGGCTATTATTTTACTAAATATAACTGCTGACTTCAATGATCTGTCTTTGCAAACAACCTGCATCTCTTTCCAGGATCTATCTTTCCCCTACCCCTTGACAGCTATGCTCCTATTGCATCTCTTTCCTGCTCATGCATATTATACAAATGACTCATCAACAAAAAGAGGGATCTTTTACCTTCTTTCTGATCCATTTTCAATAGTAAAAATACCTTACAGTTGTATGTGTCATGCTAAAGCTTTTTCACATCTTTAATCTCCTTAATCCTTACAGCAACCGCATAAACATAGCATGATCAGTATTTTACAGATTAGAATAACAATGCATAGATAGGTTAAGCATCACATAATCCAGCTGGGACCTGAATATAATCCAGGGCTTTTTCTCAGAATTTCAAAGACAAGTAAAATTTGACTGAGTACCTTTGTATTTTCCATTTGTTTCTGTCCACTGTTTTGGTGTGGCGCTGTGGGTTAATGAGCCAGATTGCAAAATTGGTTTGAATCACAAAGGCAGTGGTTCAAGCTCACCAGTCACTCCTTGGAAACCCTATACAGGGTCACTATGGGTCAAAACGAACTCAACAGCACTTCACAATAACAGAAACACAATCTAGCCTTCAGCCATATGTTTGTGTGACTTTCTAAGGGCTTTGGCTGAGGGCTTCCCCTTCCACAGGCCCTACTCTTACTGCATCACCCTTGGCAACTCAAGGCCTAGGGCAGGTGTAGACACCGATCTTCATCCCTGATTCTCAGGAAGAGTGTGTAATGCTGTACTGGGTCCACTGGGCCCACTCTGCCCCAGTTAAATGGTGCCCCAACCTTTTGCAGTGAAAAAAGGAATGAAAATTGAGATTTTTCTTAAGATAACCTGTCTGCCTCAGATTCCAAGTGCTTGGGGGTTCCCCTGGTCTTTTCTAGAGTGGTCATAAGAGCAGCATAACCCATTCTGAAGGGACTTGTTGACGGTAACAGAGTCCAGAAACTGGGGTACTGCTGAACTAATTGCTGAAGAATTCAGGACCAGGATACTAGAATCAGTGAAAAGGGAACGCTACCAAAAGTGACTATAATTTGACAGTGAACACTTTACAGAAGAAATTTGTACAGGAGTGTTTTCCTTTGCTGCAAATATATTCATAGATGTGATGAAATATACAGGAGGCATAGTTACGAAAACATCTTAGACATAACCAAATACCTTGAGAGGCTGAGTCACTGGGCCTGGGGGCTCAGGACCATAGCCTCGGGGTACACCTGACCAACCAGCATATCAGAATCCAAAAGACAATGAGGAAATTGAGCAGAGAGGGAGATTAACACCATGGAACAACCCCTCCACAAACTGGATGGAGAAGACTTTGAGGCAACTTCCACATTGTCTATCAGAGGTTCACCAGTGAGAGGCAGTCCCAGTTGTCCACAATGGTAACCCCTTCATGAGCAGACCCTTGATTGATTTTCTCTGTTCCCTACCACATTTCCCCCTGTCCTCACTGTTCTTTTTAGAGTCACCTCTCAAATAAATTATTTGTGCTCAAGGCTTTGTTTCAGGATCTGAAAGGAAAAAAAAAATCAAAACAGACACAATATGAGACTGAAAACTGAAAACTAACTCTGTGATACAATTTTTAAGGTAACTAGTCTTCTTTTTCTTAATCAAAATTTAAATGTATGTCATAGCTCAATGAGGGACCAGTTAAGCTCCTAAATACCTGTACGGTTATAAGACAATAAAATGAGAGATCAAGATAATAAGTACTGCACTTAAGATGAAGATCTAAACTTGGAGAGATGTTTGGAACTTGGATAGGAGACATCTAGGCCTTGTATAGGGGATGGTCTAGAACTTGCACAAAACCTGGTCCATTTTCTCAATTTATTGTTCAAGTTAAAGAGGCCATGAGTTAGAAAAGAGGAAGACGATCTCTTCAGAGAGAATGGTTCATATATTATGACTCCTCCATATATCAGGCCCCATCCTCATAGGAGACAAATATGTAAATGACTACCTAGTTCCTCCACCCCTGCCCCAAACCTAGTGAGTGGGCTTCAAGGAGAGTTCCTATAAAACTTGACTCAGGTCTCCAGGGATCTGTGGGATGTGTGGAAAAGAAAAGTGTTTGTCACACCAAAGGATAGGTGAGTGCTTCTGTGGACAAAGCATGAATCAAAGGGGAGAGACAACTAACACAGCCTTGGCCTACAAGATTCACCTATAGGCAAAGGCAGGCTGCAGATGCCCCTGTGGATGGAGAGGACTAGGAGTGACAAACATGGCCAGGGGAGCTTTCTGTCTGCAAGAGGGAGGTTGCTAAAAACTTAGAGCCAGCCTCTGAAGGCCCCACGAAAGCACTGCATAAGAAAGAGCTTTAAACATCTGCACATTCAGAAGGAGCCAGATCCAAACAATAGCAAAATGCAGCATCTGTCAAGTCTAATTTGACTTCCACAGCTGGATTTTAAAGAAGGTACATTTTGAAAAGCAGTGAAAGACTTCACTACTGTTCCCCAGGACATCTCCTAAGCCTTTGATTTTCCATTCAGCCTTTTCTGAAGATTCCATTATGGCATCATCTTTTGTTGATTTTCTTGTCTTCAGTTGTAACCACAGATTCTGCCAGATGCTCATTACCTGGAGCCTTTCTAATAATTATCGAATCAGTCCTTCATCATTTTCATTATCTTAGTGAAAGCCTGCGTCTTTCACAAGATTGACAATTTCACTTTACATCTGACTCACATAGTAATTGCAGTGACAAAATCTGACCTTTGGATGGAGTGTGGGGGGTGATGCTAATGTTAGGTCAGGAAGGAAGTGTAAGTGGGGACTAGCTTTATAAGGATCTGATCTAACCAAAATCCACTTCCATCAAGTCTACCGCTACTCATAGTGACCCTATAGGTCAGAGCAGAACTGCCCCATAGGGTTTCCAAGACTGCAAACTTTTATGGAAGCAGACAGACATGTATCTTTCTCCTGAAGAGAAACTGGTGGGTTCCTTTTAGTTACCTGTCAAGTTCTTTAAACTCTGTGCCACCAGAGCTCCCAAGGAGTGGATAGTGAGCATTTTTGTGTTGGAATAACCTTTTCTTACCAACTTGCAATTATGTGTACTCCAATCATAAGTACTCCGACAATAAAACTCCCTTGTACTCAAAATCAGAAATGAGGGTTGTGGGTTCTGGGTGAAAGAACTCTACCACTGGAAGAATTGTGATGGGTCCATCACTGGTAAAGCCTGTAACTCTTGTGATTTGGACTGAAGTCTCTTTGGGTTCTGGCTTCCAGACCCTATGGGTTTAGACCCTAAACATGTATGCAACACCTAAAGTTAAAAAATGGAAAAGATAAATACACAAATATCTGCTTTGTGACTACTGCCATCTACTGTAATTAAGTTTCATTTCTAGTTTTCCTGTTGTTGACATTATAACTGATTCTAAGGGGTCATACTCTGCAGTCTATGACTTAGATTGTTGTTGCTGTTAAGTGCCATTGAGTTGGTTCCGGCTCATAGCGACCCTGTAGAGGATTTCCAAGGGGAAGTTGGTGAGTTTGAATTATTTCAATTATTTAAAGCCCTTGCGGTTCAAACCGACTTTGAGGTTGAGTGTTTATCCCATGGCGCCACATCAGGACTCCCTGACTTAGATTAGCTTAGCTTTAAACGGGTTGAGGGAGTTTTGTGAGGGTGGGCAGGGCTTAAGACCTCTTCCTTATGCAGGAAATCTGCTAGAGATCAGGATTTGTGTCTGATTTGGTCTGGACTGAGTGGACTTTAGCACGGCAAGTCCTCAAGACATACACCAAAACCCACTGTTGTTGAATAGATTCCAATTCATAATGACCCTATTATACAGGGTTTCCAAGACTAAAATTTTATGAGAGCAGGCATTTTCATCTTTCTGAGAGATTGGTGGGTTTGATTGCCAACATCTTGGTTATTCCAGGAGTAGGATAAGAACTGGACTGCCTTTCAGTTGGCTTATCCTATTTTTGGAATATGGCTTGTTCTTTATACTTGACTTTGCACATGTTGTTTTTTGCTTTCAGCTTGTTTTCCTTCTATCCTCCACTAGACAAGTTGTTCTTTAAAAGCAACCTCAGATGTCACCTCTAGAAAGACTTTCTCAACTTCCCCAAGGTTGTTCCCCCTTTCCTCTATGCTTTTTAGGCTTTACTCAATTTGGTTACAACACTTAGCATTGCAATTCAATTATTTAAAGTTTGTTTCCTCTACTAGCCTCAAGCTTTTTGGGTGCAACTATCATAGAGTTCTGGTATGGTGCTGTAGGATAAACACTGGCCCACAAGGTAATTTGATTTGTAAGGTCTGTACTTAAGAATCACGAGGTGCTCTTCAGGAACCTTAGGCAGGGTCACTATGAGTCGGAATCCACTGGACAGCATTTAACAACAACAACAAATCATGACTTAATCTAATTAACCCTTATCACTCACTGTGTGGCACTGTGGGTTAATGCACCAGACTGCAAAGTCATTTGAACTTCAAGGTCGGTGGTTCAAGCTCACCAGCTGCTCCTCGGAAACCCTATATAGGGTCGCTATGAGTCAGAACCAACTTGACAGCACTTAACAACAACAACAACCAAACACTGAAGGGACTCACTAAACATTTGTTTAAATGTTTTATAGTGAATTATGTGATAGTTTACATGGGAGAACATTAGCTTTACAGTCATCCTATCATATATTGTTCCATTGCCATGGTTACAATCTCCTCCATGCCTCATCAACCAACCAAAGGGTAAAACCTGCAAGCCTACCCCCAATTGTTAGCACACAGTCCCTCTCCCTCTCTGTATCTAGAGTCCCCAGCTGCTCCATCTTTCCACATCATTGTCTCTGTCTCCATCTCTAGCGTCACTGTTTCTCTGGGTAGGGTCCTGCACTCGACTCTTCTCCCTTGATGGTCCCAGGGACCTCTGTTCCTAGACTGCAAATTCAACCACTCCCCTCCTTTTGCTACAAAACATCTACCTTTACATTGCCAACCCTCACAAGTTAGTCCTGATAGTAATTATTCACTTTTGTACCACATGAGTGCTATCCCCATCTCCTTTCATCAGCCCCACCCAGACAGATTGGATGCTACTCAGTGGAGATTCTACCTTCCTCTGAGTCCTCTGGATCTAGCCTCTCTATTGAAAGTTTGTAAACCCATCACTTCTTGCCTTTCTAGCACTTCCATTTAGGGTAGCCAATGTCCAAGTTGCCCATTCCTTGCTACCCTGTGTATTGAGGGAGTAGGAAGGATCCTCGCTATAAAGATATGTTCCCTCTTTTGAGCTACTGCATCCACAGGTGTAGGTCAGGTTATTCCTTTTCTCCTCTTTCTTCTGCTAGTTGATTTCTGATCATCCAGCCACTGAAGCCAGGTCAAGTGGGTATTACCTGCAAGTGTGGGTGTTCTTGTGCATATGCCCTCTCTTTTTATCAGCTGGATGCTTCACTCTATACTCTAGTCCTCTGTGGCTATGTTACTGACTCTGGGTCCAGGAGCCCCCAGGTCTTGCCATAGGGCTGGCCAACCAGGTCTACACCTGGGTTCACCGGAGTCTATTGAACGTTGTAGGACTTAGCTCACAGTTTCATTGCTGTTTTTCCCTCACTTCCCCTTATTGGCGACCAACGTGGTCACCAGTCAGAGCACTTGTCTGCTCATGTATTCCTATGGAATCTTAGTCTTGGAAGGGGGTTTGCCCTGAGGGGACCCTACCGCTTGCCTTGATGTCTCCTAGGCGAGCAACTTGCTTGTTCTTGTAATAGTCAGTCAGACTGCTGTTATTGTTTTGTACTTTTCCTGTCAGTCTTTCTTTCAAGAAGTATTTTCTGTTCTTATAGTCACTCCAGGCTGGTC
This sequence comes from Chrysochloris asiatica, assembly GCF_000296735.1. Lineage (NCBI taxonomy): Eukaryota > Metazoa > Chordata > Mammalia > Afrosoricida > Chrysochloridae > Chrysochloris > Chrysochloris asiatica. The sequence goes on along the minus strand of NW_006408645.1, from coordinate 1,834,513 downwards.
TGTTTGTACTTTCCAGTAGAAATTTTCCACCTCAGAAGATTCTGGATGGGGTTCAGGATTCCACCTATGCTCTTATGTAATGCAGGGGCTTCACAGGAAGCCTCCTTCACTGGGCAAGTTGTAGTCCCATTTTAGGTATTCCAGTCAGTTATAGGCTGAAGATGGACTTACAAGCTTTCTATTGTGATGTTTCTGGCTATTCCTTTCACTCCCCCCTCAAGGGTCTATGTTATAAGGGTATGCAAGTGAAACCAAGATTCAAAAGACAGCCAAGCATCGTAATGTTATTTCCCCCCTTTTGCCCATTCCAACCATGCATCAATTCCTGTATTCCAGAGCCCTATTGTTCCAAGGTTGTGCATACATTATTGTTTACCTCTCTACCACATAGCCCATGCAAACCTGCCTAATAGTTCTCCCATCCACCTTGTTTTTCCATTCCCTTCCCTCTTCTTGTGTATTGTCCCCCTCCCCAGCACCCAAAATATCCTATATATATTCCCTACCCTGTGCTCCACCTTCTCCTCCCTCCCCTAACCCTATCCCCCACATTCCAGTAACCAGCAAAGAATCCCCATCTCCTTTAAGAATGAGTTATTTTTCTTAGTCTTTTACAGTAGTGGTGTTATGCAGTATTTCTCCTTTTGTGACTGACTAATTTCGCTCAACATAATGTCCTCAAGGTTCATGTACCTTGTGTGGTAGCTTACAGCTTCCTTGTTGTTTGTCAAGGTAGCATAATATTCCATTGTGTGTATGTACCACAGTTTGTTTACCCATTCTTCAGTTGATGGGTACTTAGGCTATCTCCATCTTTTTGCTATATTAAATAGTGCTGCTATGAACATTGGTGTGCATATATCTACTCATGTTATGGCTCATATTTCTTGTGGGTAAATACTAAGTAGAGGAATTGCTGGATCATAAGGTATCTCTATTTCCAGCATTCTGAGGAAGTGCCATATTGTTTTTCAGAGTGGCTGAACCATTTTGCAATCCTACCAACAATGCAGGAGCGTTCCAGTCTCTCCACATCCTCGCCAGCATTTACTGTCCTCTACTTTTTTGATCTTTGCTGTTATTGCTGGTGTGAGATGATATCTCATTGTTGCTTTGATTTGCATCTCTCTAATGGCTAGTGCTCATGAAAATTACGAGGCCGTGGAATGCGAGATATCATTGCTGATGTCCGATGGATCTTGGCTGAAAGCAGAGAATATCAGAAGGATGTTTACCTGTGCTTTATTGACTACGCAAAG
>NW_006408645.1:1830753-1831818 GCF_000296735.1 Chrysochloris asiatica | reverse complement strand
TTTAATCCATGCTGAGTTGGTTTTTGTATGATGCATGAGGTAAAGGTCTTGTTTCAATCATTTGCATATTGTTTTCCAGTTCTTCCAGGACCATTTCACTCCCCATGCAATATATTTAGGCACTTTGTCGAAAATCAGTTGGCTGTATGTGGATGGATTAATTTCTGGATTCTCAACTCTGTTACATTGATCTATGTATTTTTCATTGTACCAGTACTAAGCTGTTTTGACCATTGTAGCCGTGTAATAAATTTTGAAATCAGGGAGTGAAAGGTTTCCAACCTTATTCTTCTTCTTAAGCAGTGCTTTGCTTATCCTGGGTCTCTTTCTTTTCCATATAAAGTTTGTAATTGTTTTGTTTTGTTTTTCTCATGGAGAAGTCCCATTTTCTTTTCTTTTCTTTTTTTTAAGGTTTTTATTGTGAATTAAGCGAAAGTTTACAGGGCAGATAATCAGTTTTAAATTCAACAAATCACACACCTTGTTTCATTACAATGATTAGAATCCCCTCCTGGTACCATCAGTTAGTTAACAGTATTTCTCTCTATCAACTTTAGTTTTAAAACTAAAACTCATGCATATATAATAATTTACACCTCCAAAAGGGCACATTCTGCAAGTCTGCCTCCTGGCCACCAACTCTTAATAGCTCTCTTCCCATCAATCTAGAGTCCTCAGCTGTGTCCCCTCTCCATGACCCCATCTCTGCCTCCTTCTCTGGCGTCACTGCTTCTCTAAATAAGGTCTCGCATTCTGCTTGTGCTTTTCTCCTTTGATGGTCCTAGGCTCCTCTGTTTCTGGATTGTAAGATTAACCACTCCCCTGTTGTTGTTACAAAACTTGTACCTTTACAATTGTGACAGTCGCAATTATTCATGATAACAATTATTCACTATTGAATCATATCCCCATATCTTTTCACCAGACCTTTCTAGACAAGATGAAAACTATTTAGTGGGGACTCTTTCTTTCCCCCCATACTCTTAAACTAAACTCCCTCTTGAAACCTTGTAAGCCAGTCACTTCATGCCTTTATCGCCCCCTCATTTTAAGTAGCCAATGTCT
>NW_006408645.1:1820004-1821042 GCF_000296735.1 Chrysochloris asiatica | reverse complement strand
ACATCTTTGCTCTTCAACACTTTAGAAAGGTCTTGTGCAGCAGATTTGCCTAATGCAATATGTCATTTGATTTCTTGACTGCTACTTCCATGAGTGTTGATAGTTGATCCAAGAAGAATGAAGTCCTTGACAACTTCAATCTTTTCTCTGTTGTTTATTGGTCCAATGGTGAGAATTTTTGTCTTCTTTACATTGAGATGTAATCCATACCGAAGGCTGTGCTGTTTGATCCTTGTCATTATATCATTGGTGGGGGGGGGGTTGTATTTCCTGTTGCTTTTTCTTTCTTTATCGTTTTCTCTTTTCATTGTTGGTTCATTGTTTATTCTGTTTTGTTTTCTTGGGGAGGAGGGTGGTCTCTTTCCCAACTGACAGACTACAGCAACTGTGCCCATTTAGCCCAGCCACAACAATATCCTCTGTAGCACAACTGAAATGGAACAAACGCCAGCTCCTATACCACCTGACCAACAATAGACAGCAGCCAACACCAGTCATACACACTCACCCTAAACTGAGGTGTAGCAAAATTATGTGTTTTCGCTCTAAAATATTTTAGGGCTTTCTCATTATCCTTGATGTTCTAAATCCTTATGTCTACTTGTAGGATTTGCTTCATTTTGAACGTTAAAACAAATATTTGTATAGTAGATTGCCTTCAGATGGCACCATCAATTCCTTCTCTCCTGTGTGTACTGCTTCACACACATACAAGATCATTCCAGAGTCAAGGGGAGTCTAGTTCCACTTAAATCTGGGATGATCTTGGATTGCAATGACACTTCTGATGCTAGTTCTAGGCCTAGTGTTTAAAAGGCCTTGCAGCTTCTGTTTTTGTTTAGAGCAATCATCCTCCATGGCATTAAAAAGAAAAAGGCTGTGCTATGCTACTGGAAAAAGAAAACATATAGAAAGAGAGTGAAGGCACAAATGTACAGCCATTAAGTTTGGGGGTGGCTTATTAGACATAAATAGATATAGGAGCCATCTCGCCTCTGGAAAAATAGCTGTGGGTAAATGCACTAGACTGCAAGGTCA
>NW_006408645.1:1815374-1819314 GCF_000296735.1 Chrysochloris asiatica | reverse complement strand
GATAATAATCAATGTAATGAAACAAGCTATATTAATGGTTGACTGTGAAGCTGATGATGTGCCCTGTAAACTTTCACTCAATGCAAAATAAAAACATTTAATTAAAAAATAATAATAATAATAAAAAGAAATGGTGGAAAGTGTTGTGGGAGGTACTCTTCAGATAGTTGTTGTTGTTAAGTGCCATCAAGTCGATTCCAACCCATTGCAACCCTGTATAGGGTTTCCAAGGAGCAGCTGGTGAACTTGAACCACCAACCTTGCACTTCAAACGACTTTGCAGTCTGACACATTAGCCCACAGTGCCATGCCAGGACTCCCTTGAGATAGTAGACATTTGTTATTTGTGATGAAGGGAAAGGTAGCATGGATGAGGAGCACTCAGCTTGACCAAGATAAATTATATCACCAGGAAGTACACAAGAGAAAAGGAGGTTTTGGCTAAAGGGTATGACAGATACAATTTTTCAACAACACCAAAAATGCAATAAATGTATACATGGTTACACAAACAGGCATATATATGTATGAGTACTGTCCTGGATTATATTGTGTTCCCCAAAAATATGTGTCAAATTAGCTAGGTAAAGATTGTTAGTGGTGTGGCAGTTATGTAATGATGCAATCATCCCCATGATGTGATCCAGTGTGACCCTAATCTGATGTAAAGGGCTTAGAGTGGGATGTAACACCCTCACTCAGGTCACAGCCCTGATCCAATCTAAGGGGAGTTCCCCTGGGGTGTGGCTAGCATCACTGTTCATCTTACAAGAGATGAAGGGAAAGAGAAGCAGAGTGAGAGGAACTTATTACCACCAAAAAAAGAAGAGCTAGGAGTGGAGCTCATCCTTTAGACTCAAGGTCCCTGCACTGGGAAGATCGTAGACCCAGTGAATGATGATGTCAAGACACATGGATATCACCAAAGGACATCAAGCCTACAGATGTTGAAAGGAGACCAGAGCAGACAGAATCAAAACGCCTTCCCCTAGAGCCCTGAATGCAGACGTCTAGTCTTATAAACTGAGAGAGAATGCATTTCTGTTTGTTAAAACCATCTACTTGTGACATTTCCTCTGTTTGTAGTGTTGCAATGGTACTAGGCAACTAAGACAAGTATGAATATTACACATATGTGCACAGATACGACTATCTATAGGCATATGTACAGACAAGTATGTGTATGCATGTATTGTTGTTCTTGTTGTTCAGTGTCATCCAGTAGGTTCTGACTCATAGTGATCCCATGCACAACAGAATAAAATATTGCCTGATGCCATGCCATCCTCATAATTGTTGTTACATTTGAGTCCATTGCTGCTGCCACTGTGTCAATTCATCTCTTGAGGATCTTCCTCTTTCTAGCTGACCCTCCACTTTACTAAGCATGATGTTCTTCTCTAGGGACTTAGACATAACCAAACACCTTCCAAAATTGATTGTCTGGTTTTGAAGGCATAAGACCATAGTCTTGTGGGGCAACTCAGTTAACTGGCATAATATGAGGGGCTTCAAAAAGTTCATGGAATAATTCCATCATCTTTTAGTTTTATTTTCCATGATCTTTTTGAAGTCACATGGACAGTTCATAAAGTATATGCTCTACATCAGAGTGTAGTGAGTAGTGTTATAATCTTAAATGACTGCAAGAAGTTATCTAATACACATCTATTCATTTCTACTCATTCCGAACAAAAGAGGAAGAAAAAAATTGTAAACTCAGAGAAGAAAGCAGTCTACAAAGCACTGCAGGACTACACAAACCATGGCATCATCTACTCTAAGACCTGAAGAACTAGATGGTGCCCAGTTACCACTACCTACTATTCTGTGCCAGAGTAGATTTACCCTGATAAAATAGGAGGAAAATGTGAAACAGAACTCAAAATCTTTAAAAAAATATATAGACTTGCAGGACCAGTTGAAACTAGAGGATTCCCAAAGACTATCACTCTGAAATGCTCTTTAAACCTTAAACGAATTCAGTAATGAGTAATTGTTATCATGACTAATTGAGACTGTCACAATTATAAAGGTAGAAGTTTTGTAACAAAAACGAGGGAGTACTTAATCTTGCAGTCCAGAAACAGAAGACCTAGGATGATCAAGGAAGAAGAGAACAAGCAGAATGCAGGACCCTATCCAGAAAAGCAGCAATACTAGAAATATAGGCAGAGATGAGGACTTGGAGAAAGGGGAGCAGCTGAGGACTCTAAATTCATGGAAAGAGGGACTGAGAACTGGCAGCCATGAGGCAGACTTGCAGGATGTGCCCTTGGTTGTTTAAATTATTATATATGCCTAAGTGTTTTTTTGTTTTTTTTCAAAGAGCTAAAATTAATAGCAAGAAATACTGTTAATGGATGCTACATGGAGGGGATTATAATCATTGTAATGAAACAAAGTATATGATTTGTTGAATGTAAAACTGATGATCTGCCCTGGAAACTTTCACTCAATTCACAATAAAAACTTAAAAAACAAAAACAAAAAAAAAACCTTAAACAAAATTATCCCTTGAAGTGATCTTTTAGCTAAGTAACAAAATGACTCATAAAATAAATAAACAACACCCCATGTGAGCAATGAGCTTCTTTTAAAAATCACTTACATGAGATCAGATGGTCAAAAATTACTCTTAAGCTGACATACAAGAACACCCAAATTTGTAGATAGTATCCATTTGACCTAGCCTTGATGGCTTGATGATCAGAACTCTACTAGAGGAAGACTTAAAAAAAAAAAAATTTTTTTTTGATAAAGGAAACAAGTGTAAATTGTTACAATTTGATGAACTTGACCTATACTTATGGATGTAGTAGTTCAAAATACCAACTGAGAAGGAAGGAATCTTCACAACAAGTATCAATCCTATCCCCTCTGTATAAAGGGTTGATATAGATGGACAACTTAGACATTGGCTACCTAAAACTATAAAGGCACGAAGTGACTGGCTTATAAGTTTTCAAGAGGGAATTTAGTTTCAGAGTGTGTGGGGAAGGCAGAATTCCCACTGAATAGTTTTCATCTTGTCTAGATGGATCTGGTAAAAGGAGATGGGGATAAGATTCATATGATTCAATAGTGAATAATTGTTATCATGACTAATTGCAACTGTCACAACTGTAAAGGTAAAAGTTTTGTAACAAAAAGCAGGGAGTAGTTAATCTTATATTCCAGGAACAGAGATCCTAGGACCATCAAGAGAGAAGAGTATGAGCAGAATGTGGGACCCAATCCAGGGAAGCAGTGACACCAGAGATTGAGGCAGAGATGAGGACATGGAGAGTTAGAGCACCTGACTCTATGGACTCATGGAAAGAGAAAGGTTGTGTGCTGGCGGCCAGGAGGCAGGGTTGCAGAATGTGCCCTTTGGTTGTTTAAATGATTATATATTCCTGAGTGTTTTTGTGTACATCCAAAAAAAAACAACAACCAGGAAATAGAAACAAATAATTTTAAATGATAAAAAAAAAAAACAGGAAAGAAAGAAAAGACAAAATTGATGTCAGAAACTTGTTCTTGAATGTAGGCAAGTTAAAGTAACTGGAGGAAATGAGGAAGTAATAGAGCAGAAAAATTCATAGTATAGCTAAAGAACATGAAGACAAGTATTAAAACGAAACGTGCAAAGACCTGGTGTTTGAAAATCAAAAGGAAAGAACATACTCAGCATAACCCAAACTGAAAGTACTGAAGAAATAATGTAAACATTTACTTGAAAGATTGACAGATTCTATTGGCAATTCTTTTTTTTTTTTTTTAACAAACAAACAGACAAATAAACAGTAAAGCATCTTGACATGAATCCCCCCCGCATTCCAGCATGACTCAATCCCTGCATCTCAGAGCCTTGCAGTTCCAAGGCTGTGCATATATCATCCTTTATACCTGTCCCATTTGGCAATCTCAAACATGCCCAATTGTTCTCCCATCTGCC
>NW_006408645.1:1807950-1815274 GCF_000296735.1 Chrysochloris asiatica | reverse complement strand
GTCAGGCACTATAGAATTGGTTCCAACTCACAGCAACCCTGCACAACAGAACGCAACACTGCCAGGTCCTATGCCATCCTCACAGTTGTTATACTGGAGCCCATTGTTACTGCCACTGTACCAACCCACATTTTTGGAGGTCTTCCTCTTTTTCACTGACCCTACACTTTACCATGGAGTCCTGGTGTGGTGCTGTAGGTTAACGCACCAGACTACAAAGCCTTTGAACTGCAAAGTTGGCAGTTCAAGCTCACCAACTGCTCCTCAGAAACCCTATACAGGGTCGCTATGGGTCAGAACTGACTCGACAGCACTTAACAACAACATTTTACCACAAGGAGCTCTGGTAGTGTAGTGGTTATGAGTTGGGATGCTAATCTCAAGGACAGCAGTTCGAAACTACCAGCAGTTCCAGAGAAAAATGAGGCTTTCTGCTGCCATAAAGATTTACAGCCTCGGAAACCCTATGCAGGGTCACTAGGAGTCAGAACCAACTCCATGGCACATAACCACCACCACCACACTTTATCACATGTGATGTTGCAGGTGTGTAACAAGGTAAGTTGCTGCTTTAAAGAACCACAAGGTCCTGATGGCATAAGTAGTTAGTGCTTGACAACTAACCTGCAAAGGAAAAATTCAAGATGACTTTTTAAACAAAACCAAATGACTGAATTAAGCTCAGTTCTTGCTGTATTGAATTGTTCTTTTATTTACCTGCCTGTCTGTCTATTTTTTCTAAGGAAAAATAATAGAATATAGAAGATGGAATTGATCGATTTGTTAATGATGTGATTTGAGGACCATCAGAATAGTAAATTTGGGATTGGATTTTACATTTTGTAGGAAAGAAAACATAATACATTGCCTCTCAACTGGGGAGGGAACATAAAGAAACCACCGGGTTAAATTGCTGAAGAGAGATGTGTGTGATATGAAAAAAATAAAACAACACAAAACAAAAAATACAATATTGTTCAGTTGAGAATCACTTGTATTCACAGCAAATAGTGAAAGCAGGGCCAACAGAGTGGCTTGCAGTTCTAGGACTGACATTTAACTCACCTAACTGTCTCCTGAAGGAGCTCTGGTAGCCTAGTGGTTACGAATCAGACTACGAACAGCAAGGTCAGCGGTTCGAAATTACCAGCTGTTTCACGGGAGAAAGATGAGGCTTTCTGCTCCTGTAAACATTTACAGCCACAGAAACCCTGTACAGGGTCACTATCGGAACAGACTCTACAGCACATAACAACAACAACAATTGTCTCCTGATCTCAATTTCCTGTTAAATAGGAAAGTTGCACAATTAAATCTAAATATTACTGCAGATTCTATATATAATATTCTGAATAAGACTGATAACAAGTAAAGATACTGCTTTGTCTTTAAGAGGGAAATAACAATATTTACCCACCTGGTAAAGAAAACACTTGATTTGTGCTTTGAGAGTCACAAATTAAACAATAAGTAATAAAGAATTCAATTTGTTGAACAAAATTGGCATACTGGATAGTTTCTTTACATGCTTTAAATGTTATGGGATTTTGATTTGGTCTCCTTGCCAACGGCTTCCTTGTTTCATAAATTCTGCTTAAGAGGCTGTTTTCTCTTCCAAATCACCATGTGACTATAAAAACAGAACCAATGCTTAAGTAATAAATGATGCATTTAAAATAATAAGTGATTCATTTCTTAAGTGCATTTCTATGGTTTTTACTACAATTATTATTTTTTTTTATCAAGGATGGCTAAAAACGTACCTACAGTTAAGAATTAGTGTATGCAAGCTAAATGTATGATTACGTGTAATTAAGGGTTCACAAAAATAAATATCAAGTGGATATATTTACACTAAAGAGCTTTAATAGAGGTGAAATGGGGCATATATTTTCTTTATTTAGATAACCAAATGAAGACAAGTCATCAATAATGCTGCCATGTAGAAATAACCACCATTAATAGTATCTTCCAGTCTTTTTACTTATAGTGATCCAAAGACACATTTTAAAAGCTTAGCATGCACACCAACTTGCATGAACATAAATGTGCCATGCTGGAGCTTTGTAAAAGACATTATCCTCTGCTGGAGATTAAGCCTGTTGTGGAGTATAAATGCTGAGGAGTTCTTGCCTAAGAATTACTCCAGCCAGGCAGAGCCTAATTCCATCTTGTGCCTAGGTTTAAGTGTCCAAGTGCCAATGTTTCTGGAGTACCCCACACACTTCTTACAGCTGAACTGCCAGAGTTAAAAGCAGAGTGTATTTAAAAGTGGATTTTGAGCCACTTCACCTAGTCAGCTTTCAAAGGAACATTGGACATACCCTTTAACGGTCACTTTGTTGGGATGTAATACTCCAAGAGACTGTAAGCTTCCTAGCTGCAACAGTCCCCTCTCTAGTTTCCGTAGGCCTGACATGCCTACGTGATGCATGACTGATGCCTCAGTCATGGTTGTGGGAGGAGATTCCTTTATTCTCTGTGCCCTGTCAAAGGTCACCATGTGGAGGTAGAACTTTGTCAATTCATCACGGTATCTTTGATGAATTTCCTCACCTGGGTGATGTGTTTTTGCCTTTGTCTTGTATTTATTCCTCTTTAAGACTTAATAATGAGTCTCTATAATATTTATGTATTTGAAAATGATGACTCTTTTCTCCTCTGTAACATGTTCTGGTCACAGAGGGAGAAAAGACAAATACAACAATGACATTTCTGGCTCCTTCCTTTCTTTTTTCTCAATTCTCTCAGTAATGCCTCCCATGGGCTGAATGCTGCTAATATGAAAGCCTAGAAAACATAGCCTGCCTGGTGCAAGTCCCAGAAAATCAGAACAAGGAAAGAGTTAGATACCAACAGGCACAGAACCAGCACGTTTCGCTCCTTTGCTACTCAGCATTCATTCTCCCCCTTTGAACAATATTTCTCACTCACTCACTGCCTTCAAGTCGACTCAGACTCACAGCTGTAAATCTTTATGGAAGCAGAAAGCCTCATCTTTCTCCCACAAAGCATCTGGTGGATTTAAACTGCTGACCTTATGTTTAGCAATCCAGTGCTTACCCTGATGTACCACCAGAGCTCCTTTCACCAATACTTAACTCTCATAAGACAACTAGATATTTCTACGTAACATAAAGCATTAGGCATATGATCTGTTCTACAAATAAAAATGCTTTTACCCTTTCCCCAACAAGGTGAAGCACAAAAATCTCATCTATCTACAATAGTGAATAATTGTAATCAGGACTGATTGTGAGGGTTGGAAATGCAAAGGTAGATGTTTCATAGCAAGGAGAGGAGTGATTAACTTTGCAGTCTAAGAACGGAGGTCCCTGGGACCATCAAGGGAGAAGAGTGGAGAGCGGGACCCTACCCAAAAAAGCAGTGATGCCTGAGATGGAGGCAGAGACAGTCATTTGGAGAGATGGAGTAGCTGGTGACTTTAGACCCAGAGTGGAAGAGGGGCTGTGTGCTGATGACTGGGGGCAGGCTTGTAGTGTATACCTTTTGGTTGGTTGATGATGCATGGAGGGGATTGTAACCATGGCAAGGAATCCATATATGATAGGATGAATGTAAAACTAATGTTCTCCCATGTAAACTATCACATAATTCACAATAAAACAATGACAAAAAAAAATCTTATCTATCATTTTATCTATTTTCCAATCTAGAATATATAAAAGGATATGCAGCTCCATTGTTCTCTGACTCCTCATAATCTGGCTCACATTGAGTCAAATTTTATGTTAAACACCACCAAATGCTTTATGCAAAACCAAAGGGAAATGAGGAAAAGTCATTAGTAAAAATACACATAACATAGTAACCTCAGTCTTCAAATTTGATTCTGACTCATAGTAACCCTGTATAGGATTTCCAAGGAGCAACTGGTGGGTTTGAACAGCCTTCATTCTTAATGAGTTTCAGTCCTTATTCCTGCCATTTTGGAGTTGTTGTTACATGTCATCTTACCTGTCACCACAATGACCTTTCTTGTTGAACATTCAAGTGTTAAATGGTGCCCCAATATACCTCCTGATTCCAGACACAGTCTTCTCTATCTCCACTGTGTAGATATCATTGTTGTTAAAAACCACCAAGTCGGTTCCAACACACAGAGATCCTGTGTGGGGTTTCCTAGGAGTGGTTGGTGGGTTTGAACCACTGACCCTTCACTTAGCAATCCAGTGCTTGTCTTACATTGCTAAGCCATGTCCTCTGTAGAGATACTTCCAATTCAGTGGAATCACTGTTGTGTTTCCCAATGGAAGCATACCTATCTTGGGAATTATAACTTCTAGACCATCCGAACCAAGATTACAAAAAAATCTCTCAAAATAAGACTAGGGAAGAGATGCCTCCTCAAAGTAGAGTTGACATTGATTATTTGAAAGGAGCAAAGCTTTAATGAACTCTCAGAAAAAAGGAAAAGGAACTATGCAAGAATATGGCTTCAGATGAGTCTAGCTTCATCCTGATCAAACAGGGAGATGCACAGTACAAATTGTACCACAATATTTGTTCCATTTTGAGGCAAGAGAAAGTGTTTTTATACCCAAACTCAGATGAGAAGTAATAGCTACAAATATCCATTAGTAACAGACACATGGAATGTACAAAATATTAATATACAAAATTTGGATATCATCAAGAATTAAATGGATTACATAAAGATGGATAGTTTAGGCACTAGTGAGCTGAAATAGACAGGTATTGGCCATTTTGAATCAGACAATCATATAGTTTACTGTTTCAGGAATGACAAACTGAAGAGGAATGATATCAGATTCTTAGTCAAAAAAGAGCATTCCAAGATCTATCTTGAAGCACAATGCTGTCTGAGATAGGTTAATAGCCATACCTGCCAACAAGGAAGATCACTATTATTAATTACAGGAAACCCTATACAGGGTCGCTATGGGTTGGAATAGAATTGATGGCACTTAACAACAACAACAACAACAACAACAAATACCACTATTATGTGAGAACAAACAAGATGGCAGACCAGGTAGAAGTCCAGTGAGGAGCTCCATCAGCAACACCACAGAATACCAGACCAAGCAGGCTCAGGGGATGGTACCAGAACTCTGAACCACATATAAAGGAATATTTAGAAGGTTGGAAGGCTTACAGCTAGGGGAATTTATAGCAGAAGCAAGAAATCCATTGCTTTCTAATCCAAGATGCTCAGCTGCTCCCAGAGTCGCCATCTTGGGAGAGCCCAAGCAGGGGAAGGATCATAGAGCAGCCATGGATGCCTGACAGAACCGGGGAGATAAAAGTGTAGGTGCTTTTTTTTATATATCTGTTCATTGGTCTCTTGCTGTCTGTGCACCTCCATTCAGGTGACTAGAGGGGGTGCCTGAGAGAGTGGACACCCCACCCCCGCCCCCAGAGGGTTCTACTACACATGTGCATAGATCTCGAAATTTAAAGTGACAGTTTCCACTTAAAACCAAATGGCAGAGTTGGGTGGGGTAGAGAGTAGGGGGTGGTGGGATATGGAGGAGGAGGCAAATCACTTGAAAATGGTGCCAAAGCAGGATTGGAAGCCTAAATTCCAGGAGGGTGAGCGAGTGCTGTGCTATGCTTTCATGGGCCTCTTGTATATGAAGCAAAGTGTGTAAAGATTGCCATAAAGAACAAACAAGTGAAATATTTTATACATTACAGTGGTTGGAATAAAAAAAAGTGCTGTGAGGCTCAGGCGCTCTGAAAAATCTTTGAAGACACATTAGGATATTGTAGCCCTTTTTCCTGTTCCTGAAGGAGCTCCCTCAGTACACCACCCCATCCTTACCTCTAGCTGGAATGAATGGGTTCCAGAAAGAAGAGTACTCAAATATGTGGACACCAATCTGCAGAAACAGAGAGAACTTCAAAAAGCCAATCAGGAGCAGTGTGCAGAGGAGAAGATGAGAGGTGCTGCTCCAGGAAAGACGACATCTGGGCTTCAACTGAAAAATGTTGAAGTGAAATCAAAAAAGAATAAACAGAAAACACCTGAAAATGGAGATGGTGGCAGTACCAGTGAGAGCCCTCAGCCTCCCTGAAAGAAAAGAGCCAGAGTAGACCCTACTGTTGAAAATGAGGAAACACTCATGAACAGAGTTGAAGTTAAAGTAAAGATTCCTGAAGAACTAAAACCATGGCTTGTTGATAACCGGGATTTAATTACCAGGAAAAACAGCTCTTTTATCTTCCTGCCAAGAAGAATATGGATTCCACTCTAGAGGATTATGCAAATTACAAGAAATCTTGAGGAAATACCGATAATAAGGGGTGTGCTGTTAATGAAGTTGTGTCAGGGATAAAATATTTCAGTGTAATGTTGGGCACTCAGCTACTCTACAAATTTGAGAGACTGTAGTATGCTGAAATCCTCGCAGATCACCCTGATGCACCCATGTTCCAGGTGTACAGAGCACCACATCTGCTGAGATAATTTTACAAATTGGAGCAATGCTGGCCTGTACATCTCTGGATGAGAAGAGACTTGCTTTATTACTGAACTATCTTTATGATTTCTTAAACTACCTGGCAAAGAATTCTGCCACTCTGTTTAGTGCCAGCGATTATGAAGTGGCTCCTCCTGAGTACCACCGGAAGGCTGTGTGAGACTGTGGCACTCACTCACATCTACTCACATCTCTGTACACACACTTTTGGTTTTAGTCATCTTGTACAAATGATGCACTTTGAAAATGTTAGCATGTAACAAAATTAATGTACTTTTGTTTACAGTTTGATTTAAACAGAGAAAATAAAATAGGTTACAGCTCCTTTTTTCTTTTCTTTCTCTTTTTTTCACATTTTAAGATTGCTGTAAGTATATTCAATGATGCACAATGGATGGACATGCTGTAGTGTGTTTTATTGCCTAGCTGACAAAGCTGCTTTTGAATGCTGGTGGTTCTATTCCTTTGACACTGTGTACTTTTATAATACATGTTAATGTTCTATGACAAAATGCCCTGATGGCTAGTGACAAAGGTTCAATTCGGTGTATATAAATGAACACACTCATCCATTTCTGCACTCTCTTTTTTTTTTTAATGGTGATTAAACTAAAAAGCCCCATCCTTTTCAAGTCATCTATGTTATTCCTTGGGCATATGTTATTCTTGCTGAGATTAATGAAGAATGGTGGTTTGTTTCATGGTTTTTATATTTGTGGCTAATGCATGTTTTAACATGATAGACGCAATGCATTGTGTAGCTACAGTTTCTGGACAAGTTGATCTTTTAGGAATTGTTTTTCAAACCTTCAATAATTTTTTTCTTTAAATTACAAAAACAAACAAACAAACAAACA
>NW_006408645.1:1785472-1786574 GCF_000296735.1 Chrysochloris asiatica | reverse complement strand
CAGTATGGCAAGACCTGGGGACTCCTGGGCCCAGAGACAATGACATGGCCACAGAGGACTAGAGCTGAGAGTAAAGCATCCCGCTTATATGAAGTGAGGGGAGATGCACAAGAACACCCATACTTGCAGATAGTACCCACTTGACCTGGCTTCAATGTCTGGATGACCAGAACTCAACTAGAAGAAGAAAAAAAAAAGGGGGAAAAAAAGAGTAACCTGCTACAATATGATGAACTTGAACTATACTTATGGATGTAGTAGCTCAAAAGAGGGAACAAATCTTTACAGCGAGGATCATATCCACCCCCTCAGTATGCAGGGTTGACAAAGATGCGCAATTGTCTATCCAAAATGGGGGGGGGGGGGGAGAGAAACTATCAAGGCAAGAAGTGACTAGCTTACAAGCTTTCAAGAGGGAGCCTATATCCACAGGGTGCAGGGAAAGGTAGAATCTCCACTGAATGGTTTCCAATCTGCCTGGACAGGGCTGATGAAAGGAGTAGGGATAAGACTCTTGTGATACAATAGCGAATAAATGCTATCAGGACTGACTGTGAGGGTTGAAAATGTAAAGGTAGATGTTTTATAACAAAAGGAGGGGGGTGGTTGAGTTTGTAGTCCAGGAGAGGAGGTCCCTGGGACCATCAAGGGAGAAGTTTGAAGTGCAGGACCCTACCCAGAGAAGCAGTGACATCAGAGACGGAGGCAGAGATGATGACATGGAGAGATGAAGCGGCTGGGGACTCTGAACTCAGGGATGGAGAGAGGCTGTATGCTGGTGGCCAGGAGGCAAGCTTGCATGATGTACCCTTTGGTTATTTGATGATGCATGGAGCGGATTGTAATCATTGCAATGAAACAAAATATGAAGGATGAATGTAAAGCTAATATTCTCCCATGTAAACTATCACATAATTCACAATAAAAACTATATTAAAAAAATAAGAATGTAGAAGGAATACAGAGTCAATATACCAAAAAGAAATGGTTAATGTTCAACCATTTCAAGAGATAGCATATGATCAAGAGCCAATGGTTCTGTAGGAAGAAATCCAATATACACACTATAGAAATTGGTAAGAACAAGGCTCTGAGAATTAAT
>NW_006408645.1:1780120-1784547 GCF_000296735.1 Chrysochloris asiatica | reverse complement strand
GAGCTGTTTGAAAATTCTATAAAAACCCTGCAGACAATGAATTCGGGGCTCTTTCCCTATTCCGAAATGTCGGATAAGGTTAGAGACCTGGCTCGAGCTTGATTAAACAACCCTTATGTATTTGCATCGGTACACGGCTCCTGGGTGGTCTTTGGGGACCCTGAATTCTGGGCATAACAGTTTCTCATACCACAGACATATTATCAGAAGGGACCAGTCCCTGGAGAAGGACTTCAAGCTTGGTAAAGGGGAGGGTCAGAGAAAAAGAGGAGATCCCCAAGGAGATGGATTGGCACAGTGGCAACAGCAGTGGGGCTCAGGGCTAACAATGATCTGATCGTGAGGGTGGAGCAGGACCAGTCAGGGTTTTGTTCTGTTATGCAGAAGATAGCTATGAGTGGGCTTGGACTCTACGGCACCTAACAACAGCCACAATGTGGTTAGTCAAATGTAAATACCAAAAGAGAGTACATTTCTAGAACTGGAACAGCTGAGTCACTTTCCAGAAAGATCATACCAATTCAACCTCTCACCTGAAGTGTATCAGATGCTGGTTTTACCACATCCCTTGAACACGGGGCATTATCAAACATGTGGATCTTTTCCAATCTGAGAAATGAAAAATTGTTTCTCATTTAAATGTATTTTTCTCATTATAAATGTGATTAAGCATATTTTCATAAAATTTCAGCAGTTATAGTTTCCTTTTCTACCTGTTCATGTCCTTTGCCCATTTTTTTCTTTTCAGTTTTTAAAAATACTTTTCTTATTAGCTTGCAAGTACTCTTCATATATTAAAGACATTAGTCCTTTGTCATGTATGTTGCAAATATTTTTACCCCTAGTGGGGCAGGGGCAAAGTGAAGAGATGGAAATGCTTAGAAAGGCTGAGTCTCTCCCATCACCTCTTTCATCCTCTCAGAAGTGACAAGTTGTTACCTTCTTATTCACAGCAGCTCAGCAATGAAGATCTGATTGAAGTACAAGAATAAGGGTGTGTTGAAGAGTTACCATGGAAACTGCCCCTCCCACAGCTTTACCATTCAAAGGCTTCTGCAGGCATTCATGTACAACAAATTAGCAAAGAAAGATTTCCATACTGACAACCCTAATTTTGAATGCAGTTTAAAGGTGTTCAGAGGCTTAAAGAATGCCTACGGTTTCAATAGAAAGATTACTAGGGGAAAATTATCTTCAGTTCCAGCTTGTGTGGCAGGATAATTTGTTACAACATTAGAGTGTATTGTTTCTGCTGTGATTTTTCCTCATTCCCACCTTTCCCTGATGGCTACTAGTCCATGATGCTTGCTGATCTCAGAAATGGTTTGTATTGCTGGATCTAAAACAGAAGTTGTGCCTGGTCTGGTTTTTAGTGAAAGCCCAAACTCATTGAAGAAGAAATATGGAGAAAGAAGGCATACAAGGGAACTCAATTCTTTTTAGAGGGCAGAGAAAGAGTCAACAAAAGCAAAAGGAGAGGCTCTGGAAGGCTGTGAGAGGTGAAAGTATCTGGATTTGACAAAACTTCATCAGAGATGGCTGGGCCCTAGGCCATGGATTCCTAGCTATAACAAAGAATTCCAGCCCCAGTGGAGATCTAGCCACTTTCATGGTACTATATGGCTCCAAGGAGTCCTGGTGTGGTGCTGTGGGTTAATGCCCCAGACTGCAAACCCGTTTGAACTGCAAGGTTGGCAGTTCAAGCTCACCAGCTTCTCCTCAGAAACCCTATATAGGATCTCTATGGGTGGGAACCAACTTGACAACACTTCACAACAACAACAATATGGCTCCAAGGAGCCCTGGTAGTGTACTGAGTTATGAGCTGGGTTGCTAATTGCAAGGTCAGCAGTTCGAATCTACCAGTTGCTCCACAGAAGAAAGATGAGGCTTTCTGCTCCCATAAAGATTCCTAACCTCGGAAACCCTACACAGGATCTCTCTGAGTCAGAACCAACTCAAAGGTACATAACCACAACCACAATATGACTCCAACACAGTCCTAACCACTGTGGCCTGAATATTGTCAATGACTCGGGTTACATGACCTGGGGCTCTAGCTAGTCCTATGGTGGATCATGGTGACCAGACCAGTTGTAGAGTCAACCCCAATTCTTCGTGACCCTCTATGAGTATGTGTCACACTAGAAACACACTCCACGGGCTTCTCAATGGCTGAGTTTTTGGAAGTAGATCATCAGGCCTTCTGAGGTACCTCTGAGAGGCCTCGAAGCTCTAACCTTTCAGTTAGCAGCTGAGTGCCTTAACTGTTTGTATCATGCATGAACTCCAGGTTGACCAGGAGAGTTTTAGTTTCCATTATCTTGACTGGCTAGGATCAAAATTATATTTATTTTTATTTCAATAATTTAAAATAAAATATAGAGAGTCCTGGGTTACTGGTTGGGCTGCTAACCACAATGTCAGCTGATCAAATCCACCAGCCACTCCATGGGAGAAAGGTGAAGCTTTCTACTCCCGGAAAGATTTACCGCATCAGGAAACCTATACACGGTCTCGGTGAGTTGGAACCAACTGGACAGCACACAGCACCAGCGGCAACAGTGTAAAATCTTTGCTCACCGGATTCACACTCACTGCACTCTTTCAGACTCATATTTTAGGAAATCTCAGCCAGTTCAACTCATATACACAAATCCCACCAAAAAAACCCAAAAACATATATGGCCTAGTTTCTATTTTTATTCACTTGGTGGTGGTGTTGAGCCTTCAGTCAGTTACAACTCATATGGACTCTGTATAGAGTTTCCAAGGTTTTAAGTCTTCTAGGGAGCAGTAAACCTCATCTTTCTCCCACAGAGCAACTGCTGGCCTTGAACCATTGGACTTGTTCGCAGACCAGTGCTTATGGAACAAACATACAGATTTTGCTATATTTTCATGGTAAACTATGGTCTTTTTATGGGTGAAAATGTGTTTCATGAAAAGGCACTTGGATTATCAATTATTTTATCTAAGGGAAATAAGTATTATGTGGTTTAACCTCTGACTTGTCTGCACGCTAGAGCTAGTGAGGTCGAGTCAAAAATAGCCTTAATGGTTCTCTACTGCCACCTAGTGGGAAAGCTAGACAGAGCGTGAAGAGTTTTTAGAATAGAAAATCGACTGGTTTTTATTTCTAAAGTTGTTGTTATGCTGTTGTTATGTGTTGTTATGTTCTGACCCACAATGACCTTGTGGGTTTCTGAGAAGCGGCTGATGAGCTTGAACTGCTGACGTTGCAGTTCAAACGACTTTGCAATCCAGAGCCTTAACCCACAACACCATATCATGACTTTTGTGAAAATATGGTAATGGTGTGCGGTGGACTAGGTTCCTACTCATAACGACTCTGTGCAAGGTTTCTGTGAGCAGAAAGTCTCATCTTTCTCCCACAGAACAGCTGGGAGTTTTGACCCTGAGGTTAGCAGCCCAAATCGTAACCACTACGCTTCCAGAGCGCCTCTGTAAAAATAAAGACATAAGAAAGATACTCAACAGTTGTTTTCTTTCCGTAGTGTTGAGAAATATGTGTTAATGATGAGCCATTCATCACCATGACTTCACATGACTAGGAAAGGAAATTTTAAAAACTAGTAGCACAGTGAGTTGGAGTCCTGGTGTGGTGCTCCAGGATAATGTACTGGACTGCAAGGTTGGTTTGAACCACAAGGTTGGAGGTTCAGGGTCGATATAAGTCAGAATCGACTAGATGGGTCTTAACAACAACAGCGCTATTCATCAGGCACTCCGTGGGAGAAAATTGAAGCTTTCTACTCTTGTAAAGATGTATGTTGTTGTTGTTGTTGTTAAGTGCTGTCGACCCATAGCGACCCTGTACAGGGTTTCCAAGGCTGTAAATCTTTACGGGAGCAGAAAGCCTCATCTTTCTCCTGCAGAGTGGCTGGTAGTTTCGAACCGCTGACCTTAAAACCACTACGCTACCAGAGCTTTCCGTAAAGATGTATAGCTTCCGGAAATCTATAAAGGGTGGTTATGAGTTGGAACTGAGTTGACGGCATATAGCAGCAGCAAGAAGGAGCTCTGGTGGCATTGTAGGATAAGCATTGGACTGCGAACTTCAATGTCAGTAGTTCAAACCCACCAGCCACTCTTTGGGAGAAGAATAAGGCTTTCTGCTTCCATAAAGATTTACATCCTCAGAAACCCTAAGAGGGTCCTGGTTACAACTAGCTAGCAGTGGGTTTCGTTTTGGTGGGCATATTCTGACAAGACATAAAACAGCATACACCTTTAAACATAAACATCTCGAGCAAGCTGAGTCTCCATACTTACTTACAATGATCTTGTTTTCTTTATGCATATTTATTTAATTGTGATCTTATAGTCTATTTATATACCTAAACACTGATCTCTTAGTTGCTGTTAGAGTTATAAGGAAATTTTACAGCTTGTCAGTTTCTCCA
>NW_006408645.1:1774559-1777814 GCF_000296735.1 Chrysochloris asiatica | reverse complement strand
TGCATGGAGGGGATTGTAACCATGGCAATGAGAGGATATAGGATAGAATGAATGTAAAACTAATGTTCTCCCATGTAAACTATCACATAATTCACAATAAAACATTTAAGAAAATAAATAAATAAATAAAATGTATTTCCTATATACCAGGTAGTGTGCTAAGACTCTCTTGTTTAACTTCGTTAAAAACATTTATTTTTTATAAAAAAAAAATAAATGTTTTTATTCCCATTTTATAGATAAAGAAATTGAAGATGAAGGCAGTAACTGGAAACCTCTCAAACAAGTTTTAAGAAGAAGAAACATGATTAATTTGGAAGTAGATGTCGTCTAGAACTCTTATTTACATTTTAAACTTATTTCTTACATTTGTGGATTTAGATATCTTTGATTTTTGTTTTTAGAATGCTAAACTTTCTAGGTTGTCTAGGAATTTCAACAGAGGCCTCAAAAGCTGAGAACAATATAATAAGATGCCATGGTGTCACACATCTTGAATAAAGATGCTAATCTCCTATGCAGGAAATGCTAAGAGATTGTTAAGGACATTCTTCCATGATGAACTCTGGACAGTTCCACAAGAGAGGTCAAAGATGGGAGACTAAAGAGACTGATAGTGCAGATATCCTTATGATAACTGTGAAGATGCCGTGACATTGCCCCTTCCCGTAAGGAAGGGAGGATGAATTACTTATCTGTTACTGCATAACAAACTATCCCATAATTTAGCCACTTAAAACAACACTAAACACTTATTATGTCACACTGTTTCTGTAGATCAGGAATTTAGGGAACAGTTTAGCTGGATGGTCTGGCTCAGAGTCTCTCACAAGGTTGTAGTCAAGATGTCATCTGATGGGTCAAGTTGAGGTCACATACACACACTCTAGCTGCACAAAGACTAGAAAAAATGTCTAAATTGACTTCCTATAGTGGAAGCTGTGCTCACCCACCACGAGGACACATGCTGGTGGTGTTGTTATTGGTGTCTTCGAGTCAGTATGGGCTTGTAGGGACACCACTGTTGTTGTTAGGTGTCATCGAGTCCGTAACGACCCATAGCGACCTTATGCACAGCAGAACGAAACACTGCCCAATCCTGGGCCAATGTCATTACTATTGCCATACTTGAGCCCATCGATGCTGCCACTTGGCCAATCTATCTTGTCGGGGGTCTACCTTTTTTTCTCTGACCCTCCACCTTACCTAACATGATATCCTTCTCCAGTGACTGGTACCTCCTGACAATATATCCGAAGTATGAGAGACGAAGTTTGGCCATCTTGGCCTTCAAGGAGCACTCTGGCTGCACTTCTTCCAGATGGATCTATTGGTTCTTTTGGCAGCCCATGGAACTTTCAATATTCTCCTCCAACACCAAAACTCAAAGGCATCAATTCTTCTACAATCTTCCTTATTCACTGTCCAGCTTTCGCATGTATATGAGGTTATTGAAAATACCATGGCTTGGGTCAGGCGCACCTTAGTCCTCAGGCTGACATCTTTGCTAGGTTTCTAATGAATGTCTGATGAGTTTGAACCACTAACCTTGTGGTTCGCAATCCAGTGTTTATCCTACAATGCCACATCAGGACCCCACCAAGATGCATACCGCAGGGATTTCCTCCAACAGAGAAAATACTTAAGTGATGGACCAAATCATACAAAAACCAAACCTCCTACCATCAAATCAACTCTGACCCAGTGACTCTGTATACGGTTTCTGTGAATCTTTATTGGAGCAGATGATGTCACCTTTTGTGGATGGGGAGTTGGCTAGTAGGTTTGAATTACCAACCTTGTGGCTAACAGCCCAGTGCCTAACTCACAGTGCCACCAGGTGATATACAGAAGAAAATAAAACTACACAACTGTCCAGCAAAATCATCACTTTGCCCAACAATGTAACCAGTGCATCTAATTCTTATACTCCCAAAACTCATTGCCACTTAAAATAGGGCAACTCTCTCTCATTTTGGAATCCTGGTGTGGTGTTATAGTTTAAACACCTGATTACTCACCACAAGATTGGTAGTTCAAATCCACCGGCTGCTCCTTGGAAACGGTATACAGGGTTGCTATGAGTTGGAACCAACTTGACAGCACTTAACAACAAACTCCTCATTTTATAAATGATGTACTAAGTCTGGCATCATCCAAGGAAGTTAACCAGTGCTCATCAGCTACCGCATCCATCTCCACATCTAGGAATTGTTTGTTGTTGTTGTTGTTAAGTGCCGTCGAGTCGGGTCCGACCCATAGCGACCCTGTACAGGGTTTCCGAGGATGTAAATCTTTACGGGAGTAGAAAACCTCATCTTTCTCCCGCGGAGCAGCTGGTAGTTTCGAACCGCTGACCTTAAGGTTCGCAGCCCGATTCGTAACCACTACGCTACCAGAGCTCCTTAGCCGATGTCAATTTCACCTCTAGTTCTGTCCCAGTCTTGTAGTCACCTTCTGCAACTTTGTTGTTGTTAGTGCTATAGAGTTGGTTCCAACTCATAGCGAACCTCTATAGGGTTTCCAAGAAGTGCCTACTGGTTGCATCACCAACCTTTCAGTTAGCCATCCAGTTCTTATCCTACAGCACCACACTAGGACCACAACTTGTTGTTGTAGTTGTTGATAGGTGCCATTGAATTGGTTCCTACTCACAGGAACCCCGTGAACAACAGACTGAAACATTGCCCAGCCATGCGCCATCCCCACAATTGTTATGTTTGAGCCCCTTGTTGTTGCCTCTGTATCAATCCATCTTCATGTGGGGCTTCCTCTTTTTCACTGACCTTCTACTTTACCAAGCCTGATGTCCTTCTCCAGAGAACCAACTTAGAGGCTAAATAATGAAGTGAACAAATAACAATGCATCCTAGATACAATGGTGAAGCAAAGGACAAAGAAAGATTGTTGTTATTAGGTGCCATCGAGTCGGTACCAACTTACAGCAACCCTATGCACAACAGATCAAAACACTGCTGGTGCTATGCCATGCTGGTCCTATGCCAGCCTCACAATCATTGCTACATTTGAGCCCATCACTGTTGCCACTGTGCCAGTCTATCTCATTGGGGGTCTTCCTCTTTTGCTCTGACACTCCATTTTATCAAACATGATATCCTTTTCCAGGGACTGGTACCTCATCATAGTATGGCCAAAGTATGAGAGACAAAGTCTGGCCATCCCGGCTTCCAGGGAGCATTCTGGCTGTACTTCTTCCAACACAGACTGGTGTGTTCTTTCGGTAGTCCATGGTTC
>NW_006408645.1:1753183-1774229 GCF_000296735.1 Chrysochloris asiatica | reverse complement strand
TTATTGGTGCAGTTATGAGGAGTTTTGTTTTCTTTAGTTGAGGTGCAACCCAAACTTAAGGCTGTGGTCTTTTATCTTCATCAGTAATTATTTTAGGTCCTCTTTAACTTTCAGCAAGCAAGGTTGTATCATCTGCATATTACACATTGTGAATGAGTCTTCCTCCAGTCTGCATGCCACGTGTTTTTTTCATATAACCCAGCTTCTTGGATTATTTGCTCAGCATAGAAATAGATTGAATAAGTATGGTAAATGAATACAACCCTGACACACACCTTTCCTGATTTTAAACCATTCAGTGTTCCCTTTTTTTGTTCGATCAACTGTTTCTTGGTCTATGTCATTAGCACAATTAAGATATTAGTAGTTAAAACATATAACATGACACATTAAGAAAGGGAATGCAAGGTGGCAATTCTCGTTTCTCCCCTGATCATGAGGTCTTCGTCACTATTTATGACTTCCTTCCTCTACCAGTCAAGCCATGTCCCCTTTACCTTCAACCAATACTTTTATTTCCAAGGAATTTGAGTGATTTGTGGACCTAGCCTATAGTTAGTGGCATACCAGCAACTCTATTTCTTTTTGGTGGTAGTGTTAATCATTCCAGCCAACTCCACAATATTCTTTATGTGGTTGTTGTCATCCACTGGCAGAAGATATGCAAAATAGTCAGCTGGTAATTTTAGCTTCCAAATCAAGGAATTATTGTTCAATCCTTATTGGGATTGAATGTAAAAATTTTGCATGTGAAAATATTAAATATACTATTGCTTTGTTCCATTCATTGTGTTTATGGAAGTGTAATGGTTCTAAAGTACATCCAAAAATCCTTTGACACACTTTCCATAACAAAAAGGAGATGTCAAATTACCAAATCCTCCACTTAGATATAGCCAACCTTAGTGACTATGTTCTGAATAATTGAAGATGGTTTGAAGTGGTTCATTTAAGAAAAGGCATTACAGCTATCACCTGGCTTTCCCTTTCTTGAGATGCTCACCTTTAGAAGTCAGCTACCATGATATGAGGAACCAAGGAACCTTGTAAAAGTTATGAGTACGTGTTCTCACCACAGATTCAGCTAAGAACCCAGAGAACACTGACATCAATCACCAGATATGTGAGTGGGCTTTCAGATGATCCCAGCCTCCAGATGGTCAGCTGTCCCAACATACGTCAAGTAGAGTGGAACAGACACAAGCTGTTCACTCCAAGTTTCGTAAAAATTACAGACTCGTAAACAAAGTAAATGTTGTAGTTCTTTCAAACCTCTATTTTTTGTGGTGGTAGGACAGTACTAGATAAGAGGAAGAGGAAAAAGTGCCAAATGCTGGACTCTAGTTCAGGGCATGTACTGCATATAGGACAGCAACACAACACCAGAAGACACCATAACTAACTTTCAGTATAGCTTCAATAAGACCAAGTGCTTCTTAGTGATGTTGTTTCCGTTTGGTTCCAACTCACAACAACCCTATGCAGAACAGAATGAAACACTGTCCAATCCTGCACCATCCTCAAAAATTGTTGTTAATGTTTGAGCCACTCCCTCCTGGTAACATGTCCAAACTATGAAAGACAAAGTCTCACCATCCTGGCTTCTAGGGAGCATTCTGGATGTACTTTGTCCAACACAGATTTGTTTGTTCTTCTAGAACTCCATGGCACTTCCAATTTTCTTCTCCAACACCATAACTCAAAAGCATCAATTCTTCTATGGTCTTCCTTATTCATTGTCCAACTTTCACATGCATATGAGGCCACTGAAAATACCATAGGTTGGGACAGGCTAACCTTAGTCTTTAAACTAATATCTTTGCTAGTGAATGCTTTAAAGAGGTCTTGTGCAGCATATTTGCCCAATGCAATGCATTGTTTGATTTCTTGACTGCTGCTTCCATGAGTGTTGATGGTGGATATAAGTAAAACGAAGTATTTGATAACTTCAGTCTTTACTCCATTTATCATGATGGTATTTATTGATCCAGTGATGAGAATTTTTGTTTTCTTTACAATGAGGTGCAATCCATACGGGAGGCTTTAGTCTGATTTTCATCAATAAGTATTTTAAATTCTCATCATTACCAGCAAGCTAGTTTGTAGTGACTCTTCCTCCAATCCTGATGCCATGTTCTTCTTCTCAGATTTGCTCAGGATACAGATTCAATAAATATGGTAAAAGTATATGATCCTGTTACATGTCTTTACTGATTTTTAACCATTCGGTATCCCCTTGTTTCTCACGACTGCCACTTGGTCTGTGCACAGGTTCCTCCTGAGTACAATTAAGTGTTCTGGAATACCCCTTCTTCACAATGTTATCCATAGTATGTCATGTTCCTCACAGTCAAAAGCCTTTGCATAGTCAATAAAGAACAAATAAATCTCTGTTATTTTTTTTGCTTTCAGCCAAAATCCATCTGAGGTCAGCAATAATACGTCAGCCATGTTCTATGTTCTCTTCTGAATGCAGCTGGAATTTCTGGCAGTTCCCTGTCAATGTACTGTTGCAATTGTTTTTTAATTATCTTCAGCAAAATCTTATCTGCATGTGCTATTAATGATATTTTTTGACGATTTCTGCATTCCCTTGGGTCACCTCTCTTTGGAATGGACATAAATATGGATCTCTTCCAATTGGTTGGCCAGGTAGCTGTCCTCTAAATTTCTTGGCATAGATGAGTGCCTCCAGTGCGGTATCAGTTTGTTGAAATATTTCTATTTGTATTCTGTCCATTCCTGAAGACTTGTGTTTTGCCAATACCTTCAGTGCAGCTTGGACTGCTTCCTTCAGTATCACCAGTTCTTGATCATATGTGACCTCTTAAAATCATTGAACATTGGCCATTTCTTTTTCGTACAGGGATTTTATGTATACCTTCCTTTTTTTTTTTTTTTCCCCCCCACCATCACCACCACACACATGGGGTTAACATGAATCAGAATTGTCTTGATGGCAGTTTTTATTTTTGCTATTAGGAGAGGAAGGAAAGCACTCAAAATCAGGGAGGATGAAGCATGCTGGTTGGTGGCTAGTAGATCCCTGGGATATGGGAACCTCGGATGAAGAGGGACTCTAGACTAATGGGTTCCTTGTTTGAGATGGTCTTAAGAGGGCAACTTGTATAGGTTCTGTGTGCCTGGGCTCATGTATCTCCTGCCAGGTGAATCCTTTGACTGGAATGACCCTTAGCTGGTATGCCCCTTAATTGGGATGCTATCTGATCAGCGAGGGATGAATGTGGAAGACTTGTGTAGTATCATGGTAGGCAGACTCAGGAAAAGCATTTGACCTGGATATTTCCTGTATCAATTCTTCTATGATATTCCTTATTCATTGTCCAAATTTCACATGCATGTCGTTGTTGTTATGTAATGTGAAGTCAGTTCCGACTCATAGTGACCCTGTACAGGGTTTCCAAGGCTGTAAATCTTTACGGGAGCAGAAAGCCTCATCTTTCTCCCACAGAACAGCTGGTAGTTTCGAACTGCTGACCCTGAGGATAGCAGCCCAAGTCGTAACCACTATGCTACCAGAGCTCCTTACTTACATGCATATTAGGTTATTGAAAATACCACGGCTTGGGATAGGAACACCTCAATCCTCAAACGGACATCTTTGCCCTTGAACAATTTATAGAGGTCTTATGCAGCAGATTTGCCTAATGCAATACATCGTTTGATTTTTATTTATTTTTTAAGTATAAATACTGCTGTCAAAGTATTCTGACTCATGGTGCTCCATGTGTGTCACAGGAGAACCTTCCAGATTTTTTTAATGCTTATTGCATGATTCAATATTTTGACCAAAGAGTCCTTCAATATTGTAAATCAAGGATTGAATTTTTTCTTCAGTTTTTTTCAGCTTGAGAAACACTGAAATGTTCTTCCCTTTTGATTATTTAACTCTGGGTCTTTGCATGTTTCATTATAATATTTGACTTTGTCTTCTCAAGCTGCCTTTTGGAATTTTCAGTTCACTTCTTTCACTTCCTCACTTCTTCCAGTCGTGTTAGCTTCTCTCTGTTAGCGTAGTGGTTATGAGTTAGGCTGCGAACCTCACCAGTTGTTCTGTGGGGAAAAGATGAGCTTTCTGCTCCTGTAAAACTTTACAGACTTAGAAACCCTACACAGGGTCACTATGAGTCAGAACCAACTCCATAGCACACCACCACCACCACCATGCTCAAGACCAAGTCTCAGAGTTTCTTCTGACATCCATTTTGGTCTTTTCTTTAAAATTTCCTTTTGCTTTCTTCATGGATGATATTCTTGATGTCATACCACAACTTTTCTGGTCTTTGGTCATAAGGGTCTAATGTATCTAATCTATTCTTGAGATGGTGTCTAGATACCAGTGGAATATATCCAAGGTCATATTTTGGTTCTCATGGACTTGTTTTAATTTTCTTCAGTCTAAGCCTTCACTTGCACATGAGCAGTTGGTCGGCTTCATAGTCTGCCTCTGATCTTATTTTGGCTGATGCTGTTGAGTTTTTCCACCATCTCTTCCCACAGATGTAGTCAATTTGATTCCTGTGTATTCCATCTGGTGAGGTCCATGTGTATAATTGCCTTTCATCTTGTTTTAAAAAGGTATTTGCATTGAATAAGTCATTGGTCTTGCAAAATTCTATCATGTGATCGCTACCATCATTTCTAACATCTAGGCCATATTTTCCAACTACTGAGGCTCTTTGTTTCCAACCTCTGTATTCCAGTCACCAGTAATTATCAATACATCTTGACTGCATGCTTGATCAATGTCAGACTGAAGAAATTGTGTAGAATTCTTCAATTTCGTCATCACTGCCTTTAATGGTTGGTGTGTAAATTTCAATAATAGGGTTATTCACTAGCCTTCCTTGTAGGCATATAGATATTATTCTAACATAGACAGCATTATACTTCAAGATAGATCTTGAAATGTTGTTTTTGACGATGATTGTGACACTATTCCTCTTCAATTTGAAATTCCCTGCCTAGTAAACCATGTAACTGTCACATTCAAAATGGCGAATACCAGTCCATTTCATCTCACTAATACCTAGGATATCAATCTTCCATTTCATTTTTGACAACTTTTAAGTTTCCTACATTTATATTTCGTATATTCCATGATCCAATTATTAATGGATGTTTGCAGCTGTTTCTCCTCATTTGAATTGTACCTCATCAGCAAATAAAGGTGCTGAAAACCTATAGGCAACTCCACTTTGAGGAGGCAGCTCTTCCCCAGCCATATATTGAGTGTCTTCCAACTTGAGGGTTTAACTTCTGGCATTATATCTGACAAAACTCTATTCATAAGTTTTTTCCAGTGGCTAAACATTCAGAAAATAGTCCAGCTTTCCTTCTTCCTAGTCTATCTTAGTCTGGAAGATCCACTGAAACCTGTCCAGTGTGGGTGGCCCTACTGGTATTTAAAATACCAGTGGCATAGCTTCCAGCATCACAGCAACATACAAACCACCAAAGTATGCCAAAGTAATAGACAAGGGGCGGTCTTGATGATCAAGTACATAATTAGACTATTGCATTATTTCTCATTGTAGAGTGAATTTCTTGGTGAAGAGTAACTGTGTGTCAAACACTATGACAATATATATTTACTATGTATACCCAGATGGTGATATTTGTTGTTGTTATTAAGTGTCATTGAGTTGATTCCGACTCATAGCAACCCTATATAGTATTTCCAAGGGGCAGTTGATGAGTTGAACCACTGACCTTGTGATTACAACCAATCTTGAAGTCCAATGCTTATCCTATAGCACACCACACCAGACCTCCTAGATGGTGATATTTGTTGTTGTTGTTACTAAGTGTCCAAGGAGTGAGTTTGAACCACCGACCATGCAATTCAAACAGACCTTGCAGTCTAGTGTTTATGCTAAGTGATACATTGTTGTTGATGATGAGTGACATCAAGTCATTTCCAACTCACAGAAACTCTATATCGGATTTTTAAGCAGTAGCTGGTGGGTTGGGACCACCAACCTTGTGACTCACAGTGTAATGCTGATACTACAGCGCCACACCAGAAGCCCAGAACCCAATAAATAGAACACATTTTAGCATATGTTGTTGTTAGGTGCCATCGAGTCGGTACTGACCCATAGTGACCTTATGCATAGCAGAAGGAAACACTGCCCAATCCTGGGCCAACCTCACTACTGTTGCCATGCTTGAGTCCATCAATGCTGAACTTGGCCAATCTATCTCGTTGGGGGGTCTTCCTCTTTTCCTCTGACCCTCCACCTTACCAAACATGATATCCTTCTCCAGCAACTGGTCCCTCCTGACAATATGTCCAAAGTATGAGAGACAAAGTTTGGCCAGCTTGGCCTCTAAGGAGCACTCTGGCATATAATCAGTATAAAATTATTAATATTATATATTCTTATTTTTATACGAAGTCTTCAAACTGCAGTGCATATTTTACACTCACAGCACATTTCAATTTGAACTAGCCATATTTCAGTTGTTGGCAGAAACGCAGTGAGTAGGGATTCAGGATCAGAAACAACTCAGGATGCAGCAGTTCTCCCATCAGGCAAGCTGCTTCTATGATATACTGCTGGCACACCTGGCTCTTGTCTGTGGCCTCTCAGTCATGTGGCCCCTCCAGCAAGTGTTGTAAAGTTCCTTTAGCCAATCTGTAAATGCCTAAAGGACATATTCTGCAGCCTGCCACCTGCCCATAGGTATTCAGCGTTATGCCAGGAAGTCCACAGCTATTCTATCTCTCCGTGTTGCCTCCTCCGCTGACTGCCACCACTTGACCAGGTAGGGATCTCAAGCTTTGTTCATGGCTCTTCTTTCTCAATGGTCTCGGGACCATCTGTTCCTGTTTCTGAGATGGCTTCTTTTAAAGCTAGCAGGATGGCAATCCTGTCATTAGAGTCCTGTACACCCTATTTGTGTGGAGTCTTGGTGTGCTGCTATAGGATAATCACTGCATTGCTAACCACAAGGTCAGCAGTTCAAACCCACCAGCCATTTCTAGGAAACCTTATACAGGGTCCCTTGAGTCAGAACTGGCTTGATGGCACTTAAAACAACAAATGACAATCCAATCATTTGATGGGAAGTAAGAGGACTTTGGCTAGAAAAGCCGTACCAAGGAAATTCCCAGTTGTGGTTGCTAGGTGCCATCGACGGTACCAACCCATAGCAACCTTTGTACCACACATTTAATGGAGTCGTGGCATGGTACTGTGGGTTAATGCGCTGGGCTGCAAAGTCGGTCTGAACCTCATGGTTGGCAGTTCAAGCTCACCAGCTTGCTCCTTGGAAACCCTATACAGGGTTGCTATGGGTCAAAACCGACTAGACGGCACTTAACAACAACAACAACTCACTTAGTAACCCCCCGAAGAAACCCACTGCCATTCCTACAGGGCAGACTAGAACTGCTCCATAGGATTTCCAAGAGTGCAAATATGTAAGCCAACTGCCTCAACCTTCTGAGGAGTTGGCTCATGGGCTTAAACTGTGGACCTTTCAGTTAACAGCGTAACACTTAACCCACTGCGCCATGAGATATGAAAAAGTCTTTTTTTGAGTGAGTGAATATATAAACAAATCAATGGCTCTATAGTAAAATATAGCCCAGGTAATTTATCTACAAACTGTCACTGTTTTGCTTAAGAGATTTTCTGCCATCACAGTTCTCCTTCTCCAATTCACATTCCTTTACCAGTTTTTTATTTTGTTTTGTTTTCAAAAAAAGCATGTCCAGAGTTTTCCTAAGCATTATTTACATACGACCCTGTATAGGGTTTTCAAGGAGCGGCTGTTGAGGGTGTTTAAATGACTTTGCAACCCAGCACATTAGCCCACAGAGCCACACCAGGACTCCATTTACATATTGGTGGCTATGTGCTGTGGAGTCAGTTCTGACTCATAGCGACCCTGTACAGAGTTTCCGAGGCTGTAAGTCTTTATGGGAGCACAGAGCCTCTTCTTTCTCCTTCAGAACAGCTGGTAGTTTTGAACTGTTGACGTAAAGGTTCACAGGCCAATTCGTAACCACTTCGCTACCAAAGCTCTTTCCAGTTACGTATTAGCACTATACAATAGACAAGGAGCCCTAGTGGCACAGTGGTTAAGTGTTTGGTGACAGAAGTTTCAGAGAAGGTAAAGAGTACAATCCTGTAAACCCTAAAAACCCCATGAGGCAGTTCTACTCAGTCCAGCAAGGTCACTGTGAGTCCAGATCCACTCAATGGTAAGGGGCTATTCAACAGAAGCCCCACATGTGCCACATGTTAACAATTCTAGTTGTTGTTGTGAAGCACTGTTAAGTCAATCTGAATCATAAACACCATATGTAGTGTTTCCAAGGAGCAGCCTGGTGAGTTTGAACCACCACCCTTGTGGATATCGGTCTAGTGTTCATCCTACAGCGCTAAACATTCTAGTAGTCATTTTTTAAGACGTTACAAAAAATTTATACAAAGGTCAAGGAGGCGGTGGTGGTTGTGTGCCGTGGAGTCAGTTCTGACTCATAGTGACCCTGTACAGGGTTTCCGAGGCTGTACATCTTTACGGGAGCAGAAAGCCTCATCTTTCTCCCGCGTAACAGCTAGTAGTTTTGAACTGCTGACCCTAAGGTTAAGAGCCCGATTCGTAACCACTATGCTACCAGAGCTCCTTAAGGAGGAGGTATAGTGAGGAATGAATTTCAGAAGACTAACCTGGAACCCTGTGCTCTAAACTACCAGCTTTGTTTTCCCAGACTAGCCTAATCTAAAGAGTCATCTGATGTGTCCTAAGACACAGACATGGCCCAGCTGCTGTTCCTTCTGCTGTTGGTAGCCCCCAGGTGAGGTGTACAGCTCAACTACCTACACAGGATGGGACTGACTTCTCAATGTCTGAATTAACGCCAAGAACCACAGAGAAAAGCCAAGTCCTCAGGATAACTTGCACGGTCAGTGCAGCCCCTGCAAGAACTCACGCTGCTCCATGAAATCAGCCTGGAAGCCCACAAGGATATTTCCTACCTGTACAGATTCAGCTGAACCACTGTGGAAAGATGAACGCTGACTGCAAGCGGCACTTCATCCAGGACACCTGCTTCTACGAGTGTTTCCACAACTTGGGGCCCTGGATTCAAAGGTGCACCAGAACTGGCGCAAAGAGCAGATCCTGGACGTGCCCTGTGCAAAGAGGACTGTCAGTGCTGGTGGGAGGGACTGCCGCACCTCCTACACCTGGCAAGACCAACTGGCACCAAGGGCTAGAACTGGACCTCAGGGTATAATCAGTGCCCACTAGGAGCTACTTGCCAGAGCTTTGATTTCTACTTTCCCCACACCTGCTGCTCTTTGTGAAGAAACCTGGAGTCACTCCTACAAGATCAGCAACTACAAACATGAGAGTGGCCACTGAATGCAAATATGGTTTGACCTTGCCCAGGGCCACCCCAATAAGGAGGTGGCAGAGTTCTATTTTGAGGCCATGAGTGGGGTTGAGTACCATTAGGTCCTGGCCTGTCCTCTACTGCTCAGCCAGGTCCTGCTGTCATGGCTGCTCAGCAGATCCCTTCTACCTTCTGATACCTGTACATCACAGCCCTGGTCAGCCCCAGAGCTCCCAGTTACTCAGTTTGTGCCACTTTAAACAAACACATACCCCGCAAAAAAAAAAAAAAAAAAATTATACAATACATGCTATTTAACCCAATATATAGAAAATATTATTTCAATATGTAATCAATATAAGCTATTATTATAGAGTTATTTTACATTTTTTGTATTCAAGCTTCAACATTCAGCAATCTCAATTTGAACTAGTCATATTTCAAGCACTCATTAGCCACATGTGGCTAATGGACAGTGCAGTTCTGCAGGATGCACTTTTGCAAGCATTTCACCATCCTCAGCACCTGAAGTTAATGTCAGAAAGACCTCCTCAAGCTCAACAACTTTCATCCAGAAGAGATGATTTACATAGGTTAACAGAATAAGACCCAACTCCTTCAGGCTTTGAAACTGAGTCATCTCTGAGACCATAACTGTTGTGTCCTTTTGGTCTCCCTGTACCATCTTTATATCTCTTTTATGAAAATGGATACAGATGGGAACTGTCTCCTTTGCAAAGGCTTCCAGGTTTCCTCCTTTAAGAGACTGTTTATTATTCTACATTTTTAGATACATTCTTCATGGTAAATCAGCCACTTCTCTTGGCAACCTAGTAAAGTTTTGTTGTGGGTGGGGTTCGTTCTGTCACCCATGTTTAGGCTCATTAACTTCAGCGCTCTCCTTGATTAGTCAATTCAGGTGCAAGCACAGGTGAAGGGCCATGCAGAGTTAGATTAGAATTGCTCCCCCGGCTCAGAAAAAAGGATTTTCCACGGCCAGCATCATAGCTCCCACAACGTTTTTTGCTTTTAAATGGGTCTACCCCATTGCAGGGCCACCAACCACAGCGTTTAACAGCAGCCGGCGAGCACACCCCCAACTACCAAGCCCTCAACCCTACTACCACCCACCATTGGCCAAAAGGGAAAGGGCCGGACATCCGTTCAGTCCTAGCCACTTCCGGAAGTGACGTTAGAGTGTCAACATGCAAGATGGCGGCCCATCACCGGCAGAACACGGCAGGGCGGAGGAAAGTACAGGTATGGGAGTCCTGCTCCTCGGCCTCTCCATTGCGACTGCCAGCCCCTGGGGCCGCCTCTCTCTAGCAGATGCCTCAGGCCGTGGCTGCCGAGGGTAGCCGTTAAGGGCGAGCGTGACCAGGCGCAGCCTGCGGCGAGGGGTGGGGCCGCGACGCTAACGGCTTGAGGAAGGGGCGGCGGCCTTGGCCCGCCCCACCCGGACCCAGTCCCGAGACCCTCGGGGCGCGCTCTCCGCAGTCCGGTTTGCTGAACGCCCGTTTTCCTTTCGGATTGGGTTTACGAGGTTGGGATGGGCGCGTTCTCGGTCCACCTGCCTTCCCCTCCCCCTTCCGCTTCCCGAAGCGCTCGGCCCGATCTGCGTCGGAACGGAGAATAGGTTTTTTCCGGTGGGCGGGCGGCTGTGGAGTGAGTGGGCCGGGCCGGCGCGGCGCGGCGCGGCGCAGCGCAGGAGACCCTGCGGGGTTTCTGCGGAGCTTTCCACACGTGGGAGTCCCCAACACCCCTCCACCTTTCTGCGGGAACATTTTCCCCATTGAGCAGGAAACGACGAGGGAGTGTTGATGTTAATGGGGAAATTATCATTTAAACTGTCCTGTACGTTTTCACCCATTTTTTTTTTCACTTTCACTGTACGTATATCCCTGAATATTATTTATAGTTTACTAGCCAAGAGTAAAGAAAGAGTTATCTGATTCTTCCGTGTATGCTTCATGCCTTCTGTAATTCACTTTTATCTTGAGTACGTTTAAGAGCTCTTCTATGTTGTTGTTTTTTTTAATTCCACCCTCCACCCCAGCGATACTGTAGGTATACGGTAGATGGTAGTGAAGACCTAGCGAATAAGTCATTAACCGTTTATTGTGCCGTTAATGTGGGAAGCCCTTAAAATGCAAAGGTTTGAGAGTGTAGAAATAAGACCGAGACTTTTTTGATAAAACACAGCATTATATGTAGTTCTACAGGTTGAAATTAGTGAGTGTCTAATAGTCAGGACAAAGGCACCTTCAGTAAGTAACTCCAGGAAAAGGTTGGAAGCCATATAGTCTTCTGGGGCACTTGAGTGTATTCATCTCATTGGTCAGTCCAAACTACTCTCTGGATGTTTGTTGAGGTCAGTGAAATTAACAAGCATTGAAATCGCATAAAATAACTGTTCTGTGACTTTTTTTTTAAGTGTGTCACTGAGAGGATTTGATTAACACCGGAATCCAAGGTGGTGACATTATCTCCTGCCAAACACAATGTAACCTCCCCAGAATTGTAACTTAATTGTATTATAACTGGTCTACATGAAATAATAGCGTAGTGGTTACGAATCGGGCTGCTAACCTCAAGGTCAGCAGTTCGAAAGTACCAGCTGTTCCCCAAGAGAAAGATGAGGCTTTCTGCTCCCTTAAAGATTTGCAGGCGCGGAAACCCTGCTAGGGTCACTATGAGTCGAAACCGACTCCACGGTACGTAACAACAACAAACCTGAAGTAATGAGAAGTAATTGACTATTTTTTTCTGGTGATAGCAATAATTATTAAGGCAACTCTATAGAGACTGTGGAGTCCTGTTGTGGTGCTGTGGATTAATGCGCTGAACTTCAAAGTCGGGGTTTCAAGCTCACCAGCTGCCCCTTGGAAATCCTGTAAAGGATAGCTAACCATAACCAACTCGACGACACTTAAAATAACAAATAACAGCAAAGAGACAATGTATTGGGCGAAGCAGCTGGTGAGCTTGAACTGGCAACCTTGTGATTCAAACCGACTTTGCGGTCTAGCGCTACACCACAGAAACACACCAGGACTCCCAACAACCTGAAATAATGAGATGTAATTAACTACAGAATTTTTCCCAGGTGACCATAATAATTATTAAGGCAACTCTAATGGAGAGCCTGACAACTTGAGGAGCTTGTTGCTGCTAGCTAAGTGCTGTCGAGGTGGTTCCTACTCAAAGGGTTTCTGAGGAGCAGCTGGTGGGTTTGAACTGTGATCTTGTGGTTGCAGTTCAGTACTGATCCTACAGCTCAAGGTGGTGGTATTCTAAACCAGGGGTGGGGAACCTTTTTTCTGCCAAAATTTATAACATCATTCGTGGGCCATACAAAATTATAAACTGAAAAATTAGTCTGTTATATATATATTTGATCACAGATTTAATTAACTCATCCTGTGGTGCTGCAGGATAATGCACTGGACTGCAAGGTCGGCCATTCAAGCTCACGAGACACTCCTTGGAAACCCTATACAGGGTCGCTATGAGTCGGAACCTACTCCAAAGCGCGTAACAACAGCAACAACAGTGTGTTGGCTGGAACTTCAGTTGCCTTGGTAGAGCCAGAGCAAATGATTTTGCAGGCTAGCCATTCCCCACCCCTATTACAGACACTAGAGTGACACACTCCGTGGTGGAGTTAGGATAGTTGATTACGCCTCTTAGTTTATTGCTTTTAGAGGTAAATGTGGAAGACATAAAGTAACTTCAATAAAAGTGGGAAATGCTTTTAAACCAAATGTGAACCATTACCTGTATACTGAGAGAGTTCATTGTTCTAGAGTGATTGTTGACTGATAAGAATACAAAATAAGAGTTTGGGGTTGAGAATTCAGCACCTTGATCTTAATAATAATCACAACCAGATTGGTGAAACTCTTTCCATTGTTTGGTTGAAAATTAAGCCATGGGGATGGGATGAGTTAATTTCCAGACTTCCAGGGTGACTAATGGTCACAGTATGGTAGGTTCCACTGACCTTTATCCTACCAGTTAGCCTGTTTTTTGGGTTTGGTTTGAGTTTTCCACATTTGTCTCCCACTCTACCCAGGGCTTTCTCATGTGATCCCTTTCAGAACAGTTGGTAGTGGTAGCTGGACACCATCTGGTTCTGGTTTCAGAGTTGTGTAAACTGATGTACATGTGTTTAACTAGTCCATTGAAGTGTTTTTCTAAGCACTTTCAATTTTTGTCACTTTTTCCTCCCGAAAGGTAGAGACCAGTGGATGAGCCTTATAGATGGCCACTCCAATTACTACTCACTAAAGTAGGCTATAGCACAGTTTCTTTGTGGACTGCGTTATACACATTGACCCCGATGTTCTCCAAGACTGTGGTTCTGAATCCCCAGACCCAGCAACTCATTCGCTCAAGGTGTCTACCTCTGTTGTCTTTGACTGACTCTTGCACTACTCCCAGTGTCTTCTGCCTCCATTTTTTTGCTGGCTTCCCTCATATTATAGCAATACTTTTTTTTTTTTTTACCTTATGTAATATTAGACTAGGGTTTAGGATTATCTTGGGTAGGATTGTTTTTATTGTGGAATACTGTCCTGTACATTGGAGGATGTTTACTGTTATCCCTGGCATCTGGTCATCAGATGCTAGCAGCATCACCCCTACAAAGTCTCCAGATGTTTTCAAATGTCTCCTAGCAGTCAAAATTAAGAATCACTGTTGTTTACATCTTAGTGTATTTTACTTTGGTGATTTTATACTGTAAATGGAGTATTAAACTCAAAACCAAACTTGCTCCTTCCAGTCAATTCCAACTCATAATGACCCGATATAGAGTTTCTGCGACTGTTAATCTTTATGGGAACAGACAGTGGAGTGGGTTACCATTTGAACTGCTGACCTTGTGGTTAGCAAACCAATGCGTAACCCACAGTCTACCATGGCTCATGTGTACATGGAGCCATAGTACATACTATTGTGTGACTTGCTATTTGTCACATTTTCAGATGTACATCTCTGTTACACAGATAACATATGCATATGTCTTTCTCTACTTGTTCAAGAGTTTTCATTGCATAAATCTTGTCATTGTTAAAAAAAAATAAAATTAAATATTCATCAAGGAGTGGGTTATAGATTAAGATACAGCTGTTAAACAGATAAGCTAGATATATATGTGTTAAGCAAGAAACATCCAGTAATTTGGAAGGATATACACTGTTGATCATTTCTGAGGTATGAGATTATGAGTAAGGTAGGATATGGAGTTCCTGGGTGGCATAAAAGGTTAATCGTTTGGCTACTAACTGTAAGATTGGCAGTTAGAACCCAGAGACACTTCGGAAGAAAGGCCTGGCTATCTACTTCTGAAAGATAACCACCATTAAAAAACTGTAGAAGACAATTCTACTTGGAAACACATGGTATCCCCATGAGTTGGAATGGATTTATTGGTAACTGATTTGGGTCTGAGATATGAGATATCTTACTTTAAAATATGTGTAACTTTATCTTGTTTGACATTTTACAACATGTTATTTGCACTAAAAAGTAAAAACGCTTCCATTTTGAAAAAGTGTAAATGGATACTTCCCAAGAAAAAACCCAAACTCATTGCTGGTGAGTAGATTCTGACTCACGGTGACCCTGCAGGATGGAGTAGAACTGCTCCCATGGGATTTCTAAGGCTCTCAGTCTTTACGGAAGCAGACCACCACATCTTTCTCATGTGGGGCAACTGATGTGTTCAAACTACTAACCCTTCTGTTTACAGCTGAGCGCTCTAACCAGTGTGCCACCAGACCTTTTATATGGTGCTTGGCACAGTGGATGAAGTGCTTGGCTGCTAACCAGAAGGTTGGTTGTTCAAACCCACAACCTCACTGTGAGAGAAATAGTCTGCTTCTGGGAAGATTCACAGCCTGTGAAACCCTGTGAAGCAGTTCTACTCTGTCTAATAGGGTTGTTATGAGTCGGAATAGCCTGCCAAGCAGTGGATTATTTGTGTGTGTTTGTTTCGTTTTTGTTTTTAGGAGAGTAAATATATATATTTTGCCTTTGGCTGGCTATGTCTCAGACCAGAAGGCAGTAGCTCTGAGCTTCACTACCAAGCTGTAGGCCAAAAAGAACCCTTGAAACTTAAAATATTTGTTAAGTAATCAGATTACCAGTATTGTTGTTGTTAAATTGTTATTCTGACTGATAGCTACACTGTATAGGGTTTCTGAGGAGGTCAAGTGCCACACCAGGACTCCAGATTACCATCATGGAGAGGTCCAAACATACTGCTTGTCAGTTGTAGACATAATGAATGACATGTGTGTGTGTATGTATATATGTATATACACACACACACATATATATATATATAAAACGAGGACATGTTCTGCCATCTTTAAATTTTAAGGAGACTGGAGGTAAGTGTTGAAGGTGGTAGATTTGTGACTGTCAGAAACATCATTATGTATTCAAATACGTGAATTCAGCTTAATGATATGTTGCCTTTCCTGGTAACTAAGCAAGTCTTTTTTACTCCCTGGTGATCCCTTGTTGTTGGTAAGTGCTATGGAGTCGGTTCTGACTCATAGCGACTCTATAGGGTTTCCGAGGAGTGGGTGGTGAGCTTGAACTGCTGACCTTGAGATTCAAACAGACCGTGCAGTCCATCACATTAACCCACAACACTATACCAGGACTCTGGTGGTCCCTTAGTGTTACAATTCTCTGGCAACCTAGTCTGTTGGTTGCTCTCTCTTTGCTTTCATATTTCCTTTTACCATGACTTCTTCCTTCTGTTGCTTCAGAATTGATGGGGAGAAGTTGGTGCTCTCCCCAAGCCATTATCTTGGGTCCTAACCCTAACACTCAGTAATGGTTCAAGAGTATATATACTTGGCATTATAAAACCCCTTAATAAAACATTCTCAAATTCACCTGAACCAGGTTCATATAATAAATGACATTTATTTGCTCATGTAAATTAAAACTCAGCAGATGGTGGTGTTGTTAACTACCGTGGAATCAGTTCCGACTCATAGTGACCCTGCAGAGGGTTTCCGAGGCTGTAAATCTTTACAGGAGCAGAAAGCCTCATCTTTCCCCCATGGAACAGCTGGTAGTTTCGAACTACCGACCTTGAGGTTAGCAGCCTGATTCATAACCACTATGCTACCAGAGCTCCTAAAGTTATGTCAGGAAGGACCTCTAAAAGGAGCAAAGATGTCACTTTGAGAATAAGCAGATGGTGGTAGCTTCATGCAAAGCCTGATCCATCAGGCTCACTGATGACTTTGTAATCTAAGAATTGATCTAAGTCAGCTTTACCATTGGATTGCCTGGAAGATAATAGTAGAAGCAGAAGTGCGTATGAAGAGGATATTAACAAATGTTTACTCTGTGTGGTGCTGTGGGATAATGCGCTGGACTGCAACGTTGTTTTGAACCATAAGATTAGTGGTTCAAGCTCACTAGCTGCTCTTGGAAACCTAGAAGGTTGCTGTAGGTTGAAACTGATTTGATGGCACTGTTCAACAACTCTTCTCTGCCCAGTATAATCATTCCAGGCAATTCAGATTTCAGCAGGCTTCTTAACCGCTGGTGCTGACTCCTAGTTCTGGGGTAGCTATTTAACATTTGAGACTTTCAAAAGGAAGTAGAATGATGTCAGATCCTTAAGGACTTCTCAAGGAGAACACTTTACAGATGATCCATATGCCCAAAATTAGTTACTTTTTATGTAGGATGGGTAATTAAAAAAAAAAAAAAAGTGTGAATATGACTTCTGGTAGAAAAGGGATCAGCAAACTTTACTGTAAAGGAAGGGCCAGATAGGAAATATTTTAGACTTTGTAAACCATACTATCTCTATTACAACCACTCAACTCTGCCTAGCATGAACGCAACCGTAAATGACACCAAATCGTTTTGAAATAGTTGTGACTGTGTTGCAGTAAAACTTTGTTTACATACACTTTGGACTGGATTTGCCCGCGGGCCTTTTTTTGCTGATCCCTGGTTTAGGAAAAAATAGGTCCTGTTTTTATTTGCAAGACTGTTTTGTTGGATACTTTTATTTAAAAAGAGAATAGAAAGAACCCCATTGAAATATAGTTTTAATATAGGCAGAAAGTGTTGGTTCACAAGATTAGATAGGAATTTATCCATATGGCAGATTGTTTTTTGTTTTTTGGAAGAGGCTAAATTATTTAGTCTGATAGCTGAAAATAGCTTCACACAAGAGTACATACTGTGAGATTCCACATATATGGCGTTTTAATGAAATAAGTCAGATCAGTAACTGCCTGGGGTGAAATGTAAAAATAAGAGAATGAGGCACTATCCAGGCGTGGTAGTGATGGTGATAATGTCCTACATGTCTTAGTGTAGGGCATTGGATTATTCCGGTGTAGCCCTGCTGTGGCGCTACAGGATAAGCATTCGACTGCAAGGTTAGTTTGAACTTCAAGATCAGAAGTTCAAACTCAACAGCTGCTCCCTGGAAACCCTTTAAAAGTCCCTATGAGTCAGAACCGACTCGAGGCACTTAACAACAACAACAACAACAACATCATTCGTTTGTTAGTCTATGATAAACTTCAGATTTGTATATTTCATTGAATGTGAATTGTACCTTAGGGGGAAAAAAAACATAAGTAATGAACTCTCATGAATGATATATATTCTGCAGTATTTAGAGGGAAGTGTTATTGATTGTTCATTTAGCACTTGGCTGCTAAATGAAAAGTCAGGGGTTCAAACCTACCAGCTGCTCTGCAGGAGAAGGGTTTGGCAGTGTGCTTCCATAAAAATGACAGCCTCGGAAACCCTGTGGGGCAGTTCTGCTCTGCCCTGTAGGGTCATTATGATTCAGAAGTGACTCAGTGGCAACAGATTTTGTTTTCTAGGGGGTTATTGATGTAAGGAGCTCTGGTAGTGTAGTGGTTACGAATCGGGCTGCGAACCTTAAGGTCAGCAGTATGAGACTACCAGGCACTCTGCGGGAGAAAGATGAGGTGTTCTGCTCCCGTAAAGATTTACAACCTCAAACCCTGTACAGGGTCGCTGTGAGTCAGAACCAACTCCATAGCACATAACAACAACAACATTGATGTTGTTGACTCCTGATGTGGTGCTGTAGGATCAGCACTGGACTGCAAACCATAAAGTGGCCATTCAAACCCACCAGCTGCTCCTCGATAACTCTATACAGGCTCCCTATGAGTCGGAATCAACTCAGAGGCACTTAATAACAATAACTGATGGTGTGGAGTGCAGTGGCTCTATACATAAGCAGTGGACTGCGATCCTCAAGGTTCATGGTTGAAGCCTGCCACCCTCTCCGCATAAGAAAGATGAGGCTTATTCATGGTCTCTGTGAGTCAAACCGACTTGCTGGCACTTAACACACAATTGATGGTATACTTTGAAAGGCATCAAAAAATAAGATGACTCAATAAATAGGTAGAGGAATGAATAGGCATGTGATAAAACTAGAAAATGTTAACTGTAAAATATAAGTGTTGGCGTATGTATGATCACTGTATAATTCTTTCAACTTTTGTGTGTGTTTGAAATTTTTCATAACTAAAATTTTGGGGAATACACATGCTTTGAAGGTTAAAAATGGTTGGATAGTGATAAGCAGCGGGGAAGAGGAAAATGAAACTTTAGTTATGGTCAAGGTCAGGGAAGGCCTTGCTATTGAAATAACTTTTCAGTAAGAATGGGAAGAAAGTGAGGAAATGAGATAGCCATGCAAGCATCTGGGAGAAGAGCATTCTGGTTAGAATCGTAAATGCACTATACTTAACCTGGTACCGGAACAATAAAGATGCCTTTGTGGCTGGCACAGGATGAAATGGAAGAAGTAACTGTAGGCCAGATCAGGTAGGGCCTTAGAGGTCAGAGTGAAGACTCTGGCTTTCACACTGAAAGAGATGGGAGGCATCTGAGTGATGGTGGGTTTTGAACAGAGGAGTGTCGGGATATGACATGTGTTTCGATAGTATCAGCCTGGCTGCTGTATCAAGAACAGACTGCAGGGGAGCATGAGCAAAAGCAGGAAGACCAGATAGAAAGCTGTTTTGAAAATCCAAACACTATGGTGATGGTGGCTCTAACCAGTATGATTGTGGTGGTGGTGTTACATGCCGTTGAGTTGGTTCTGACCCATAGTGACCCTGTATAGGATTTCCAAGGAGCAGCTACCACCAACCTTGCATTCAAGTCTAGTGCATTAACCCACAGCACCACTCCAGGACTCCAACCAGAATTCACAAGGTGAATTCTGGATGAATCTTATAAGAATGACACAAAAATTCTGGGCCTTAGCAAGTAGAAAAACGGAGTTATCGTTAAGTGAGATGGGAACGACATTTAGGGGGGTGGCAGTTGGCAGAAATTCTGTTTTGGATGTACTATAATTGAGGTATAAAGGTTACTGAATACCTCGGAGGAGCCTGGAAAAGTAGCCCAGATAGTTCTTTCTGTGCACCTGAAATGTTTTTGAAATCACCCTTTTCATTAAAAGAAAATGATAAATTATGCAAAAAAGTCGTGTAAGATTTGTACTTACTCCATAGTATGTCCACATTTGTTTTCATTTAAAAATCATTTACTTACTATACTTACTTACATGTCCACACTTCTCCAGTGTAGTCTGTGACTATGTTAATCCTTACATAATAAAATAGACTTTGTAAGTTGATTCTGACTCATAACTACCCAGTATGTTACAGAGTAGAACTGCTCCATGGAGTTGTCTTGGCTGTACTGTTTACAGAAGCATATCACCAAGTCTTTCGTGGAAGGCTGGGTGGGTTGCTAACTTTCACCTTGCATCACCAGGGATCTCCTATAAGGTTCCAAAACCATGAAACCCATTGCCCACTCTTAGTAATTTTATGTAAGTTTTCCCAAGCTGTAAATCTTTAAGCCTCATCTTTCTCCCAAGGAGCAGTTGGTGGGTTTGAACTGACAACCTTGTCGTTAGCAGTCTAGTGTTTATCCTGCAGCACCACCAGGGCTCCTTCCTATAAGGCCAGACACCTTAAATAGGAGGATTGTCATGGATTATCGTGGTGTATCCAGTCTAATCACCTGAGCCCTTCAGAGAGAAATTTCTCCAGCTGGAACCAGACTAAAAACTGTCAGACGCAGCTGAACAGGGAGTAGTGATACCCTTGATAATCCTCAGTTGCTGAAAAGCATCCTTTGCATGCTTGCAGCAAAGATGGTATTGGCTGACAGCCAGCAAGGACCTTAGGCCTATGGCCACTGGGAACGGAATTTGACCAACTACCTGAATGAGCTTGGATTTTCTTTCCGGGACTCTCCAGTAAGGAACAGCACCCTGGGTTCCACCCTGTGAGACCCTAAGCAGGACCTACCCAGACCTGGACTTTTTGCCTTCAGAACTGTGA
Source organism: Chrysochloris asiatica (assembly GCF_000296735.1). Lineage (NCBI taxonomy): Eukaryota > Metazoa > Chordata > Mammalia > Afrosoricida > Chrysochloridae > Chrysochloris > Chrysochloris asiatica. The sequence continues at coordinate 1,753,454 of NW_006408645.1, read as the reverse complement.
AATAATAAATAGGCGTTGTCTTAAACTGCTTAAATTGTGGTGATTTGTCATCACAGCAGTAGGAAGTTAATACAAATGAAATGATGGTCTCAGAAATAGATTTCTCTCTAGAGAACAAACAAGATGGCGGATCGGGTGGAAGTGCAGTGAGGAGCTTGCTGGCAACAACACAGAACACCCGACCAAGCAGGCTCAGGGGATGGTCCCAGAACTCTGAACCACATATAAAGGAATATTTAGAAGGTTGGAAGACTTACAGCTGGGGAAGTTT
>NW_006408645.1:1741034-1743928 GCF_000296735.1 Chrysochloris asiatica | reverse complement strand
TGTTCCAGAATACTCATACTGGGCAGTGTTGTCCATAGCTTGTCATGATCCACACAATCGAAAGCCTTTGCGTCATCAATAAAGCACAGGTAAACATCTTTCTGATGTTCTCTGCTTTCAGCCAAAATCCATCGGACATCAGCAATGATATCCCTTGTTCCATGTCGTCTTCTGAATCCGGATTGAACCTCTGGAAGTTCTCTGTCAGTGTATGCTTGCTCCGTTTCTGTATTACCTTTAGTAAAACTTGACTCGCATGAGATATCAAAGAGATTGTCCGATGATTTCCGCATTCCGTTGGGTCACCTCTCTCTGGATTGGGCACAAACACGGATCTCTTCCAATCAGTTGGCCAGACAGTTTTCTTCCAAATTTCTTGGCATAGATGAGTGAGTGCCTCCTGTGCCACCTCACTTTCTTGAAAGATTTCAATTTTTATTCCATCAATTCTTGTTGTCTTGTGCTTTGCCAATTCCTTCACTGCACCTTGGACTTCCTCCTTCAGTATCATTGGCTCTTTATCATATGCTATCTCTTGAAATGGTTCAACATTAACCATTTCCTTTTAGTACAGTGACTCTGTGTAGTTCGTCCATCTTGGTGCATTCTGCATCATTCAGTAATTTCCCCAGAGAATCTTTCAATAATGAAAGTCGAGGCTTGAATTTTTTCTTCAGTTCCCCCAGCTTGAGAGATGCTGAGTGTGTTCTTTCTTTTTGGTTTTCTGATTCCAGATCTTTACACATTTTTTGTAGTATTTGGCTTTATCTTCTCAAGCTGATCTTTGAAATTTTTTGTTCAGCTTTTGCACCTCCTCATTTCTTCCATTTGCTTTAGCATCTCTACACTGGAGAGCAAGTTTTGGTGTCTTTTCTCACATCCATTTTTACCTTTTCCTTCTTTCTTGTCTTCTCATTGATTTTTTGCTTTCTTCCTGTATGATGTTCTTGATGTCATCCATAACTCTTCTGGTCTTCGGTCTTTAGTGTTCAGTGTATCAAATCTGTTCTTCAGATGATCTCTAAATTCAGGTGGGATATTCAAAGTCATATTTTGGCTCTCGTGGACTTGTTTTCATTTTCTTCTGCTTCAGTTTGAATTTGCATATGTGTAATTTATGGTCTGTTTGACAGTCTGCCCCGGCCTCGTTTTGACTGATGATATGGAGCTTTTCCATCATCACTTTCTGCAAATGTAGTCATTTTGATTTCTGTGTATTCCATCTAGTGAGGTCCATGTGTATAGTCATCTCTTAGGCTGTCTAAAGAAGGTATTTGAAATGAACAAATCATTGTACTAGAGGGCGTCAAAAAATTTGTGGAAAAATTCCATCATCTTTCAATTCCATTTTTCCACAAACTTTTTTTATTCCACAAATTTTTTGAAGGACGCTTGTATGTGTTTATCCTCCAGATTTGTGTGTTTATTTTTTAGTATATTATGCATTTAATGTTTGGAAACATTTTTATATTGATTGCTCTACGCTACTGTATTGTTGTTGTTGTTAAGTGCTGTTGAGTCGGTTCCAACTCATAGTGACCCTGTATAAGGTTTCCGAGGAGTGGCTAGTAGATTTGAACCACCAACCTTGTAGTTCAAATCAACCGCATTGGACCATACAAATTTCGTTTGAAAAATAAATTTTCATTTCTAGATATATATCAACATTTTTATGATTTTTAAAATGGAATTTTATAGAGACGTGTTCCAACTTTATCCAAATAGGATACCTCTGTTTGCCATTTTAAATCACATGTCTGTAGTAGACAACCTTGAAAAGCTTGGCCTACACTTGATTTGCTGAGAATTTCTTTCCACCTGACTGACAGTCATATTGATATTCTCTGATCTTTCCCCACTAGACCAGTCTGACCATATTGGAAATCGAGCTTCTAATAGGCTACATGTGTTGCTGTTACCTGCGAGTGGCGAGTGTGCTATCAAATCAGCTTCAGCTCATAGCAACCTGATAGAGGGTTTCCGAGGCTGTAAATCTTTATCGGAGCAGAAAGCCTCATCTTTCTCCAGTGTAGCAACTGGTGGGTTTGAACTGCCGACCTTGTGGGTAGCAGTACAGTGCTAAATCTGCTAAAGGAAATGTTCTGATAGAGAAGCTGATTAGAGACCTTGAAGCCCCAGAGAAGGAAAGCTTTAGAGATACCAAAGTTGACATTGAAGCCAACTTGACGTTGGTTCCTGATGGCTTTTAAAAATCTGTTTCATGTCAAAGATATTTACTAAATCTTATATACTCCCAACAAGGAACTCTGGTAGCGAAGGGGTTATGAATCGGGCTGCGAACCGCAAGGTCAGCAGTTCGAAACTACCAGCAGTTCCGCGTGAGAAAGATGAGGCATTCTGCTCCCGTAAAGATTTATAATAGCCTTGGAAACCCTGTGCGGGGTCACTATGAGTCGGAACCAACTCCACGATGCTTAACAACAACAATATACTCCCAACAGTATAAGGGGGATATAGTAATGGGATGAACAAGGCAAAACATTCCCTTACCTCTTGCAACTTTTGTTTTAATGGAACAGATGCAAACTAAGTATAAAAGTTAAATGTAGTAAGGACTTCGAAAGAAATGAATAGGATAAGTGATAGGAGCTGGTGCAAAGAGTAAAATAAAATGTAAACTTTTACTGGATTGAAAAATAAGTTCTATTCAACACAGGATTTTGAATTTCACTTTGACCATTGTTGTTGTTGTTAAGTGCCGTCGAGTCGGTTCCAACCCATAGCGACTCTGTATAGGGTTTCCAAGGAGCAGCTGGTGAGCTTGAACCACCAGCCTGACAGTTCAAAACAACTTTGCAGTCTGGCGCATTAGCCCACAGCACCGCACCAGGACTCCATTAGTAGACTGCATTTTGCCATTTCATGTTTTATAA
>NW_006408645.1:1738019-1740934 GCF_000296735.1 Chrysochloris asiatica | reverse complement strand
ATTACCAAGGAACCCTGGTGGTATAATGGATTAAATATTAAATGTTGGACTACAGACTGAAAGGTCAGTGGTTCAAATCCGCCAGCTGCTCCCTGGGAGAAAGATGAGACTAACTACCCCTGTAAAGATTTACGTTCATGGAAATCGTCCTGAGCAGTTTTACGCTGTTCCATGCCAGTGGGTTTGGGGATTTTTTGGCATACTGCCAATAATACTAGGGATATTCAAGTTGGAAATTCAGAGACAGATCACATGGAATTCAGTGGCTCGCCCCAGAAAATTGCTGGAAAAATTAATCAATGCTTACTGGGGGACAGCTACAGATTCTTACTTACCATGTAACTTAGCTGGATACTTGCTGCTAGGTGGGCTACCCCTTTATTTTTCTGTCAGATTCCCTTTAATTGACTCTTCCAAAATGCATGCCTCCTGCCACAGGCCTGACTTCCCACCCCATTGCAGAGCTCATATAGTCTCCCTAACTTTTGCTAAAGCAAATTAAGGCAGTCTGATAGAGTCCTTATCTTCTCTGCCTTTGCTTATAATTTTGACCCTGAGTGAAATTTTTCCCGGACTTTTTCACTCCATTATTTCCTCTAGCTTTACCTTCTACTCTTTTCTGTCCTTTAATTGCACCTCTTCTGTATCTTGGGGAAATTTCACTTGACTTGCTGTCACTTTTGTGTTCTTTCCCCCATTAGAATGTAAACTCCAAGAGTGTATATTATGAGCACTTAAAATCAGTTGTGCTAGCAACTGGGAGATAGATATTCCATCCCTATTGGTTGAAAGAATTACATTGTTTTTCTGCTATCACTCTGTGGTCAGATTTTGGTTTTCTTTAGCAAAATTTTTAGGTAATAATGTGTTGGAACTTAGAAGTGTGTATAGTTAGTGCTCATTCTTTAATTTTGTTGTTGCTCTGTGCTGTGGAGTCAGTTCCGACTCATAGCGAACCCTGTACAGGGTTTCCGAGGCTGTAAATCTTTACCGGAGCAGAAAGCCTCATCTTTCTCCTGTGGAACAGCTGGTAGTTTCGAGCTGCTGACCCTGAGGTTAGCAGCCTGATTCGTAACCACTACGCTACTAGAGCTAAAATGACTTTGCCATAATATGAAATCATTCCCTTATTTGAAGATATTTATTTCTATTTTTTCCATCCTTTTAATGTTTACCCACCAAAAAAAGTTCATTGTAGAGTTATGAAATTGTAGAGGAAGTCTTACCACCCCAGTTGCCTTTGAGTCTGTTTCAACTCATGGTAACCACATATTTTAAGAATAGAACTGTACTTTATAAGGTTTTCAGTGACTGTAACCTTTTGTAAGTAGATCACCAAATCTCCTGAAGTACCTCTGGCTGGATTTGAACCACCAGATAAGCATTTACTTTTTGAGCTACCCAGTGGAAAAAAAGAAGTCTTACAAAAGTAAATGAGAGTCCTGATGTGGCGCCGTGGGTTAATGCGTCAGACTGCAAAGCTGTTTGAACTGCAAGGTCGGCGGTTCAAGCTCACCAGCTGCTCCTTGGAAACCCTATACAGGGTCACTATGGGTCGGAATAGACTCAATCGCACTTGACAACAACAACAACAAAAGTAAATAAAAGAATAAAAAGAATGTATATAGCATGAAGATTCAGTTTGAAATGTCCAACACCAGACTAAATAGGAGTTCAAAAAAGGAACAAAGAAAAACAGAGATGATTATCAATGATAGACTTGAAGTGCCACAGATTTCAAGATTGAACAGCTTATCCAAATGCACAACACAATTAATGATAAAAGTACCAAATCAGGATATTCCACAATACCAAGAAAAAGGGAATATCCTAAAAGCTGGTGAAGAAGGGAGCAAGAGAGAAGGAAAAGAAGTTCACTTCAAAGTTGAATGAAGCCGAGTGGCATTGAATTCAATGGCAGCATCAGATGCTAGTAGGATTTATTATTATTATTATTATTATTATTAATCTAAACTTATTTATCCTGCCAAGTCAGATGTAAAAGTAGAGGGCAAGAGCTTCTGAGATATGCAAGAACGAAGTTATCTCCCATATACTTACATCAATCTCTTAAACTCCTGGGGAGTGACCAAAGAAAGAAGACTTTATAATTCAGGAAACAATGTGTCTAGCCCAGACAAGCTATAAAATGAAGTATAAAAGGTGACAGCTATGCCAGCACACCTAGAGGGCAGCCACCCCAGACTGGAGAGAGAAGAGGTAGTGCTCTGAGAGGGGATGTCTTTTTGGAAAAAAGACAGTAGAGAACCTTATAATACAGAATCAATTTCAACTCATACTGACCCAGTATATGGTTTCAGTATGTGGCTTCGAGGGCTGTAAATCTTTGTTGTTATGTGCTGTTGAGATGTTTCCAAGTCATGTTGTTGTTGTTGTTAAGTACTGTTGAGTTGGTTCCGACTCATAGCGACCTTGTATAGGGTTTCCGAGGAGCAACTAGTGACTTTTAACCACAGAACTTGTGGTTCAAACTGACCTTGTGGCTCAGCGCTTATCCTATAGCACCACACCAGTTGAAATGCTCATCTTTCTCCCGTGGAGCAGCTGGTGAGTTTGCACTGCCGACTTTAGCAGTCTAGTGCTTATTCTACAGCACCACCAGTACTACCATTTTGTTGTTAGGTACCATCAAGTCTGTTCTGACCCATAGCACCCCTGTATAGGTTTCCAGGGAGCAACTGGTGAGCTTGAACCCCCAACCTTGCAGTTTAAACAGATTTGGCAGTCTAGCCCATTAACCTACAGCTGTGGCTAAGCACAGTATGTAGGAAAATACAAGTAATGATCCTAAGAAACATCCGAAGAGTTGAAGTATGTGAGTGCACCCTGCTGCACCACAAAAGAATAACTTAGCAATCTGCTTCTGTAAACATTAAGCCCCCATGGAGCCTCTG
>NW_006408645.1:1736750-1737654 GCF_000296735.1 Chrysochloris asiatica | reverse complement strand
TATAAGATAAGCACTGGACGGCAAAACACAAGCTGACTGTTCGAGCCCACCAGCTGCTCCACAGGAAAAAGATGAAGCTTTCTGCACCTGTCGCAATTACAAGCTTTGGAAACCCTCTACAGGGTCACTATGAGTCGGAACTGACTCAACAGCACTTCTCAACAATAACCTTTAAGGAAGCAGATTGCCAGGCCTTTCTTATGTGGCACCACTGGGAACCTTCAAACTATCAAGCTTTTAGTTAGTATTCAAGAACAAACTGGACCAACCAGGGACCTTTCTAGAAAGATTACAGCCAAGAAAACCCTGTGGAGTGGTTTTTGCCATGCAGTTACCGTGAGTCAGAATTGACTCAAAAGCCAGGGATTTGGATTTTTGATTAGGGAGCAAGACTGGGTATGCGGAGAAATAAACTACTTCAGTATATTTCTTGGCAGTCTTTCAGTACTATTTGATTTTTTTAAATACCTGCAAAAATTACTTGGATACAAATTTACAGATTTAGAATACTAATCTACAGTGTGAGAATGAAAAGTCCCCATAATCTCATTGTTCATGAAGATCAGCTGTTAGCTCTAGGCATACCTCATTTTATTGAGCTTCGCTTTATTGTGTTTTGCAGATACTGTGTGTTTTACAAATTGAAGGTTGTGGCAACCCTATGTCGAGCAAGTCTTTCAGCACCATTTTTCCAACAGCATGTGTCTCCGTATCACATTTTGCTAATTCTCACAGTTAATAGATATAATATATTGTAAGCATAACTTTTATATGCACTGGGGCGGGGGGGAGGAGAATGTGTGTGACTCACTTTGTGATACTTGCTTTATTGCAATATTGTGGAATGGAACCTGCAATATCTCTGAGATATACCTGTACTTGTTGTGGATAGGTGCCATCGAAT
>NW_006408645.1:1671844-1735215 GCF_000296735.1 Chrysochloris asiatica | reverse complement strand
ATGGTCTGTTTGACAGTCTGCCCCGGCCTCGTTTTGACTGATGATATGGAGCTTTTCCATCATCACTTTCTGCAAATGTAGTCATTTTGATTTCTGTGTATTCCATCTAGTGAGGTCCATGTGTATAGTCATCTCTTAGGCTGTCTAAAGAAGGTATTTGAAATGAACAAATCATTGTACTAGAGGGCGTCAAAAAATTTGTGGAAAAATTCCATCATCTTTCAATTCCATTTTTCCACAAACTTTTTTTATTCCACAAATTTTTTGAAGGACGCTTGTATGTGTTTATCCTCCAGATTTGTGTGTTTATTTTTTAGTATATTATGCATTTAATGTTTGGAAACATTTTTATATTGATTGCTCTACGCTACTGTATTGTTGTTGTTGTTAAGTGCTGTTGAGTCGGTTCCAACTCATAGTGACCCTGTATAAGGTTTCCGAGGAGTGGCTAGTAGATTTGAACCACCAACCTTGTAGTTCAAATCAACCGCATTGGACCATACAAATTTCGTTTGAAAAATAAATTTTCATTTCTAGATATATATCAACATTTTTATGATTTTTAAAATGGAATTTTATAGAGACGTGTTCCAACTTTATCCAAATAGGATACCTCTGTTTGCCATTTTAAATCACATGTCTGTAGTAGACAACCTTGAAAAGCTTGGCCTACACTTGATTTGCTGAGAATTTCTTTCCACCTGACTGACAGTCATATTGATATTCTCTGATCTTTCCCCACTAGACCAGTCTGACCATATTGGAAATCGAGCTTCTAATAGGCTACATGTGTTGCTGTTACCTGCGAGTGGCGAGTGTGCTATCAAATCAGCTTCAGCTCATAGCAACCTGATAGAGGGTTTCCGAGGCTGTAAATCTTTATCGGAGCAGAAAGCCTCATCTTTCTCCAGTGTAGCAACTGGTGGGTTTGAACTGCCGACCTTGTGGGTAGCAGTACAGTGCTAAATCTGCTAAAGGAAATGTTCTGATAGAGAAGCTGATTAGAGACCTTGAAGCCCCAGAGAAGGAAAGCTTTAGAGATACCAAAGTTGACATTGAAGCCAACTTGACGTTGGTTCCTGATGGCTTTTAAAAATCTGTTTCATGTCAAAGATATTTACTAAATCTTATATACTCCCAACAAGGAACTCTGGTAGCGAAGGGGTTATGAATCGGGCTGCGAACCGCAAGGTCAGCAGTTCGAAACTACCAGCAGTTCCGCGTGAGAAAGATGAGGCATTCTGCTCCCGTAAAGATTTATAATAGCCTTGGAAACCCTGTGCGGGGTCACTATGAGTCGGAACCAACTCCACGATGCTTAACAACAACAATATACTCCCAACAGTATAAGGGGGATATAGTAATGGGATGAACAAGGCAAAACATTCCCTTACCTCTTGCAACTTTTGTTTTAATGGAACAGATGCAAACTAAGTATAAAAGTTAAATGTAGTAAGGACTTCGAAAGAAATGAATAGGATAAGTGATAGGAGCTGGTGCAAAGAGTAAAATAAAATGTAAACTTTTACTGGATTGAAAAATAAGTTCTATTCAACACAGGATTTTGAATTTCACTTTGACCATTGTTGTTGTTGTTAAGTGCCGTCGAGTCGGTTCCAACCCATAGCGACTCTGTATAGGGTTTCCAAGGAGCAGCTGGTGAGCTTGAACCACCAGCCTGACAGTTCAAAACAACTTTGCAGTCTGGCGCATTAGCCCACAGCACCGCACCAGGACTCCATTAGTAGACTGCATTTTGCCATTTCATGTTTTATAACTCAAAAAAAAACAACTGTTGGATGTTTGTCAGGTCTCCTATGTTATTCGAGATGAAGTGGAGAAGTACAACCGTAATGGAGTCAACGCCCTGCAGCTGGATCCAGCGTTAAACAGACTCTTCACAGCCGGTAGAGACTCCATCATAAGAATATGGAGTGTAAATCAGCACAAGGTAAAGAGGCAATTGAGTTTACGTCTTAAATTTATCCTCAGAGTAAATTTGGAATAAATGGCTTCCCCTATCCAATATTGTTGTTTTCCAAGCTCCTATGTAATCTCTCAGCATTGAGGTCTTTGGCACACTTCACATTGTGTAAGTTTCTGAGAAAAACAGCCCTGAGGAGTTTTACAAGTGTCTTCGCTTACTTGTACTGCCATTGAGTCAGTCTGACTTACAGCGACCCTGTGTAGGACAAGAGTAGAGCTACTGACTCCTTACGGCTTCCCAGACTGTAAATCTTTACAGGAGCGGTTCTGCAGAGCAGCAGGTGGGTTTGAACCAGCTTGCAGCTAGCAGTCCAGTGCATAGGCCACAGCGCCCCCAGCAATCCTTTAGCTAAGACAAGGACTCTGTAAAGTAGGTTTGTGAAAACAACTCTCTTCTGCTAGCGAACAGAGATTTCTCTGTTAGGGAGAGGTAACTTTAAATATGTTCCAAAAGCTACTTGGCAACCCTGTCAGTGCTACTAAAAAAGAACGTTGAATGTACTTTTACACTTATCATTAATCTTGAGCAAGTATTTTATTTCTTCATTTAAAGGTTATTAGGGTCTGCACAAAACAGATATAGTCTTCATTAGATAGCATAAGGTTGATGTAAAATTACACAGGCAGCATGCTCCCTTCTTTGGAAGGTTTATTTAGGCCTTGCTTTCTGGAGCAAGAGACATGATTTAAATATATATTCACCATGATAAACCCTCTAGTCAAATGGAAATGACATTTCGTTTGAATGCCTGTGTAGTGTATAGCATAAACATGAAGGTGCAAAAAGGAAAAAGAAGCATTTATTGGGCCCTTACTATGTGCCAGACACTGTTAGCATTTTCTTACCAATATGACTTTAATTCTTAAAATAATCCTTCCAGTGATGCTTTTATCATCCATTTTTGTAAATGGGAAAACAGGTTCAAAGAAGGCCCATGGTTTAATGGCTTATAATGAAGATTAGAACTTGAAAACCCTGATGCTTGACCTTGTATATCTTTAAAATTCTTTGTCTCTTTAACAAGCTATAATAGTCTGGTGTTCTGGTTTGGGTAAAGAACTACTTTACATAGTTGCTGGACTTTGGTCCAGCAGGCTTTGAGTTATTTAACAAATGGAAACAATTGGTGGCCCAATGTCAAAAGTATGGAAACTAAGAAAGCCATTTTGTTTGGCTTTGAAATGTTTTTTAGTACTTACATCTGATTTGGGATACTGCTGTTCTAGGAATTCATAATATTTCAAACAAATGAAGAAAATCAGTTACATGGACCAACCTGAAGAATCAGGGAAAGCTGTCTATCTTGTCCACATACAGCTTTTTGACATGATTAAATAGCGTCATTTCTCAGACTTATAGAGAGCTGTTCTCTTTGATCATGAAGTAGCTAGAACTTGCTCGTCTTGGGTGTAGGATATAACTGAATATTCTTTTTTTAAAAGGCCTCACCAGGTAATTAAGCCAGAGAGTAATGGAAGAACTCTTAGGTTACTGAACTGAAATGGTAGTACTCCCTCAGCCCCTATCTTCTATTTCTTCTCTGAAGGACTGTCGATTTCTTGAGAGGAATATTAAATTCAGAAGGTAAAAACAGGAGGAGGAAGCTACAAGCCCAATTGCTCATCTCCCTCCTTTGGTCAGGCTGGGCGTCTCAGGACACTCATCCTGCTCCTTTTGGCCTCTGCCACCACTGGTGCAAGTGTCTCCAGCCTACAGATTCCCATTCTTTGTAGTAAATCCCTTCTAGTGACATCTTGTGGTAGCCTCAGTGCCTAGCTCCGAGCTTGTTACCTTCACTACCACAATGCATAGGAACTAAACAGTTGTCCTAGAAACCTGTTGTAGTGTGTGCTATCAGCCTATTCCCACTCATAGGTAATAAATTAAAAACTCCCTTGAAGGAAAAAATTTTATTTATATCTGTTATCTGGAAGCATCACTTGTTTGGTGAAATGAAACAGTAAATTCACTTGTTAATTTTACAACCTTAAAGCAATGTATTGTGTTAATTGATTATTAATAAGCAAGTCTATCGTTTGCAGTAAAAACACTAAACAGTACTTAGCTGCTAATTGCAAGGTTGGAAGTTTCCATCTACCCAGAAGCCTCTCAGAAGAAAGGCCTGGCTATCTATTCCAAACCCTTAGCCATTAAATACCCAATGGGGCCTAGTTCAGCTCTGAAGCACATGTGGTAGCCATGAGTTGTAATTGACTCAATGGCAACTGATTTTTATACTTTGTCATGTTTCATCCTCTAATATAACATTTTTGTGTATGTGTGGTCTTTTTAAAATTCTTTTTTAGTACTTTTTATTGTGAATGGCAAGGTCGGCGGCTCAGGCTCACCGGAAGCTCCTCAGAAACCCTATACAGGGTCGCTGTGGGTCAGAACTGACTTGATTGCACTTAACAATAACAAAAAATTGTGAATTGAGTGAAGGTTTAACAGACAAGATCATCAACTTTACATTCAACAAATTTTACACTTTGTTTCATCTCAGTGATTACAGTTCCGTCCCTGAAACAGCAGTTATTCTATCCCTTCATGTGACTCCCCATTTATATCTTAGATTTCATAAGTGAACAAAGCAAAAATATTTGATGTATACATAAAAAACAAAAAGTATATATTTATTTAAATGTCCAAAGGGCACATTGTGCAAGCCAGCCTCCCGCCTGCAGGCACACAGTCTTACTCACTCCTTGGGCCTAGAGCCTGTAGCTGCCTCTAATTTAAACTAACACATTTGTGATTTTTCTTGTGATTTCAGCAAGACCCGTATATAGCATCTATGGAGCACCATACTGATTGGGTAAATGATATTGTACTCTGCTGTAATGGGAAAACATGTAAGTACTTCTTTGTATGATTGGATTTCTGAAAGTTTTTATTCAATCGGATATATTTTTCCTTTTTTTATAGAATGTTAGAAATTATATTAAAAAGTTTAGCATTTTTTTACATACATTTAGAAAAGCATGTAAAAAGCTTTTTATATGCACGAGTAAATATTCACAGAGTGAACATCCCTTTGTACCTAAATCAAGAGACAGAATTTAACAGAAATCCCCTTGCAACCCCCTTCTAGCCACTTTCCCCCTTGTCCAACAGTAATTACTCTCCTGACTTTTAAACAACGTAGTTTAGTTTTGCCTGCTTTTGAACAGTATGTGAGAGGTCTTCAAAAAGTTGGTGGAAAAATTCCATTATCTTTTAATTCTACTTTTCCATGGACTTTTTGAAACCCCCACGTTTAAGTAGACTCGTGCAATAGATATTCTTTAAGCTTTACTAGTATACCTTTTTGTTCAAATTTTGGTAAGATCAACTTACTGAGTTTATACTGTGTGTTACAGAAAATTTTCTCAAACCCATTTGAAATAATGTTACAAATATTCTAGTGTGTGTGTGCATACATGTGAACGATAGCTTGAAATGATGTTATATTGTTTTAAGATAAAGCTTTATAAAGTAGCTGTAAGTCATACTAAGGGGTTTCTTAATTTGTGTGCCTCTTCTAGTAATATCTGCTTCTTCTGACACAACAGTAAAAGTATGGAATGCACATAAGGGATTTTGCATGTCAACATTAAGGACACATAAGGTAAAATAACTAATGTCTCTAGTGTAATATGGAGATCTCAGTGCTTTATGTGACTCACTTTCTTATCAGTCTGTTGAGTAGATCATAGTGTATCTGTTCTGTTACAGGATTATGTAAAAGCCTTAGCATATGCCAAGGATAAAGAACTGGTAGCATCAGCTGGATTGGACAGACAAATATTCCTTTGGGATGTGAATACCTTAACAGCATTGACTGCCTCCAATAACACTGTCACAAGTAAGGTGTTTGAAAAAAATTTCTTTGACAGTGATCCAAGATGACATAAATAAAGAATGGCTTATAAAACGTCTTTGATAGGTTTGTACCAAGACATTGGTTCATACTTTGAGAGTGCTTTTATGTACAGCATTTTAGCTCCCAATAGTATGATTGAACAACAGGGAGCTAGTTCTTCACTGCAGTCTAAAAATAGTAACTTCTCCAGGTCTAACTTGCTCATTTTTGTACGTGTGCATGTCTTAGCTCCCTAGCTAAAGTGTAAGTTCCTACAGGGCAGAAGAGTCTGTCTTATTACTACTACTTTGTATTTCCCACAGCATTGCCTGGCCCCAAGTCACACACTCAACACATATTGTTGATGGAGATGGTGATTTACATGTCAAAGTAGGCAGTTTTTGACTTTAAAAAAAAAAGTGTTACTATATATTAAGAGGCTTCGAGTTAATGGCCAAGATGGAAAATACCAGAGTAAAGAAAGAAAGTTTCCAGCGCCAATTTAGAAGGACTCTTTCCAAGTTGTTGTTATTGTTGTTAGGTGCCATTGAGTCGGTGCCAACTCTTAGTGGCCCTTTGCACAACAGAATAGTCCACTGCTTGGTCCTGTGCCAACCTCACAGTCTATGCTACGTTTGAGCCCATTGCAGCTGCCATTGTGCCAGTTCATCTTTCACAGTAACCCTAGAGAATGCAGCGAATTCTAGAAGAAGCTAACTTACTTCTAGAGGCAATTCAAAGGCATTCACAGCAGCTTAGTAGCACGAATGCCTATCAGCTTAGAAATCTCTCACTCTCAGGTCAGATTTACACAAGTCTAGACTTGAAACTCGTCCTCATGCCTAGCCCAGCTTATTTTAGAATCCTCTAGGCCAAGTGTCAGATTGAACTCTTAGGAGTACATGTCTGGCTAATCCCCGCAATAATATGTCCTGTTTGTCTTGACTTTGTGGAGTATTCAAATTGACATAGCTAAAACAGTTTTTACTAATATAATCTAGTACGTGCCACGGAGGGCAAGTTGGGTGGCTAGTGTTTATAGTTTCTTGGATTTTGTTCCACTTTGTTTGTCAGTAAACATGTGAAGATCTAAACGCTGTGTTCTCCTTGCTCTGATTTTCACTTGTACACTATCAGCATTTCGGTTGTTGGTAACTCTTAAGTCTCTAGATAGAAGGCATGCTTCAAAGAAACACCAATGACAGGAAGCAAAGCAAAAAAAGGGGGGCGGGGCAAAGATGGTCCAGGCTTAGTGATTAACTATGCTACTGCAGAAATGTTTTCCTTAGAATGGTCTAGAGAGGATGTCATACAAACTTTTGCGTTGTTGTATTTTGTTTTTTAATGATTCTACAAATAATACTAATTGTTAACATTCATTGAGCATTTACTACAAGCAAGTACTTTTCTAAATACTTTAATTAGTTTTATATGTAACTCTTTTCATTTTAGTGATGTTGAGTTCTAAATAAAAGAGCAAGAACATTTTTGATCCTTGCTACACATTACCTGATTTCCTTCCAGAAATGTTTTATCAATTTATCCTCCCATAAATAATGTTACAAGAGTGCATTTTACAATATATTATTTTTTTAGAATTATTACCTTGTTTTTTGTTTGATTTGATAGGTCAAAATAATAGTTTTATTTGTATTTGTACTTCTTTGAACATTCATGAGATTGATGTTTTACATTTACTGGCACTTACATTTGAAAATATAATACATATTTGCATAATTTTTAATGACAATACAGTTCAATTTTGCATGTATTTATTGAGTAATTCCTATGGATATTCAAATCCAGAAAAGACGTAAATTTTTATAGCATTACTCCTGCTTGGAATTATCTCTATTATAAATTTATTTTCCTTAGAGCACTCATAAAGATAAGGATTTCTAAACTGAATAATTAAACTTTCAAGTTTTGCTGATTACTAAACATTTGTTAACATTTAGCTGCATTTGTCCTTAATAGCTTCTTCGTTAAGTGGGAACAAAGATTCCATTTATAGCCTGGCAATGAATCAACTGGGAACAATCATTGTATCAGGGTCCACTGAAAAGGTAAGAGGGACCTTAAAGTTGACGCTCTATTTAATAAGCACCAGAAAACAAAAGAAACTAAAGTAATTTGATCCATGTGATCATTCAATATGTAGACAGTGTCTTTGCCTGGTGATTGCTACAAATGGGGTTTTGTCTGAGCAAATAAATAAGAGAATCACTGCTGTAGAAAGCAGGAAGTACAAGGAACGGAGAGGGAGAATCCTGTGCCATTTACGACATTAGAAAGGCTTCCTTCTGCTTGACAAAGGTTGGGAGCCTTAGAGATTATCCACTGGCAGAGCAGTATTTGCTTCTCAGATTTCAGTGAATGTGATTTGATTTATAAAAGTCTGTTATTTCAATTTGATTATGTACATACTCAATTTGTGTAATGTTTTGTTAAAATTTCTCAGGTTTTAAGAGTATGGGATCCAAGAACATGTGCGAAACTAATGAAGCTTAAAGGGCACACAGATAATGTCAAAGCATTACTGTTGAACAGAGATGGCACACAGGTATGTACTTTATTTGGATGTTTCTCTTGTGACCTCTCAAAAATGTATGCAGTAGAAACTTCCACATTTTGAGTTCTGTTATATATGTTGATTTGAACCAAAAGCCACACACATATCTGTAAACTGTGACATGTGTTTTTTTTTTTTTTTTTAAGTTTTTATTGTGATTGATTGACTGAGTTTATATGGGAGAACATTGGTTTTACACTCATCGTTTCATTGCAGTGATTACAGTATCCTCTGTGCATGCATAATCACTGAACAGTATTTGCTTCTACTCTGTTTTTTATTTTTTGGGGGGGAGCAGATGTACACATAAAGCACTCAGGAATATATAATCATTTAAACAACCAAAGGAAACGTTCTGTAAGCCTGCCTGTGACTGCCAGCACACAGCCTTTCTCTTTCCATGAGTCTAGAGTCTTCAGCTGTTCCATCTCTTCATGTCCTCATCTCTGTCTCCATCTCTGTTGTCGCTGCTTCTCTGGATGTTGTTGTTGTTGTGAGGTGCCATCGAGTCGGTTCTGACCCATAGCGATCATGTATAGGGTTTCCGAGGAGCAGCTGGTGAGCTTGAACTGCCGACCTTGCAGTTCAAACGGGTTTGCATTCTGGCACATTAACCCACAGCGCCACACCAGGACTTCGCTTCTCTGGATAGGGCCCCACATTCCTCTCATATTCTTCTCCCTTGATGGTCTTAGGGTCCTCTCTTCCTCGACTGTAAGATCAATTGCTCTCCCCGTTTTGTTACAGAACTTTTCCTTTTATAATTGTGACAGTCGCAATTAGTCATGATAACAATTACTCACTATTGAATCATAAGAATCTTATCCCCATCTTCTTTCACCAGACCCATCTAGACAAGATGAAAACTGTTCAGTGGAGATTCTACCTTCCCCTGCACACTTTGAAAGTTAATTCCCTCTTGAAAACTTGTAAACCAGTCACTTAGTGCCTTTATGCCCACTCCCCTCCCCCCCCTCCACTTTTAGTTAGCCATTGTCTAAGTTGCCTGTCCCTATCAGCCCTGTGTACAGAGGGGATAGGATTGATCCTTGATGTGAAGATTCCTTCCCTTTCAGTTGGTATTTGAGCTACTGTATCTATAAGTATAGGTCAAGTTAGATTATAGAAATTTACACCTGTTTCCTTTATCAAGAATTTTTTTTTTAATCTTTCTCTAGTCGAGTTCTGATCATCAAGACATGGAGGCTAGGTCAAAGAAGTACTATCTACAAATTTGGGTGGTGTTGTGCATCTCCTCTCACTTCATATCAGCTGGACGCTTCACTCTCAGCTCTTGCCCTCCATGGCTGTGTCCTTGTTCACAAGCTCAGGAGTCCCCAGGTTTCACAGCACTTCGGACAAACCAGCCCTTCCTCTTCTCTGTCTCATCTCCTGGTCGACAGGAGTCTATGAAACGTGATCAGACTCAGCCCATATCTTCATTGCTGCCTTTCCCTCTCCTGTTCACCAGGTGACCAGCGTAGTCACCTATGTGCATACTTGTGTGTTCCCTTTGAGTTTCAGTCTTGGAGGGGGGTTTGTCCTGAGGGGACTTGATTGCTTGCCTTGATCGCTCCTCAGCAAACAACTTTCATATTCTTGTAGTAGCCAATAAGACTGTCAGTTTTGATTTTTGGATTTTTCCTGCTGGTCTTTCTTTCAAGAAGTATCTTCTGTTCTCTAGTTATTCCAGGTTGGTCTGCTTGTCCTTTCAAGTGGGAATGTCCTACCTCATAAGGTTCTGGAAGGGGATCAGGATTCCACCTATGGTTCTATAAACTACAAAGGCTGCACAAAAAGCCAGTTTCACTGTGCAAGTTCTAGAACCTCTTTTAAGTATTCCTGTCATTTATAGGCTGAAGATAGGCTTGTAAGATTCTGTAATCATGTTTCCCAATCTTCCTTTCTATCCCTTGCAAGTGTCTGTTTTACAGTAGTAGGCAAGGGAAACCAATATTCATAAGACAGTCAAGCATCTTAACATTATTTTCCCTCTTTTACCTATTTATACTATGCCTCAATCCCTGAATCACAAAGCTCAACCCCTGTATCACAGAGCCCTGTTGTTCTAGGTTGAGCATACATCACCATTTACCTCTGTCCCATTTAGCCCATTCAAACCTGCCTCAGTGTTCCTCTATCTACCCTGTTCCTCCATCCCTCTCTCCCTTCTTGTGTATTGCCCTCCTCAACATCCAAACTATGATGTGTCTATGCCCTAACCTGTGCTGTACTGTCCTCTGCCCCCACTCCCATTACCAGCAGAGAACTTTTTTTTTTCCTTTCCTTTTAGTGTGCATATCTTTTAAGCTTTTTAAACATAGGTCTTATGCAATATTTGTCCTTTTGTGACTGACTAATTTCACTCAGCATAGTGACTTGTTTTTTAATTCATAATATACTCACTGCATCATACCTGAGGGCACTTCCATAAGTTTGTGGAAAAATTCTATTATTTTTTAGTTCCAGTTTTCCATGAACTTTTTGAAGCCCCCTCATAATCCAAATTTTAAGTTACTGTTTTGTGTACGCATCCCTTTTAAATAAAGGGAGAACAAGAAATTTCCTCAGAATAATTCTAATGTAAATGCAATTTTGTACTTACAGGAGAAAACAATGTAAAATGTTACTTTGTGTAAAGCAGAAGGCAGCTTTGGTATTGAATGCTTCTTGCCAGTGTACAAATAATAAGTGGAAAATTTCTTCACAGTGAGTCTGGCTTCAGGACATATCTTGTCAGTTGACTATGTGGATATAGTCTTGAAGTTTACATTCTTAGCATAATGTTTAGTGTCAACCTTTCAAAGAAAAACAGTATAGTAACGTTTAAACATGCAGTAGTACTGTGTCAGCTACATAATTTGTGAATATATGTCACAATTCTGTTGGTTCTGCAGCAGTAGAAAAAATATGTTATTAGTGAAGATAATTAAAAACTGAGTACCACTTCATGGTATGACATACCTCTCCCATATCTCCCTACTTTCTGCAGCCACTGTTTTCAATGGACAACGAAGAGTCCAGAGCTAATTGTGATTGATGGTGCTAGGACCAGAAAAGGGAGAGTCAGAAGATGATGAGATGAAAAGCTCCTTCGGACTATGACACTTTTGTTACATTATGGAAAAAAGCTTATTAGGGAAATTACCTTATAGAGAGGAGAAACCTTTGTCTGTTTTCAGAGGTTAAAGGAAAGTTTTAAAAACTAGCCAAAGGAATAAGACCCTATTTTAGAACCTGGAGAAGCTTGAAGAGGCCTTTGGCGATTTTGAGAGATGTAGCAGGGTCTTGGTGTTAATGGGCTGTGTGGCCTAGGGAAGAGGATTCATGGTATTCAAGTATATTGTTGTCTCTAAGCCAGTACATTTTCCAAAACTCGAAAGTCCTTTATAGCCCCATTTTCCTGTGTGTTTAAGAAATCTGCTATAGTTTTGTAATACAGTTTCAAGACTGTATATGAGATGATTACTTAAGCTTTTTCAGTTAGCTTTGTCCAGTATTGAACTAGTAGTACACATGGTCTCTCCATGGACTGATCTTAAGGAAGGCTTGAGGGTTAAATAGTGTCTTGAAGCTGGCTGTGGACCTAGAGACTTTATAAAGCTTGGCCTGCCTATAGTACTCCATGCCTTGTTTTTCTGTCCTTATGATGAGCATGCTTCTATCTAAGATGATTGGAATATCACACGTACAAATGCAGAAGCACTCCACCTAAAGTTAGCTACATTTGTCATAAGCAGAGGCTGTGATGTAATACAACTTTAGAAGTCGCTTGTTAGTCTTAGAATGTGTAATTAAGCAGTTATCATTTCTTCTTTAGTTTTGACACAATCCATTTTTCTTAAATTAAGAATTTATAGGCTGCCTACAAATTTACACAACGTATCTATGTTAGAGAATTGATAAAACAGCTACAATAATAACTACTCATTTGGGATAAAGAAAGAGCGGGGGGGGGGGAAAGAAACTTTTACTTACTGAATCTTGAACTCTTGATGTATTGTGGAAGAGACAGGCATGATTTACTGGACCAGAGTCTTATTGCACTCTGCCAGCTATACTGGAGGGTCTCTTGGTGTTTAAGTCAGAGACCTGCGGGAAGGGATGTGTAATCGTCTGGTAAATCCTATAGACATCAGCTTATTGCCTCGCTTCCTTTGTTGTAAAGTAAGCTCCAT
The DNA here is from genome assembly GCF_000296735.1 of Chrysochloris asiatica. Classification (NCBI taxonomy): domain Eukaryota; kingdom Metazoa; phylum Chordata; class Mammalia; order Afrosoricida; family Chrysochloridae; genus Chrysochloris; species Chrysochloris asiatica. The sequence continues at coordinate 1,722,637 of NW_006408645.1, read as the reverse complement.
ATTTGGTAAGTGTTACTCTTTGAGGTTCCATTCAAGGAACTTCTGTTTATGAGAAGTTCTACCACCATTGCAATTGTTTTAGTTCGGTACCAACATCGCTGGACAATAGCCACCTGTCTTTTCATCCCTGTGTGTGCCTAGACAGTTGCTTGAGGAGCTAGAACAACCTGCCATCTTGATTTGAGTCCGTCACATGCTTGTATATGATAGAGTTTTTCTGGTCATAAAATCTTATTGAACCTAATGTAAGGCTATGGCATTCTCAGTGTCAGGCTGCTCCTTACCCCTTTGACTTACCTTGCTTGCTCTTAGCTGTTGTAATCGTGTCTGAGTGACCATCCCATAAACTTACCCTGCTGGTCAGCAGCAGTCTTGCCCTGGTAAACTGGCACCTCTCATCTCCATTGGCAAAAACACAGAGCACCTTGTCAGGGCTGCAGGTTGCCCTTCTTATTTAGCACCTTGTCAGGGCTGCAGGTTGCCCTTCTTATTTAGCAGAACCATTTGGAGCACTCTGTCCTAGTCCCAGGAGGCACCTCACAAAGGAGGATCTTTATGTTTATCCACTAGAAAGATGGAGGCAAGGGAAGGGTTTTTGATAGTTCCTGTAACCACAAAAGATACTGGTTGCTAACCTGTTGCTGTCAAATAAATTGACTCATGATGACCCTACTAGATAGGTGAGAGCTGCCCTCTATGGTTTTCAAGACTGTAATCTTTATAGGAGCAGACTGCCATATCTACCTCCCATGGAGCAACTGGTGGATTCAGACCACCACCTTTCAGTTCACAGCCAAATCTTTAACCCCTGTGCCACCAGCAATCCATCAGTCACTAGAATTCCTATAAAACAGAACATTCTTTAACTGTATACTATCAAGTGCTACAAATAACTCAGCTGACATTGTACTTTATAAGCATTTACTTTGTTTGGGTGCTGGTCTTATATCAGTCTTAGAATACTGACTACCATCAGAGATTATTCTGTTGGTTGACACATAAGTTGCTTAACAGCTGCCAACAACCAGGTGCTCCAGAGTTGTTATCCTCTACATTCATAGTCTAGGATCCAAGGGATCAAAACTTTACTAACAGCTTTGCCCATTCTGAGAAGCATCTCTTCCTAGACTGGCGAATTCCAGAAGACTAGCACAGTTATACACTAATTGAAGGTCTACTTGAGACTTTACTCCTGATGGTTTCTTTATTGATTAGTCTCTCGGTGCTCTTGTGAACTAGTTGGTATCAGTAATTAAGCCACTGATGTTCTTGTCAGTTGGTGGGGAGACTCTCCTTGTATGCATTCATTAACAACAGAGTTCTAAAAGCCCCTTCAAGTCACAGTGGTGGTAGTGGTTGGTGGCAATGTGCCGTGGAATCGGTTCCTACTCATAGCAACCTGTACAGGGTTTCCGAGGTGGTAAATCTTTACGGGAGCAGAAAGCCTCATCTTTCTTCTGTGGAACAGCTGGTGATTTCAAACTGCTGATCTTGGTTAGCAGCCTGACTCGCAATCACTATGCTACCAGAGCTCCTTCAAGTCGCAGAGTAGACCAGTAAATTCTTAACATTCTCATCTTCCAAACCTAAAAGCCCCCAACAATCTTTAAGCTCTTTGCCTACTTAATTTCATACATCAGCATCAGCCATTGCTTTCTCCTCAGGGACATTTCCCCCCAAAAGAAACAAAGTTTCTGCCCTTTCCTGCAAGTCACCATGGTAACTGGAAGAGAATGCCAAGCATTCTGAGTGCAGGTTTAGTGTGGCTGATTTAACCTGTTTCTGTCAGACTCACCGTGTGTTCAGTCCTAATATGTGTGACTCTTCCGAGCCATCAGAAATTGCCCAAATTGCTCATGTTAACTGAATGCTGAGGACCCAGTGTTTACATTAATAGATGTTAAATTTGAGGCTTGTACAGGAAGTCTCCAAGGTCAAGAGACAATGAGTGGTAAGCTTGGAATGAGATCGCTTTCTTGCTCCATCAATAGACTCTTAAAAGACCTGGCAGGCCATCAGGAATCCAGAGCCATGAAGGAGGGGTCAAGGAGGATGCAGAAATGGCTGCTGGTGTCCCACTTACCGTGCATCTGAGTCATCTGGAGAAGCTGTTTTAAAACAAATGTGGACTTCCACTCCGTCACCTCAGCCTTCGTCTCCTCTTTGAGTTGCTTGTTGTTAAGTGCCATCAAGTTGGTTCTGACTCATAGTGATCCTTTACAGGGTTTCCGAGGAGCGACTGGTAGATTTGAACCACCACCTTTTTAGTTAATTGTCCTCTGCTTATCTTACACCACCACACCAGGAGGTGCTTGTTGTTGTTGTGAAGTGCCATCGAGTCAGTTCTGACCCATAGCAACCCTGTATAGGGTTTCCAAGGAGCAGCTGGTGGGCTTGAACCACCAATCTTGCAGTTCAAACAGCTTTGCAGTCTGGCGCATTTACCCACAGCGTCACACCAGGACTCCCCAGTTCCCTTAGTAGTAGATAATTGAAGCAGGACTTGTCTGCAGTACTCATAATAATCAAAACATAGCCAGATGGAGAGAACAAAGGCAGTTTTGCTCACAAGATCCCATCCCCCTGCTTGAGCATGCACTGTTGCCTTTGGTTATTTCAGCATGTGGAGCACGTTTGCCAGAAGCCTTGGTTAGAGTTAGAAGTACCATTTGTTAGAAATGTGTGTGTTTGACCGTGTGGGGTCAGAGGAGAAGGTCAAACACACCAGACAAGCAGAAACTTTTGGGCAGGTCTTTATCTTTTCCTTCCTTTGCTCCCAGTGCCTTTCCGGCAGTTCTGATGGGACAATTCGCCTGTGGTCCCTTGGCCAACAGAGATGTATAGCAACATACCGAGTTCATGATGAAGGTGTTTGGGCTCTGCAAGTCAATGATGCCTTCACACATGTGTATTCTGGTGGAAGGGACAGGAAGATTTACTGTACTGATCTAAGAAACCCTGACATTCGGGTGCTAATTTGTGAAGAAAAAGCACCAGTTCTCAAGGTATGTCACATATTTTAGTTTTTTGTAATTAAAACGTGTTAGAGAAATACAGCAAACTCTTTATTAAAATATGGAGCAGTTGTGGAGTTGTGAGAAAGGTCTTTCATCATCAGTAGAACTTGACAGGCTAAGGAAGTGGGCAGCTGTGTGCCTGCAAGAGTGCCAGGAGATGATACCCAGGAGTTCTGTAGTTTTATCTTCTGCTTTTCTAACGTTTTTAAAGTCATCAGTAGAAGAATGGTGTGTCAGTGGCACAGGCTCTTCCACTGGGGAATTCTAGTGAAATTGCCCCATACATGTCCCTGGGATAGTCTGCCTTTCCTAACCTGGCCTGAGGAGGAGCAATTAGAAGAGGTAAAGTCATCTGTGAGCAAACACCACAGCAGAATGGGCATAGAAAATGTGTCTCCTACCTCCAGAATAAGGAAGTAGCTGGGTGCACTTGAAGGAGAACAGGGCACAAGCTGGTGCGTGCTCCAAGTCATCACTCTCCCAAATTTGTTAAGATACTCATGACTTTTAATGGGAGTGGAAGAGCACTTCAGGAGTACTCAGTTGTCATCCGTGTGTGACACATAGTCTAAAAGAGGGCCAGTGAACAACTTGCCTGATGCTCATTATTGGTGATAGTCATTTGCACATTAAAACAATGAAGAAATTTCAAAAAATGGAGGCATTAAAACAGCACTGTCCTCTTCTCTTGGAAATTACCTAAAAATAAGACGCAGAACTCCAAATACCCATCATCTGTGAAATGTAGGTGACTTCTGAAACCCCAGACAGTAACTGAAGATGGGTTAGAAAAAGGAATGGGGTCAAATGATGCCTAAGAGCACAGATGAAACTGACTGATTATACACTTCTTTACAATAAATGACACAACCTAAGGACCAAAGCCTTTTAGAGAAGCAGGAGAGTCGAGACTGAATTAGTAATCATACAACAGAGCATGTTTACTGGAAGCAGGCAATGGGAAAAGACAAGGTGAGGAGAAACACTCTGCCAAGACCTTTTGCTTGTGGGAGGCACAAAGATACCTGTATGTTATGAAGAATATCACTTTGAACTAAGGAAGATTGAGATCCAGCCCTACCCTATCCCTCTAAACCTGTCGTCTTTTGGTGTTAGAAAAATAGTGAATGTACATAGAGCAATTCCATTTGTATAATACATGCTTGAGTATACAGGCAGACTCCTGGTTAACATCCAACTTAATGTACAACTATAACATTCAACCCTTACATACAGATCAAACCCATAGTTATAAACCCTTACATACAGATCAAACCCATAGTTATAAACCCTTACATACAGATCAAACCCATAGTTATAAAACAACCCCAGTAAAGCCTATTCTATCAAAAATTTGAAGTACAAACAATGGTTTGGAATAACAAACTTTGTCAGAACATCACTGTATTATGTTAAAGCTGTTTTAGTGTGTCTAGGAATGCTACTTCAATGTTTTCTATGCTTAAAAAGGTATAAAATATACTACATGTACTAAGACAAACATTTGTATAGCCGATGTTTATTACAAACAGATTTAGATTTTACTGGTAACTGTTCTGACTTATATACAAATTTGACTTAAAGACAGATTCAGGCATAGAACTCGTTTGTAATTCAGAGACTACCTGTATGTATATTTAATATTTACAGTATTTTTTCAAATATGAAAATACAGACAAAACTGTTCACAGGTATCATGTCCTCAAATGAGGGAGGTAAATTACAGGATTTCTTTTCACTTTTGCTGCATTTTTAAAACTTTTTCTATGAACATTTCAAAGAAGAAAAAATATATACAGTTCTTTGCTATTAAACATAGTAATAATAAAGTAAAAACAATTAAAACATTGTACTGTTTTTGATGAGGAGTCACCCTGCTATGCTCTTATAGAGCTGTGAATTCCTTTATCAAAACAAACCCTTTCAGTCTTCTGTGCACTGCTAGTTTATAACACATGCCATTTAAACAATGAGAAGTGAATTATGACTATATATACACACACACACATACATACACTTAGTCCTGGAATTTCAGAAGAGTCAAGATTTCACAAATCAACTTTGTTGTTCTCTGTTTTCAGATGGAGCTTGATAGATCAGCTGATCCCCCTCCTTCAATCTGGGTTGCAACAACTAAGTCTACAGTAAATAAGTGGGTAAGTGAGCAATTTATACTTGGGAAAAGTTTATAAAACATGTGATGATTGTAACAAACCTGCTAGACACCAGTAACACAGACTCAGTACAACCTTCACACAGCATGCTTTTTGGACGGTAAAACAAACTTCTGAAAGCCTATGAATGCAGGTGTGATCTTGAAGTCTGTACTAACGTTAAGGTAACAATCAAAACACAGTTTTTGACTTCCAGATCAGAGGTCAAGATGATTATTTGATGTATTGCCCAGTAAACCTTTAAGCCTTTATACAATTTCTAACCTCATGAAACTGCATATGAAAATAGGCAGCCCAAGTGCCAGCATAGTGGGGAAACTCATCTGGATTCTGATTTTTCTGAACATAAATTTCATGAAGAAATTTTGCTTTCAAGTTCATTTTTCTTCATAGCGTGAACAACAAGGATAGAAATGAGGGACAAACTGAGAGAAATCATCAATAGTGTTAAGAATTCCTAAACCTTAATGAAAGAAGCTTTAAATTTTCCTGCTGTCCAGGTTATTTGTGGATAACAAAAGAGGAAATGTTATATAGCTTGTCTTAAATTTGGATATGCCAATTTGAAATCAACATAGATTTACCTGGAAGAGTACTCCTGCGTTTGCTCTCCAAAAGAACAACATATTTCCTTCTTAATACTTGATTCTTTTTCAATGATGGTAGATAATTCTGTTTTTTGTTATTTTAAATTTTCTGCTTTGTTTTGTTTTATTTTGATGGTGTGGTAGTTGGGTTTTTTGTTTGTTCTTTAGTATTTTTTTGACATTATGAAGAAATTGGTAAAGCTTGCAGAGTATAAAATGATTAAATTGTAAGTTTTGTTTCTCTAGACATTGAAGGGAATTCATAATTTTAGAGCCTCTGGAGATTATGACAATGACTGCACAAATCCTATAACACCTCTTTGTACTCAACCTGACCAGGTTATTAAAGGTGAGTAAGGGAATTGGAAGGTATATGGTACCTTTTTATTGAGATCAATTATAGTTACTAAGAGATTGAGAGAAATAAAAGAGATGGTCTTCCTTAAGTATAATTCTGATGTCAGCAGAAGACTAGTAATATGTTTCTTTATTTTCAGTAGAAAAAAACCTTATTTTTAAAATGCTTTTTAGTGACTTTAAAGAATGGGCTTTCTGGAGTTAATCGTTTTGCCTGACATCAGAACAGTCATGGTCATGGTGAAGCTAACAGGTACTTAGAGAATATATCTGATAGGAGTTGTATTTTGGACATAAACCAGAAAAGATCAAATCTGGTTCTAAAATTCTATAAGCTACAATTGGGAGTGGCAAAAACAAACAAAAACAGGCTTGCTTATTGTCGGGACTTAAGAGAAGAATCTTGTATGTGACTTTCATCTATAATTCATAGATGCCCATGCTGTTACCTTTAGAATAGACTATACATTTGGGAAGCATAAAAAAGAAGAGAGATGGGAAACAAAAGCTAATAAGAGGTGGGACTAATTCAGATTCTTGTCATCATTTTGACTTTTCTTAGTTTGTTTGACCTCAACAGTTTTCCACTGGTAATCCTTTGAAGTGAGGAACCCTTGCATTCTATCTAATCTGTTATTAAAATCTGGCAATGTTTCTTTGAATGCTTATAAATACACATAAACAGTTGATTAGCCTTAAATTGTCTTAAATATGACGTCTACACTTTGGTTTGCCTCTTCTTTTTGGTGGCTAATATGGTTTATATTCCTGTTACTAACAATTATCTCCACATGTGAATTAAAATGTAGAATGACTGTTTTGCTAACTGTGTCCTTTTTTCCTTTAGGGGGTGCTAGTATTATTCAGTGCCACATTCTTAATGATAAGAGACATATATTAACCAAAGATACCAATAATAATGTGGCATATTGGGATGTATTGAAGGTGGGTATCCTTTTGGATTAAGTATAGGTCATTGAATTCTGTACCCCCTTTATTTTTCATTGTAAGAAAAATATAAGCTAACTAAGATGATTACTATTTAAATTAAAATTTAATTGCATGACTACCATCTTTTTGGAGTGGATACCTTCTTATGTGAATATTTAGGAAGACCATTGTTGATCTTTTTAAGCTATTTGAATAGAACCATTTTCTCTGGTTCGTATATTACAGTCTTATATCCTGGCTCGCCTTAAAATAAGTTCACCGAGGTTTTTTTTATCTTTGACACTATTGATAGTTGGGCCAGATAATTCTTTGTTGGAGAAGGACAGCTGTACTCTGCATTGTTGTTTTTGCTAAGTACTGTTGAGTCAGTTCTGACTCAGCAACCCTGTGTGTAACAGAACAAAATACTGCCTGGTCTTGTACCAACCTCACAATTGTATCTGAGCCCTTGTTTTAGCCACTGTGTCAGTCAATCCACTGAGAGTCTTCCTCTTTTTCTCTAAGCCTCTACTTTACCAAGCATAATGTCCTACTCTAGGGACTGATTGTTCCTGATGACATGTCCCAAGTATGTAAAACAAAGTCTCATCATCGTGTCTTCGAAGAAGCATTCTAGCTATACTTCTTCCAAGACAGATTTGTTCCTTCTTTTGGTAGTCCGTGGCACATTGAATATTCTTTACCAACACCATGATTCAAATGTATTAGTTCTTCTTTGGTCCTCCTTACTGTCATTATCCAGTTTTCCTATACGTGTTGTTGAGTGCCGTCCAGTCGGTTCTGACTTACAGCAACCCTGTGTAGGGTTTCCAAGGAACAGCTGGTAGGTTTGAACTACCAAATTGTAGTTCGCAGTCCAGGGCTGATCCTGCAGTACCACACCAGGAGTCCATGACTATGTCAGTTGCTCCTTAGTCTTCACAGTGACATCTTTGCTTTTTAACACTTGAGAGAGATTCTTTGCACCAGATTTGCACAGTGCAATACATCGTTTGATTTCCTGACTGCTGCTTCCATGGGTGTTGATTTTGGATCCAAGCAAAATGAAATCATTGACAACCTCCATCTTTTCTCCATTTATTTTGATGTTACTTATTGACCAGGACTCCACAGAGTAAAAAGTGTGGTGAAAAGATGAAGTCGTGACGCACACCTTTCCTGGTTTTAAACCCTGCAGTATCTCCATGTGTTCCAATGACAGCCTCTTGGTGTATGTGCAGGTTCCACATGAGCACAATTAAGTGTTCTGGCTGGATGGCCCCTTCTCAGTGCTAGCCATAATTTGTTATGATCCATGTAGTCAAATGCCTTTGCATAGTCGGTAAAGTACAGATAAACATTTTTCTGATATTCTCCACTTGCAGCCAAGATCCATCTGATAGAAGCAATGATATCCTCATTCCACATCCTTCGCTGAATCGAGCTTGAATTTCTGGCACTTCTGTCTATGTATATCTGCAGCCATTTTTTAAATTCTTTTCAGCAAAATTTTACTTGAATGATATTGTTCCATAATTTACACATTCTTTTGGGTCTACCCTTCTTTGGGATGGGCACAAATACAGCTCTCTTCTGGTTGCTTGGCCAGCTAGCTGTCTTCCCAATTCCTTAGCTAATGAGTGCTTTCTGGAGCCTTGTTTTTCACCAGTGCCTCTAGCTTGAACTTCCTTCCTTCAATACCGTGAGGTTTTTATCACATGCTACTTCCAAAAATAAGGAGCTCTGGTAGCATAGTGGTTATGAATAGGGCTGCTAACTTCAAGGTCAGCAGTTCAAAACTGCCAGCTGTTACTTGGGAGAAAGATGAGGCTTTCTCCTCCCGTAAAGATTTGCAGCCTCAGAAATCCTGTGTAGGGTCACTATGAGTCGGAACCGACTCCACGGTACTTGACAACAACAACAACATCCTAAAATGGTTGGACCAGTTGTTCTTGGTATCGTGACTCTGTGTTCCTTCTATCTTCTTTTCATGCTTCCTTCATCCTTCAGTTTTTGCCCATAGTATCCTTCAGTATTTCGACTTGAGGCCCGAATTTTTTCTTTCAGCTGGAGAAATGCTGAGTATGTTTTTCATGTTTGATTTTCTAACTCCAGGTCTTTTTGAACATTTCATTATAATACTTTGGGTTCTCAAGCTGTTCTTTGAAATTTTCTTTTCAGCTCTTTGTTCTTCAATTTGCTTTAAGTTCTCTATGTACTGCAGTGAGATTCGGCGTCTTTTCTGACATCCATTTTGGCCATTTCTTTCCTGTTTTGTTAATGACCTATTGAGTTCTTCATGTATGACGTCTTTGATTTCATCCCACAACTGGTGTATTCTTGAGATGGTCTCTGAATTCAAGAGGGCTGTTCCTAAGATGGTTTTTTGACTCTTGTGGACTTGTTTTAATTTCTTCAGCATCAACTTGAACTTGCATATGAACAGTTGATGATCTTTTCTATAGTTGGTCCCTAGCTTTATTCTAACTGGTGATATTGATCTGCTCCATTGTCTCTTCCACAGTTGTAATTGATTTGATTTCTTTGTATTTCTTTTGGAGAGGTCCACATGTATTATTGACCTCTATGTTGTTGAAGGAAGGTGTTTGCGATTAGGAAGTCATTGCTCTTTCAGAAATGTGTCTTTTGGTCTCTGGCATCATTGCTTTCACCAAGGCAATATTTTCCAATTACTCATCCTCTTTTGTTTCCAACTTTCACATTCCAATCACCAGTGATTTTCATTTCATCTTGATTGCATGTTTGATTGACTTCAGACTGCAGAAGATAAAACTTCAATCTTAGGCATTATAGTGCATGGTGCATAAATTTGAATGTTCATGCATCACTGACAGGGTTGTGCTTCAGATTAAATCTCGAAATGTTCTTTTTATCATTGATTACAACACCATTTATTTTTAAATTTGTCATTCTTGGCATAGTAGACTATCAAGTTTTCTGATTCAAAATGGCCTGTATCAGTCAGTCCATTTCAGTTCACTGATCCCTAGGATGGAGTCCTGGTGTGTGCTATAGGATAAGCACTAGCTTGCAAGGTCTGTTTGAACCACAAGGTCAGTAGTTCAAACTCACCAGTGGCTCTTTGGAAACCCTATACAGGCTGGCTAAGAATCGGAATCGACTCGACAGCACTTAACAACAACAATCCCTAAGATACTGATCTTTATGTATTTCATTTCACTTTTGATGATTGTCAGTTTTCCCGGATTCAGACATCAAGCATTTCATATTCCAATTATTGATGGATTTTTGCTGCTGTTTCTTATTTTGAGTCACTGCACATCAGCAAATAAAGGTCCCCAAAGCTTTGCCCTGTCACGTAGTTAAGGTTGACTCTATGAGGGGGGGCTTCAAAAAGTTTGTGAGAAAATGGAATTCCGAGATCCTGGACTGTTTCCACGAATTTCTTGAAGTCCTCAAGCACTTTGAGGAGGCAAGGCAGCTTTTCTCCAGTAGTATTTTAAATGTTTCCAAACTGGGAGAGTCATGTTCCAGCACTGTGTTAGACAATGTTCTGTTGCTTTTCATGAGGTTTCAGTGGCTAGTTTTTTCAAATGTGGATCACCAAATCCTTCTTCCTAGTCTGTTTGAGTCTGGAAACTTCACTGTCACCTGTCCACCATGGGTGACAGCAACATGCCAGCCACCTCCATACAACAAACTGACAGTTGGTGGTTCTATATATTACAGAATGTTTAACAACAGCTCCCTGCCCTCTGCCCACTGATAACCTATAGTACTCCTCTCCCCCAGGTATGACACCCAAACTTGTCTTTGTCTGGAGATGGCGATGGGGTAAAATCACCTTCAATTGAGACTGACTGCAGTGCACAAAATAAATTCAGTAATTTCTTAGGATTCACAGTATTCACTGTGAACATTAGTTACGAGTGAACCATAATACAGTGATTCCCTTTGGAACAGGTGCAGTGCATTCAACTGTTCAACTGCATTCTAACTACAGAATGTGTACACACATTGAAAAGTTAGTCCACTTTTGTCATTATGACAAATGTCCCTTATTCGTGTTGCTGGTATTTGTTCATTTGTTCAACAAATATTTCCTAAATTGGATGAGTGCTTTGCACGAAGAACTATATTTAGGACCAAAGGTGACAGAAACATCTCTAGCATGGTCCCTTCTAGAGATGGGACAAGAATGGAATTTGAAAACCTTATAAATAAAGAATAAACAGATAGTGGATCACAGCAATCACTTACAGCTGGAAAAGTCAGGAGAACTTAATAGTGGAAAAACCATTTGAAGAGGGGCTTAATGGGTTTCAGCAGATGACTAGTAGCAGGCCAGTTCAGGAAGAGGGATTGAGTGACACAGGCACAGGGAGTTTATCCAGGGCAAGGGGAGCTGTTTTGTTTGATTGTAGAAACAAGTGCCATGGCGTGATAGGGGTACAAAGATAGAAGCAGACATTCAGATTATTTCCCTCCAAATCCTGAATTCTACACTGAGGAGCCTCGGATCATTTTAGAACATGAAATGGGAAACTGAAGCCTAGGAGATAGTCATCTTAAGTTATAATGATTTGGGGATATCTAAAGGAAGAGACAAATGTTGCACATACTATAAAGGAAGAATTGGAAAGCTCTGGTGTTTCAGTTAGCTTTCTGGTTTTAAGGAACAGGTGTTTACTTAGTTAACTTCATGAAATAAGGAATAAGATAAAACAAGTTCCTCCTGGGGAAAAGTCCCATTGAAACAGTTGCCTGGTGAATTTGAATGGAAAGTTTAATTGCAGTAGTCTCCTATAGGTTTTCCTCTATGATATAGATATGCCTTTGGAGGGAGAGGGAATAGAAATTCATACTTGTTTCAGAGTGGGGTCCCACAGAAAGTAGGGGGACCCAAAGCAGCCCTAAGGACATTATCAACAGGAATTCTTTATTCTTCACTCATAGTCCACCACGACTGTGGGCCCTTCTTCTGCCCTATAGCTGGTCTTAACCTCATGCTGCCCTGTATCCCCCCTAGACTATCTAGGAGAATCTGATCAGGCCAGCTATTCTTTGAGAGTTGAACCACTAATTTTCTGCTTATGGGCTGGTGTCTACTCTTGGTCTAATTGCCTAACGGTGAGTAGAGTCCTATTATCTGAATGGGAAGCAGTTGTACTTAGGGCTCTGGGCTGGCATATACCATGATTGACATTTCTGTGTACCTAGCAGTTTTCCACATCCATACATTGGATTTTGAATTTTTAAGATCAAATGATCAGGTACAATAGATATTAAACAAAAGTAGGGAAGTCAGTAAGATAAACTCAGAAGTTAGACAGAACTGCATTCTAATCCTGGTCTTGTCATCTAGTAGCCAGGTGAACCAGGGAGCGTGCTGAACATTTCTTCATCTGTGTCCTCCTACCAAGAAAGGATATTGCTGATAGAGAGATATTTGGGGATTTATTTAGCCCAGCTCCTGGACATATGATTAGGAAGCTGGTAAAAGATAACATTGGTTTTGAGTAGGGTGAGAACAAAGAGGATGGGAAAAATAGAACAATTAGAAAAAAGTTTAAGCCTCTGGACAGGGGTAATGCATGTTTGAAAGGAAGAGGGTATGGTATGAAGGAAAGAAAGAATTAAAGATGTATTCCAGAACAGTTTGCTGACTAGAAGTGCCATAGGAGAATAAACAGGTGGTTGGAGGAAAGGGGCATGCTAAAAAGATGACACTTTGAGTTTCTTTGGGCTATCTGGATAAAAGTGTATGATGAGCAGGCAGCTATGGTATAATGTACAGGGAGGGAAACTGGGCTGGAGAAATAAGTTCAGTAGCCATCAGTTTGTGAATTACAATTGACACCATGGTTGATGTCTAGATTGAGAACAAAAGAACCAGGTCATTACCCTTTCAGGGGGTTGGTAGAGAAATAAGCCACAAAGGTGTATAACTTAAAAGGGTGAGAAAATCAGAAGCTGATGGCAGCTTAATATCTCATTGAGAGTTTCAGAAACAGCCATGAGGTTAGTGGCTCATCCTACTGAGACTTTGTATAAAATGAGGACTGTAACAAGCTTGTGTATTTAACCAATAAAGTATGAACAAGGCGGCTTCAAGAAGTTGGTGAGAAAATAGAATTAAAAGTTGATGGAATTTTCCTTCATAGTGTCTGGGGAAAGCAATATACAAGGAGACCTAAGAGCCCTGGTGTGGTATTGTAAGATAAGTACTGGACTGGTAACCGCAAGGTCAGCAGTTCAAACCCACCAACTGCTCTCATAAACTGTATACAGAATCACTGTGAACCATAACCGACTCAATGACACACAACAAGGACAAGAGCTAAGTGGAGTGGCCTGAGTAATGATTAAGAAGTGTAGAAACAATTGAGTAGCACTGGATGGCTAACTACAAGGTCGGTGGTTCAAACACGCCAGCTGCTCCTCTTAAAGCCTATGCAGTGTCACTATGAGTTGGAACTGACTCGGTGGCACCTAACAGCAACAATCCTTGTTAAGAGAGTAGGAGCAGGAAGAGGCAGGTAGCTAGCGAGGATTTAGAGATTGAAGGTTCAGCTGTCGAGAAGACTGATTTCGCTTTGGTGTTTGAGTATTTTTCAGATGGAAAAAAAGTTAAGCAGATTTCAATGCTCATGGGGAAAAGCCAGTAGAGACATGAGGAGTAGATGATAGTACAAGGTTCTCAAGAAACAAGAGAGGAGGGGATCCAGAGCATAGCCAGAAAGGACACCTTTTTTCTTTTAACAAGACGAAATGTTGAAACTTTCAGGGGATTCTCTCAAGGCTTGTCTTTTTTTGAGAAGTAGAAGGTAGAGTCCTGTGCCTAGGGTACTAGGGGAAATGGCAACATCAAAGGTCAGAGACAGATAGAGAAATGGCAAAGTTGTTAGGCAGAACTGACTTTGGAAACAAGAAATTCTAGGCAGGATTAAGGATCCAATTGATGTTGGAGTCTGCGCATTTATAGTGCCGATATTGTCAAGGAATTGAAAGGCTGTTGTGTTATGCTTGTTGTCCATGTCCAGGATGAAAGCAAGAACTTGAGGTAAGCTGTAAGACTTTGAGCCAAGGCTCAGGTCTTAATGAGTGAGGAAGAGTGACCATGAGGTTACTAGATGGCAGCGAGGAAAAGGTGTTTAGATAACTACAATGACGGACTTCAAAGAAATAGGAGTTTACATGGTCTCCATGTGACATTGGGGATCTGTGGGATGTGGAAGAAGAAGCAGTTTCTCTTTCAGCGGACTGAAGTGTGGTTCTCAAGAAAGATCCAGGTTGCTGTGCAGCTCTAGGTGGGAAAGGGAGGGGACATTCTGTGCTCTGGTTCAGAATTAAGGTGAACTGTAATTCAGAATGCCACTTAGTGCCAAAGGCAATTAAGGATACGTGTTTATGTGAAGAACACACATATAGAGAGAACAGGAGTGTAATAGAGTAACTTCTAAATTGCTTTCTATATTGTAGCTGTTGTCTGAGGGAACCGTCTCAATTCTTCTTAAATACTTAACTATTTGTTCCTTGAAGTTTCTTTTTGTTTTTGTGCTTTTGAGTCTCACTTGACAATGCTTCCAGATAAATGTGCTAGTATCCGTCGGTATTAGCAAAGTTAAATGATAATTCTGAAGCAGGAAAAAGTCTCTTGCAGTTGTTTGGTTCTGCTTTTTTTTTTTTTTTTCATTTAGTGGTGCTGTACCATGGAGTCAGTTCCAAATCATAATGGCCCTGCATAGGGTTTCCGAGGCTCTAAATCTTTACAGGGGCAGAAAGTCTCATCTGTCTCCCATAGAACATTTGGTAGTTTCGAACTGCAGACCTTGAGGTTAGCAGACCAACTCATAAGCACTACACTACCAGTAGCCATAGATAATTATTTTAATCTTAAAACTTTTGCCTTTAATATTATTCATCTCGAAATGTATTTTAGATTCCATTCTAACAAATATGAATATGTGTAAAATTGTGAATGGCAAAGTCAGAATGAAATCAATTCACCCACTTAACATTGATAATCATTATTCGTCTTCTTGATGTATAGGCATGTAAAGTTGAAGATCTGGGCAAAGTGGATTTTGAAGATGAAATTAAGAAAAGATTTAAAATGGTGTATGTGCCAAATTGGTTCTCAGTAGACTTAAAAACAGGGGTAAGTTAGCAATTAATATTTGTGTTTTTTGTGATAGTTGAAGCATTCCAAATATAGCTCATAAATATGATTTGTTCATAACTATTTGTTTCTTAAATTTTTTTTTCACGTTAGTACAAAATGCAGTTTGAATGACCTTGGTGTTCTAGTAGATGAACTTATCAGTGCATTGAATCACATGAGGAGTCTTGGTAGTGCTGTGGTTAAAGCACTCTGCTGTGAACCAGACTGTCAGCATGTAGAACCCACCAGCTGCTCCGTCGAAGAAAGAAGTGTCAGTAGCTATAGGACAGTTCTCTTTGGTCCTATAGGGTCACTAAGTCAGAATCAACTCAACAGCCGTGGGTTTGGTTTTAGTGAATCACATGAAACACGTTTGTTTCTTGAATCTGTGGCTTAGCTCTTTAGTCAAATTATAAAAATAATAAAGGGCTAAAGACATTTATTTGGAGAATGTACTGAAGTGGACAGTTACTGATAACTTTTGTTTCTTCTGACAGATGTTGACTATCACTTTAGATGAGAGTGACTGTTTTGCTGCCTGGGTTTCTGCCAAAGATGCCGGCTTCAGCAGCCCTGATGGGTCAGATCCTAAATGTGAGTGTAAATGTCTGCTTTTCCGTCCTCCCCTGAAAGGCCAGGTGATCTGTGCTGGCTTTCTACTGTGTACTTCACCACTGAATACAGAGGTCTTTAGTTTGTTGATTTATGATACATGGAAATGCCTACTATGTCCAAATGTGGTCTTAATGGAAGTAATTCTTTAAAGAATGCAATTCCTCTGTTTTTCTTTGTTTTGTTTTGTTTAAAGTCATGTCTAAACTTAATAGAATATCACCACTGCTTAAATATTCTATGATGAAACAAACTTTACAAAATCTCGATAAAATTTTGATTTGAAGCGTCATTGACATTGGGTTAAGAATTTAAATGATCAGAATAGATGGAAACATCATCATTTTTGTTTCTGTCCCTCTGTGTTTAAATTAAAACTCTTGTTTCTGTTTCTTTTCTTTTAAATTTTAATTTTTTTGCAGTGAACTTAGGAGGACTTTTACTACAGGCACTCCTAGAGTATTGGCCAAGAACACATGTGAATCCAATGGATGAAGAAGAAAATGAAGTAAATCATGGTTAGTGTTTGTATATCAACATAATCAATTCGAAGTTCCTTAGAACGAAGAGTCTTAGATTTTGTCATTTTAAACAAGATTTTAAGTGTTTGCTAAAATACAACATCCAGAATATTTGTGGTGATATGCAAATTTATTGCACTTCCATCCACATCTCACATTACAACTGCTCATCTCTTATTTACCAAGAGTGAGGTTATGACTCTGTGTGACTTTAAATCATCAATGAGACTGCACAAGATAGAGCCAATGAGTTTACAGTTTTCTCTCCTTAAAAGTAGGCACCTTAGCAGACTTACTCCACAGATATTTTTCAGAGTATCCTTGGACGTTCTGGTTTTACCTCCAAAGCTTTGTGTTTATCTCCAAAGCTACCTGATCACCTACACCAGAAAACCATGTTTGTCACTGTAGAGAGTTCAGAAAGTTTCTGGAACAATTCCATTATCTTTTAGTTTCATTTCCCCATGATCTTTTTGAAGCTTCTTTTAAACTTTATTTTGGTTTGAAATGTTGGTATTACCCAGCTTGATCTGCATGAACTTGGTTTTGAATGTTTCCAAAAATCAAATTCCAACTCAGAAATGTCAGGGTAAATGTGAATAATTATTGTCATGAGGACATTCAAGAGGCATGTGTGCCACAAAAGTGGCAGTAACAATCGGTAGGCAGCAGAGTAGACCGTGTTTTGAATTTATGAGTTTGGATCAATTGGATTAAAGAAAGTGGGAGAAAAAGCACTTAGAATTACACAGCTCATATGTAACTTGATGTCGGTTCAGGAGTCACTGCATACTAGTTACTGAGGGCTTACTGAAGCTTCAGTGCTGACCACAGAAGTGGACAGTGATGAGGATTTCCTGCCAAGAACTTGATTGTGGCAGACTCATAGTTTTTAGATTTCATATCTCTCATGAGGATGCCATACTTTCCTGAAAGCCATTGTTAGGGACTTAATTGTTTCCCCCCCCCCCCAAAAAAAAAAAAAATGTGTCACCTTGACTAACCCATGATTTTCGTGGTTTGGCAGTTATGTAGTAATGTCATCCTCCCCCATGATGTGAGCTGATGTAATTATCCTCCACTTGAGATATTCTGGTGTGGCATTGTAGGCAGAGCATTGGACTGCTAACTGTAAAGTCCTTGGTTCAAATCCACCAGCCACTCATCTGAAACTCTACAGCATCACCATGAGTTGCCACATGACACCAACAGCATGTGTTAATGAGGATTCCATTGTGTTTGTTATGTTGAAGAACATTTACTTTCCTTGGAGTGTGGCCTGCATGTAACAGAAATAAAAGGAGAGAGAGGGAATGTAGACTGGGACCTCCTACCACCAAGAGAGAAGAGCCAGGAACATAGGTCCCTGTCCTGAGAAGCATCTAGACCCAAGGGAAGACTGATGATAAGGACCTACCTCAGAGGCAATAGAGAAAGTCTTACCCTGTCACTGTCATCTTGAATTTGGACTTATTGCCTTTCCAAAACTGTGAAAGAATCAACTTCTGCTTGTTAAAGCCACCCACTAGTGGTATATCTGTGATAGCAGCAGTAGAGAACTAGACATCAGTCTTCTGATGAAGCCTGTCAGAGAGAGGGCACTGACCCCACCCACAGAGGTGGTTGTCTTTTATAGCAGCTGGCCCACTTCAGACTTGTGCAGTTGACTGAGCTAGAGAAACTGGAATGAAAAGACCTTTACTCAAGAGGGTTGTGGGTGGGTTCAGCCACTTATCTGCTGTGTAGTTATGGGCAGATCTTTTTCCTCTTCTTGGCCAGTTCCTCTCTACCTGTAATAGAAAGTTAGACCGATGCCTTCAACGTCATGGACTATAAATAAAAAGGATTAAGTAATCAGAAAACATTGGAACGGTCAGAACCATGAATCCATACTTAGAGAAGGGGATTGAGGGAGTGAAGTTATAGGATACTCCAAAGCCTCCTTAATAACAAATTGTAATGGTTGTGGCAGGACTGGGCCTGTTCTGGCCAGAGCTCAGAACTCTGCATATACCTGTTATCTGGTAATCTGCTGCACCGGCACCATGCACAGTGTGTCTCCCTTATCCCCCAGCAATACCTAAGGGTTACATAGATTAGGCTTATTGAGTATTCACAGGCCCTTGGCTACTTGCAGGGGGGATGACATCGATAAGTAGGCGTGGACTCTCTCAGAGTCACAGTACTTACATGAACTGTACTGCAAGATAAGATGGGTGTATTGGGTGCTGTAAGAGAAATTCTGAAAGTGCTATGGGATTTCAGAGGGTCAAATTGCTTCCAGTATGATTAGGGAGTCCTGGTGTGACACTATGGGATAAAGCACTGGACCACAAGGTTGATTTGAATCACAAGGTCAGTGGTTCAAACTCACCAGCCTCTCCTTGGAAACCCTATACAGGATCACTAGGAGTCAGCACTGACACAACGGCACTTAGTAACAACTCTGACTAGGGAACTGTCATGAATGAGTTGGCTCTTAAGTTGGGGCCAGTATTATCATCTCTAAGTGCTCTTTTGTCAGAAGATTATCAACAGAGCAGACTGGAAATGAAATCTTCACAGAACGTGTAGTGCAAATAAGATTATGACCACTTTAAAAATTTTGTTTTTCACGAATACCTCTACCATTAACTTTGGATACCATTGAACATAGATTATTTTTGTTCAAATTGTTCTGAATGTCCTATTTATCTTAATTTTCTAGTACCACTGTAACACAGACTCCACTTGTGGGTGAATTGAGAGAACAGAAATTTCATTTCTCACAGTTCAGGAGGGTAGCAGCAGCCCAAACCTAGGTCTCAGCCCTAGTGATTTCCACCTGTGAGCTTCTCCTCTAGTTTCTGGAATCTGGACTGGTAGACAGTCCTCCTCTAGTTTCCTCTAGTTTCCAGATCCTGGACTGGTAGACAGTCCTCACATCTCCCTTTAAGTGTGTCTCAATGTCTATTCTGGTCTCTCTATAATACATCTCAGCCATAAAACCCTGCCTTGGTATGAGCTCATTAGCATAACAAAGAAACCCTTGTTGCTAAACTGGGTGACGTGAGGATTTCAGTATATGAGGGGGCTTCTAAAAATGGAATTGTTCCACAAACTTTTTAAATCTCCATATATATTTGTGGGGTAAGGGGAAAAAACATAATTCAGTCCATAACGCTGTTCTACCATATATATTTGTGGGGTAAGGGGAAAAAACATAATTCAGTCCATAACGCTGTTCTACCAAAGAAAATAGATATTGTATAAAACAGAGCGTGGTTGGTTGTATTTCTGTTTCAAGTCTCACACGTCTTTTATTAAAACCTATAAAATACAGTCATTTCTTATAGAGTATATCAAGCTGTTATGTTTCTTATGTTGAGTAATTTAGCTTTGGTTTGGGTTTTGCTTTTAATACCATTTTCCCCCTAGTTAATGGGGAACAAGAGACCCGAGTGCAGAAGGGAAATGGATATTTCCAAGTGCCCCCCCACACCCCCGTTATCTTTGGTGAAGCTGGAGGCCGTACACTATTCAGGTATGCACAGGGAGGGCTGAGGCTGTGGGCCCCGACTGAGAAAACATCCCCATTTGCTAAAAGTATTGATACAGACAGATGTTGAAAGTTGTTTATTATTAATTTCTAAGGATGGCAAGGATCTAGAAGCTTTTCCATCTCCATCAGATAGTTTAATGTCTTGTTCTGTTAGATGGCATTCGAATTAAGAACTAAAACCTCTAGTGTTTGAAAGAGGGAGATGCCTTGCCTTGGAGCAGCTTCTCTGGTAGTTTCTGCAGGAAATTCTGATTTCCTCTCACTTTGCCAGCATGACTGACTACCAAGACTAGGGGTGGCATCACTGGAAGTCCTCCCCCTGAGAGAGATCTGAGTAGGTAACTTCCCCCTGGTTGGGCCAGGCATGGTGAGCTGGGTTGCCAAGCAGTCTTTTATGGGCCCAGCAGGGAATAGCTGGACTGTTTTCATCTGTAAGTTGACAGCAAGGCTCTGGAAGGAACCAGGAGGGAGTGCTTGCTAGAGTCTTCTCTGGGTTCCAGAAATAAGGAAAAAAGCTTGCCTTGCCTTTAACCATAGGACTGTCTTTCTTTATGTTGGTTTCCTGAGTGTACATTTACCAGAAACATCCTGACTCATTCCTCCCACCCCAGCCCATCCCCGGGGGCACTGGCCAGGACCCTTTCTGAGGTGCTGTGCCCAGCTTTCCCTCGTTCACACAGGGACTCAGAGAGGTCGCTATAGTGTTTGGTGGACCTGAGTTTTAGAACCCATGCTCCCTTTTAATTGAATGTAATCTGTCTGACTGGAACCCTCGTGGTTTAGTGGATTATGTGTTGGACTGTTAACTGCATGGTTGACAGTTCGAATCCACCAGCCTCTCTACAGGAGAAAATGAGGCTTTCTACTCTCATAGATTGTATGCTATACAAGTTCGCTATGAGTCGGAACCAACTTGGCAGAACACAACAACATTCTGCCTGCCTGCATTGTATTTCCTTAGCTGACAAGTGGGTATTCTCCTAAGTGAACTCTATAAAGGGTCCCTTTGTCTAGTTTGTTGACAGTGATTTTGCCATCTGTGTGTGTTATGCCACTTAAACCTGATGGATAATTTTTTTTTTTAGGCTGCTCTGCCGAGATTCTGGGGGTGAGACTGAGTCCATGCTTCTTAATGAGACAGTGCCCCAATGGGTAATTGACATCACTGTGGATGTAAGTGGTCTCCACTCTCACTTTGCCCTGTTATTTTTCCCAAATCATGAAGGAAATTAAGAACTGCCTTAGGCTGTATAATCTTCACCTTTTAATAAAAGCTAGACTGCCAAGTGGAATCCTCATCTACTTCCCTGCCGTTCCAAAGTTGCAGAAAAGTATTAACATATTGGTATATATATTTATTGGTTTTTAATTATAAAAATAAACACATGCTTTCTAGAGAAAAATAACAAATTAATAAAGTGATCCCTTCATCCTTCAACCCTTCCTCTCACTCCTCTTTCCCATTCACTCCCCATATCTAAAAAATAGTAATAGTTTAATGCATAGCTTTTAAGACTTTTTTCCATGCATTCACAAGCATATATTTATGTGCATATAGGTGTGTATTTTATTTTGCACAGAAACTTATACATGCTATTCTGCAACTTGTTTGGGTTTTTTTTCACTTAAAAATATGTCCTGGGCATCTTTTCTTGTCTGTAAAGATGAATCATTCCTTTTTAGTGACTGCATAGTATTCCACTGTATAAATGTACCATAATTTATTTAACCAATTCCCTAATTACAAACAGTGCTGCAGTGAACATCTTTGTACATACATCTTTGTGTACTTTTTAGAATAAATTCCAAGAAGTGGAATTGCTGGGTCAAAGGGTGTGCACATTTTCAATTCTAATAGATATTGCCAAATTGTCCTCCACAAAAGCTGTACCGGTTTACATTCTCACAGACAGTGCACGAGCTCCCATTTCCCCTACACCCTCACCAATGTTGGGTACTTTTAATTTTTACCAAAAGACAGGCAGAAGTTACCTGCCTTAATGTGGATTTTTTTAAAGTTCATAGTGAGGTGTTAAGCATCTTTTCATATTGACCGTTCTATTTCTTCTGTGAATTGCCTGCTTGTATCCTTTACTCATTTTTCTATAGGGTTGCCTTTTTTACTGATGTGTAGGACTTGTTTATATTGAATATTAACCCTTTGGCTATTATCTGTGGCAATTAAATTTTTATTTGTTCATCGTGTCTTTTACCAGGCAAAAAGTTTTCATTTTTATATAATTAGATTGATTTTGTGTATGTATGTGACTTCTGAGTTGCATGTCTTGCCTAGGTATTTCCCACTCCAAAAGCGCTAGTCTCCTGAACTCTCACCTCTAATACCTTTATGATAAACTTTTTTAATGTCTTAGATCTTTATTAGAATTTATTCTTCTGTTTGATGTGAGGTAGGATTCTAACTTTTCCCAAATGGATAACCAGTGTCTCAACATGGTTTATTGAATAATCTATCCTTTTGCTACTAATTTGAAATGCAGTCTTTACCATGTACTAAATTTCTAAGTACACATGGGTCTGTTTCTGGACTCTCTTATGTGCTATTGACATGTTTTGTATATTCCCAAAGCCATATGAAAAGAGCTTTAATCTCTCGAACCTTCAGAAAATGTGTTTTCTGCCTCAGATATACCTCCAAGAACTTAAGCCAGTGTAACATCCGATGGATAGTCATACGGTTTTCTCTAGGTTTGAGCTCCGCATAAATCACTATTTCTTTGAGTGTGACACTCCCCTGGGTGGAATATGTTGCTGAATTTAGACTTGTGAATTACTCCTGAGAGGAGACATCCATACATGATATTTAAAAGTGAGGCTTGGAAGGGAATAATACCCACAGAAATGATGGCCTGTTCATTATATCCTTCATCTAAGTATGTGGTTTACTTCATGGTAAACATCTAGGTGGTTGGCTGAAGTTTCCACTCTTAAAGCCTTACACCTCACTGTCATGTCAGAGGAAGAGGAAGTGGGAAGACCTGATGGGCCTTTCCAGCATAGAGTGGATAACTTTGCTAAAGGTGAATGCTGTGGGTTTCTATCAAGATGCTTAATTTTTTATTTGAGCCATTAGGTGTATCAGTCGCAATATATTAATGTGGAATTGAGATTTTTGGCTTGTATGGCTTAAATAACTAAAATAAAATTTTTTTCCCTTTTATTACTTTGTATTGTTATTTGAGGAGAGCCATGCTCTTGATATTATCACTGCCATGACATACAATTTGTTTTTACATCTTCTACTATAAAACTAAAAGTTTTCTGATCTTTTTTCTCTAATTCGGTAGTTAATCATATTTCATAGAAAGTCTCATTACATTGTAAAAAGCTATTACTCATACATCATGTTTTCCTATTGATATTATTTAGTTAATCAACTAATAGAAACTATTATACCTTTTTAACTTCTAATATTTCAGAAAAATATGCCCAAATTCAACAAAATTCCTTTCTACCTCCAACCTCATGCATCTTCTGGAGCAAAAACCTTGAAAAAGTAAGTAAGTATAGTATCATTTGTTCTTTGATATGATTAATTACCAGAGAGAATTTTTTAAATCTTTATGGTTGTTTTTACAACAAAAAAAGGCAAGCAGTAGATCTAAGACTAATTTTGCAATATTGAAAGTTGAACCTTTGAACAAATTATCTACTATGGATTTTATCTCCGCCAAAATTCACAGTGTAGGAAACATTCTGTGTATAACTGCATCTGTGGAAATTTAAGGTAGGATGGGAATGGAGAAATAAATGTATTTATGACTGCACCTTTTCCCAGAAAGGCTTCTTTTAGGAACTGAGTTTGAGCTGAATGTATAAAGGATGTGTAGAACTTTACAAGATATTACAGGCCCAGGAAAGAGTTTGATCAGAGGTGTGAAGTGAGAGAATTAATAAGAAATTGGAAATTGGTGAATACCAGTATAGCTGGAGCATAAACTAGAGGGACTAGGATATACTAGGAGTAAGGTGGGAAAGGTAGTCAGAGATTTCATGACCATTGATTTGAATACAATGACTAAACACCAGAATGTGTTGCGCAGATGTGGGATGTGACCCAGGTAAAGGCTCAAAAGGCAGAGACCCAAGAAAAGAATTTTAAGCCTCAAGGTCAGCAGTTTGAAACTACCACCCACTCCGCAGGAGAGAGATGAAACTTTCTGCTCCCATAAAGATTTACAACCTTGGAAACCCTATACAGGGTCGCTATGAGTCAGAACCAACGCCACGGCACACCACCACCACCACCACTACCAGTAACAGGAGGCTGAACTGTGGCCAATAAGTATATCCTAGAAAGTGAACGCTTTTTTTTTATGTAAACTTATGTATGTATAAATATATAAAAAGAATAGTGTAAACATTCACTCACCCATCAAACAGCTTCAATAATTGTCAACACATGGCTAATGTTGCCTCATCTATACCTCTTCCTACGCTCCCATTTCCCCCACTTCCTATATGCATGCACTCATGCAAACACACTTTGATTACTTTAAAACACCTCTCAGCCGTTACTTCAGCTAGATTGAATGACTGAAGTTGAAGGTGGCTTTTGGAGTTCGTAGTCTGAGCTGCTTGGATTGACTGTTCTTGATTGATACTAGAGATAAAGGAGAAGTAGATTTGAGAGTGAAGAAACTGATGCCTCTGGTTTGGCACATGTAGAGTTTGGCGTGCTTGTGGGATTCCAACTGGAAATACCTAGCCTGCTACTGAGCTCAGGAAAGGGGCTCGAGACTTGAGTTCTACACTGTGGAGTCTTCTGCTCAGAGGTACTGTTTGAGGCGTGGTAGAGCTGACCTGGGGAGAAATGAGCAGCACAAGTATTGGACCTTGGGTAAGCACTGGGGCTGCCTTCTCCAGTGCTTTTCCTGCCTTTCAGTGGAGTTTAGTTAGCCCATAATCTGGAAAAGTATTTAAAGGAAGTATAACCCATTTATTTGTTGATTTGTGTTTTTATAGTATGTTTTCTCTTTAGCTAAAATCAAAGAAAAGTAATATAGACGATTTGTTATTAGGTAATTTCACTGATACCATTTTTGTTGTGTTTTGTTTTTTTAACAGAGACAGACTTTCTGCTAGTGATATGCTCCAAGTTCGGAAAGTAATGGAACATGTTTATGAGAAAATCATCAACTTGGATAATGAATCTCAAACCACTAGCTCTTCTAATAATGAAAAACCAGGAGAACAGGAAAAAGAAGAGGATATTGCTGTGTTGGCAGAAGAGAAAATTGAACTTTTGTGCCAGGACCAGGTGAGTGGATTACAGAATTGCAGTCCTGTTTTGTTTTTTCAGTACTGGTGTTAAGAAATAGCGGCATAATGTGGAGTGATTATAGTTCCCAAATCTACTGCCTGAAAGATGTCTGCTTTTAGAGAGGCCCTTAGGAGCCCTGGGTATCTCTCACCTATCCCGGAGGTTCCTTCTGGAGGGACTTTTTAGCCTACCTGAAAGCTTCTATTTTGTGAGCAGTGATGGTCTCTTCCACAGTTGGCACCTGGCCTTGCTTTGGCTGATGATAATTTGTATTCTATCTGGTTAGGTCCATGTATATAGTACTACCCTTTTGTGTTGTTTTAAAAAGGTACTTGCAATAAATGTCATTGGTCTTGCAAAATTCTATCCTGCGCTCTCCAGCATTGTTTCTATCACCAAGGCCGTATTTTCTAACAACTGATCCTTCCTCTTTGTTTCCAACCTTTGCATTGAAATCACGTAATTATCAACATATCTTGACTGCATGTTTGATCCATTTCAGACTGAAGAAGTTGGTAGAATTCTTCAGTTTAATATCATTGGCTTTATGGTTGGTGTGTAAATTTGAAGAATAATGGTATTGACTGGTCTTCCTTGTTAGGCGTATGGATATTAACTTATCACAAACATCATTGTACTTCAAGATAGATCTTGAAATGCTCTTTTTGACGATGAATGCGATGCCATTCCTCTTCAGTTTGTTGCCAGCATAGTAAACCATGTGATTGTGAGATTCAAAATGTTCAACACCAGTCCATTTCAGCTCACTAATGCCTAGGGTATCCATGTTTATGTGTTCCATTTCATTCTTGACAACCTCCAATTTTCCTAGATTCAAACTTCGTAACATTCCATGTTGCACTTATTTATGGATGTTTGCAGCTGTATCTCTTCATTATGAGTTGTGCTCCGTCAGTCCTGAAAGCTGTACTCCATTCTCATCATCATGGTCAACTTGACTTTGAGAAGGCAGTTCTCCTCCAGTTGTATTTTGAGTGTCTTCCAACCTGAGGGGCTCACCTTTGAGCACTATAACTGACAATATTCTGGTACTGTTCATAATGTTTTCATCTCAAGAACAGATTTGTTGCAGTTGCAGTAGACACTAATGACCGAAGACCAGAAGAGCTGCAAGATGACATCAGGTACATCATAGGGGAAGAGAGCAAAAGGTCGTTAAAAAAATAGGAAAAAAAGAAAAGACCAAAATGAATGCCAGAAGAAAGTCATATAGCTGAACAGAAAATTTCAAAGGGCAGCTTGAGAATACAAAGTAAAGTATTACAGTAAAATGTGCAAAAATAGAGAATTAGAAAACCAAAAGGAAAGAACATGCTCTGCATTTCTGAAGCTGAGAGAAGTGAGGAAAAATTCAAGCCTCGACTTGGTCTGTTGAAGGATTCTATGGGCAAAATATTGCATGATGCAGAAAACATCAAAAGAACATGAAAAAAAAAAAAACGAACATGGAAGGTATACACACACAGAGTCACTGTACCAAAGAACATATGAACAAGAATTGATAGTACTGAAGGAGGAAATCCAAGGTACACTGAAGACATTGACGAAAACCAAGGCTCCAAGAATTGAGAGAATACAAGTTGAAATTTTACAACAAATTGGTGCAACACTGGAGGCACTACCTGACCAACCAATTAGAAGGGAGCCATGTTTATTTGTTCCCATTCCGAAGAGGTGACAGCATGAAATGCAGAAATCATCAAACAATATCATTAATATCACATACAGGTAAAATGTTGCTGAAGAGAACTCAAAATCATCTGTTAACGGTACATGGACAGAGAATTGCCAGAAGTTCAGGCTGGATTCATAAGAAGACATGAAACTAGGTTAGCGTTGATGATGTCAGGTGGATCTTGGCTGAAAGCAGAGAATACCAGAAAGATGTTTACTTGCGCTTTGTTGTCTATGCAAAAGCATGCGACTTTGTGGATCTTAGCAAGCTCTGGATAACATTGTAAAGAGTGGATATTCCAGAACACTTAATTGAGCTCCTGAGGAACCTGTACATAAATGAAGAGGCAGTTGTTAAAACAAGGGGCTCCTGAGTGGTTTTAAAATCAGGAAAGGTATGCACCAAAGTTGTATGCTTTCACCATACTTACTTAATTTGTATGCTCAGCAAATAATTCAAGAAGTTGGAGTATATAAAGAATGTGGCATCACAATTGAAGGAAGACTCATTAACAACCTGTGATAGGCAGATAAAACCTTACTTGCTGTGAAAGTGAAGAGAATTTAAAACACTTATTGATGAAAATCAAAGACCACAGCCTTGAGAATGTAAGAAAACAAAAGTCCTCACAACTGGACCAATAAATAACATGATAAACAGAGAAAAGATTGAAGTTGTCAAAGATTTCATTTTACTTGAATCCATAAGCAAAGTTCATGGAAGCAGTAGACAAGAAAGCAAACGACATATTGTATTAGACAAATCTGCTGCAGAAGACGTCTTAAAGTGTTCGAGAACTAAGATGTCAATTTGAAGACCAAGATATGCCTGACCCAAGCTATAGTATATTCGGTAGTCTCATATGCATATGATAGTTGGATGTTGAATAAGGAAGACCATAGGAGAATTGGTGCATTTGATTTTTGGTGTTAGAGAAGAATATTGAAAGTGCTATGGATTTCCTGAAGAACAAACAAATCTGTTGGAAGAAGTACAGCCAGAATATTCCTTAGAAGCCAGCATTGTGAGATTTTATTTTGATACTTTGGGCATGTTATCAGGAGAGCAGGCCCTGGAGAGAGGATATCCTGCTTGGTAAGGTAGTCAGTGATAAAGAGGAAGACCCCAACGAGATGGCCTGGCACCATAGCAGCAGCAGTGAACTCAAGTGTAACAGTTGTGTGGGAGTTAACAGGAGCAGGCCATGTTGCATTCTGGTGTGCATCGGGTCGGTCACTATGAGTCAGAAACCAACTCGATGGCACCAAACAACAAAGCTTCCATTTACAGACATTCAAAGGCACAGTTGTAAATTTGCTGGTGACTTTCTTAACCAGGACTTCAAACCAGTATAGCTGTGGCTAATGACGTAAAACTGGAATGGCCACGGTTTTTAAAAATCTTGTTGACCATGACTGATAACCAGGACAGGAAAACTTACAGTTCAAAGCCCTAGAGTGGGAGACTTTGAAGAGGCATAGTGAACCCTTTCAGGAGCCTGATGGATTATTGGCAGGACTGTAGATAATTACACATATGGTGTTACATTGCTGTTGCAAAATCCGTAGGGCAAGGGATTTGCTTGCTATGCAACACTTTTGCTGACCTTATTTTCTAAGAGGGACATGAGGTTTCTAGCAGGACTTCACCCTGTAATTTTTCCCATTCTTAGTATCATTCCAGTTCACCCAGATTTTAAAATTCAGGTCTGTTGCAATTTCATTTACTTAGCCTTCACTAAACTAGGAAGAGCTGGCTCAAAGCCCCGGTCTCAGCCTGGGGAAATACATACTTGGTCTTGATTTACAGTGCAACATATGCCGTGTTACGATTCAAAATGGAGGTGGGCAGAGGAATGGCTGAGCCCTTTTAAAATCAAGGTGCACTCAGGTGTTTGTTCCAATGGATGACTGAAAGATGATGATCTGGTGTTTCTGGCGTAGCCACATAAACTGCAGTTGCTTCCTGTGCCTGATCTCAGTGCCTGCAGGCTTGGAAGCTCTGTATGCGAGAGCAGCTCACCAGGATGGGGCTGGAAGGAATTAGCTGGACCCCATGGTGAGAGGTCCCGAGTTAGCAGTCCAGGTCTTCTTAAGAGTTTAAAGCCTTTATAAATGCATTTCTTTTTTGCTATTCAGGTTTTAGACCCAAATATGGACCTTCGCACCGTGAAGCACTTCATCTGGAAGAGTGGTGGTGACCTTACCCTTCATTACCGTCAGAAATCAACGTGAAAGGCGGCAAGTGTTCCGGGTTTTTATTTACTGACCTTCCTCTATGGCCCCAAGACTAGTCCTAGGAAGCCCACTGAGCCCCCATGGGAGCAAGACGTCTAACGGCCGATTTGGTATGGACCAGGATTCTCTTTCAATTCAAGTGATTAATTGAGATGTACTATAGAAACCAGTCTCCATGTGTAGGTTAAGCTGTCCCCAGAGAGGCAGACTATGAGAGCAGAGGATCCCCCTCAAGTACACTTGTCTTGAGAGATACACAGAGAACCGATGCCAGGCCAGTGCAGACTTTGCTTCCTCCTTTTGTTTCAAAGGACCTTATCTTTGTCTGTCAGCTTGTGTTCACGACACATTGGTTGGGCCACATCTGTCACTGTGTTTCAAACATACTTCCAACCCACATGCTCTGTAGCTTTTCTAAGAGTACATTCCATTCATGCAGTACCTATGAAGGCTTTTTCCAAGTTTGTCATAAAAAAAGAAAAAAATCAAAATTGTTCTCATCATTTAAAGACAGTTATTTTAACAGGAATTTGCTGCTGCACAATTCGAGAGCCAGCCCATTTCATAAGTGGTTAATATTGGGCTTCTTTTTAATACTGCATCTCAGATGTGTTCTTGTAGGAAGAGCTGTTAAAATTCCAGGTGCTGGATCACAGCACGCTGCCTGCCTGGCCAGAGTTATGTCCTGCCTGAACCCTCCAGGCCACCACCTGCCCGATGCCCCGGACTGTGTGGTAGCCACAAGGAAGCACAGCCGACTCACTCCTCCTGCACTGTGTCCAGCTTTATGTATGGGCAAAACCAGTTGACACCCCAGATTCCTGCTCTGGGTGAGCGGCCTGACACTGTCAAAACTTCAGACCATGATGGAATTGTCATTTCATTGGAATGCTACCCGAATGTCTGGTGTCAGAGTAGAGATATCATAGTGACTTGATTTGATATTCATATCCTGGAAGTATACATATTTGTTTTTCCAAAGTTTTATATGCAGGTTTTTGTTGTTGTACCTGTATTCAGAGCTTCTTTTCAATGTTCTTTCTAACAATTTAAAGCTTTCATAGAGTCATTTGGATCTTGTACAGAATATAACTTATTGGGGATAAACACTTTTACTTTTGGCAGAAAAAAATACTTTGGATTCTCCCCAAGGTTGTTTGTATTCAGAATAGATCAGTGGTCCACCCCATAAAACCACATCGGACAAGCCTCCTATACGAAGCCAGAAGCACAAGTGCCTTCAGAGGGCAGTTTAATCCAGTCCAGTTGCCTCCCCAGCTTGTGTGCGTCCTGTCCCCACAATAGCAGGGGCTGGGGAAGGTTTTTTCTTTCTACATCTTCACAGGTTCTGCTGGGGACAGGTGATGGGCTTGGGTCCAGGTGTTCCTATTTGAGACATTCTGATCTGCACAGCTGCAGAGACAGGGTTCCCTCACTGCTGGTCAGCTTTCTTTGGGAAGAGGCAGGTCATTGCCTCCTGTACTTTGAAGAAGTGAGGAAAGACGCAGCCAGATTTCCAATGAGCTGAAATGGTCTTTCTCCCTTCCGCAGAGAGCACCCCAACTTCTTTTTTTAAAAGTCCTTTCTACGTATCTGTTGGATACCACAGTGCACTTTTGGTGCACTTTTTTTAGCAATAGTTATGAATTAATGGCAAAAAAAAAACACCTCAAAAGATTGTAATTCATTTATCCACCCCCAAGTGTTTGCACAAGGGGCCCTTGAGGTAGAGAAGTGGGTTCTGCTGGGTGGCTGCCCTCTGTACCGAGCCTCAAGGGGCAGCTGCGCTCCACTCCATCCCCATCATTGATCTGACCCTCCAAGCATGCTTGTACTTTTTTTCCTTCCAAACCAGTAATGCAGTTTCCAGAAAATCTGTCAGTCTGCAATGCCAAAAGGGTAAAATCTGTATTTCACAGTTGTATAGAATAAAGGCTTTAGTTAAAATATTTCATAGTATACATTTATTTTTTTCATTTGTCTTTTTCCTTCAAAGCAGATTGCAGAGAAAGTTAGAGGCCTTCTGGTTTTGCATTTACCCTGGAGATAATTAGCATTGATAAGGCCTTTATCTCCCAGCGGGCATGGGATGAGGGAAGAACCAGAACCCTCAGGTGAGGGCCACTTTGGGTCAGACTATGGATGACTAGAGTTAAGGGAAGCTAACCCCAACACAGTCCTGTGGAAATTCTGTTCTCCTTCCTGGATCCCTAGAGAGACACTGGATTCCCAGACAGCCTGAGACCCAGACTCCAGCACTGGCCCTGGATACAATGCCTTTGTTCTGCGGACTTCACCGCATGTTCTATTGGTAGACTTGACAAGGTACAAAAGTGGGATTCGCAACTGGGTTGACTAGCAGATGAGGCCGAGGGCCGCTTTCATAATTAGAGAGATGTGAGGGAAGGCGAGGGGTCCCAGCCAAGGCAGCAGAGGATTTCAGGCCATGAGTGGTCAACCCTGGATGGAGTCCTCTTGCAGGAGCAGCTCAGAGCAGAAGACCCAGCACAGCCAGGTAAACCCTCCAAAGGCACTTGGGAATAGGACACGGGTAGAAGCCTCCCCCCACTACATTATGGGAAAGGATAGAAGGGTCCCAGATCCACCCCCCCTAATTTATAAAGTTATTAGACTGCTTATGAGAGTTTGCTTACACCGAACATGAAACAATGTGAAACTTTATCACTGGAGTTGGCTGACGGCCATTTTGGTTTAGAAGAGATTATTGTAAATGAAGTTAGGGAACTGACAGGAGTTGCCAGAGCTGTGGCAGGGGAGGCCCGAGGTTAGAAGAAACACCACAGTCCAGGCACAGGTGGATGGATCTCTGCTGATGAGCCAAGATATCCCCCACCACCACTCTCCAGCCAATGTGCTGGTCAGTTTGAGCCAATGGTGACACTGCGCCGAGGCTGTGACTGGGCCATGGGGGTGCCTTCCTGTCCAGCTAGAGGCTGGCTGGCTGTGCCAGAAGAATCAAGACAAACCCTACGGAGTAAACAAACACTCCACACTGACCCCTTGCCACCCTTGTCCCGTCTTCACACCTAATCAGGCCTAGGCCTTACTGCCTTCTGTGCAGCCCCAGTGACCAGAGCGGGAGCAAGTGCTGGATCTGGAGGTGCACAGCCAAAAGGTGCCCACCCTCAAGGCCTGTTACTACCCAGCCAGGCCCCACCCAAGCAGCAAAGAATTCTTTCCTACACAACTCTTACACACTGTATTTAATCTGGGTTGGTACTCCCAGCCCTCTGCCACGCCAAAGAACTTGTTTGGGCACCCTTGAACAAGTGTCCAAGCCTCAAAGCTGGGACCATCAGGCAGGATAAACGCTTGGGGAGTGGGCGTCACCTGGAGATCAGAAACCAGAAGTCTGAGCGGACACAAAAGTCTCCCGGACCCCAGCAGCAGAAACCAGCATAGTGTTCGCCTGGGCCCCAGGCGATGCCATGAAGGGTCTGTCCTGGCCCAGGGCATTATTCTGCGGCAGAGATCTGGGCTTGGTTAGCTGGTCCCTCAGTCTCCATCCCAAAAGCTGGGCGCTCTGTGCTAGCCGGCTCCTCCTCAGCCTGAGCTTCCAGCAACTCAGCAGACAGTCCATCTTCTGGTGAAGCCGTACAAGTGAGGCTATCGGGAAGCGTCAGCTGAGGCAGGTGATCCACCTGAGTCTGGACACCTGGGCTGTCCAAGAAGGAGACCTCAAACTCTGATCCAGACCACGTGGCCTCACCTGCAACACAGAAACAGGCTGAGGGAGATCTGCAGGGCCCAGGGCTATGTGCCAGGGCCGGTGTGACCTGGGGAGATAACCCCACTGACGCCACCTTCACCCGAGATTCTGTCCAACTGAATCCAGCCCAAAAGCCAACCTCTCACCCAAGTGAGAAATTCAGGGCAGCCTTTCCAACAGTGTGGGGTCCTGCCTAGAGGGCTTCAGAAGCTGCCAGCCACTCACCACCCCGCTCCTGAGACCCACTGCTGGAGCAGATGTCCTCCACCCCTGAGGCAGAGACAGCTGTTGAGGTCAGACTTGTAGAAGATGTTAAGCCAGGCCAGAGACTGGCGTTGCTGCTGTCCAAGAGGGAAATGCCCGACCCGTCCAAGAAGCCTGTGGGAAAGGGGCGAAGCACAAATCCCTGCCCGTCAGCCAGTACCCTGCAACCCCCTACCCTGTTGCTAGCACAGCTTATGAGAATAATCTCAACTCGGTGATGTCCCCATCCAGCCCCAGAGAGATTCCCCACTGTCTGTTCCTGAGACGAGAGCCTGGGGTTGGCCGTCACCAGAGCAGCACAGGGGCAGTGTGCCCAGACCCTGCTCTGTCCCCAGTCTGCTGTGACCTCAGTGGACCACCTCTCTTCACTGACTGCAGACTCCCCACCCACACACTGGACTGCAGAGTCTGCAGCTGTCTCGGTGAGTATGAAGAAATGGGTGGGTGCTGAGGTGAGGAAGGTGTGGCCACTACTGCAGCTGCTTGTCTCCTCTACGGCCTGCCCAGTACCTGGGTCCATGACTCGCTGCAGTGGGGGTGGAGGCTGGAGAGGCGTCTCCATGGAATGTGGAAGCCCCTCAACATCTGGAGCACTAGGGCTAGGACTTGCAGGCACGGGGAGCTGCACCTCCGAGGAAGAGTCAGATGCCTGCAGAAGGGCCTAGTTGAGCCAGGGGAGAATGGGGAGCAGGACAATGCACAGAGGTGGAGGGTTATGCACCCCACCCTGACACCAGGAGTCATGCTCTGCTGCAGGCAGGAAACAGTCTCAGTGATCTGCCCCTCATTCCTCTACAGATGATGTGAAGTAGGCCAGAGCAGCGTCCCCCACAGCTAGGGTGAGGTACACCCTGCAGTGTCAACAACAAAAGACATGCTCTTCCCACTCCTTTGAGACGCTCTAGGTGCCCACCTGACCCTAACATGTTGCCTGGGCCCCCATTAATGATCTAGGCTCCAGCCATGCCTGGAGAACAATCCTTGCATGCCCCTTGGTTCAGCCTGAAGGTCCCAGCCTGGTGCTCTTGCTCAATAGCTAACAACACAGGACCGGCACTCCCCTGTAGACTTGGCCAGACATCTATCCTGGCTCAGCTTTACCAAACTCACTGGGAGGCAGGAAACAAGACACTGCCCATCTGTGAACCTCAGTTTCTGCTTCATGAAATGAGGATGACAACTAGAACTTTGCCTTTGCCCTCACTCATAGACCCAAGGGATGGGCGAGCCACCTACTCCCATGGGGTTCTAGAAGCAGAGGCAGAGCATGAAGGCTCTCCAGGGCCACCTGCCAGAGTCTTCTCTCTTTCTAGCCAGCCGGCACCAGCCCTCTGCCCTTCCTCCTCCCTCCCAGCTGGAAGACGCTTCTCACATACCTCTATGTAGTCACCCTGGCTGGAGTTGATCTCCAGATGAGAAGAAACAGGAGAGTCCTGGGGGATAGGTTTAGTTGGCAGGGAACTCGGTGGCTTCTTGTGGAGACTGGGGAGCTGGGTTGGGATCCGGTGAAGATATCCATAGCCAATACCACACCCCAGACTGCAGAAGGCCAGAAACACCAAATCCAGGGGACTGTTCCACAGCATTCCCTACCTCTGCCACCTCCATCCAATATCAGCAGTGCGGGCTTCCCAGAACAATGGCCAACTTCAGGTCCTCTTGGCTAGGACCCTGCCCCCTCCACCTCCGCCATGGAACTTGAGGTGAGTCCATGCCTCCCAGCTAAGCCCCATTCCCCTAGGGCCCCAGGAAGTACCTGCCCTCTCCACCCCAGGCTGCGTTGGGAGTTACAGTCACCTCCCGGCAGAAGTCCAGCTCTGAGTTATAAACCATCAGCTTCAAAGGCTTCCCCTCGTGGGACTCGATGAGTGTGAAGAAGTCCTCAGACTGTGAGAAACACATAGAGGCTGAGTCCTGCTCTTAGCAGCAGGACTGGGACACAATGAAACCACACTCCTCGTGGATAGAATTCATCTGTCCCACCCGTTGCAGTGGGCATGCCAGGGCCTACTCACTTCCTGGAGGATCTGGTCAGAGCCAACCACATAGTCTGTGTAGGGGCGCAGACCAGCAAGGGCAGCAGGTGAAGATGGTTCCACGTCCTGGGAGAAGAATCACCAACTATCAGTCTGGCTGCTGGGATTTGGGGCGAGGACATTCCTTCCAGGCAGTGAGTAGGACACTTGTCCTCCTTCCATAGAACAGAAACTTAAGCCCAGACTCCACTACCCTACCCTTCAACTCCCCTACCTCTCCCAGGTCCACATCTGTCCAGAAGAGGCCAGCCCCATGATCTGGGTCAGAGCACTGGGCTCAACTCGTGGCTTCAGACTGCTGGCTGTGACTGGACAACCTCTCTCAGCCTCAGTTTCCCCGTAATACAGAGCGGGCTAGTTAATGCCTACTCAGTTGCTGAGAAGAGTAAGTACACAATATGCAAACAATGAAAACTGCACCTTAGCCCACAGTAAGTGCCTATTTGCACTGCTGTTACTGCTTACTGCTGTAGCTATGTGGCTGAAAAACGTTGGGAAGCCGGAAGCAGCATGCAGACCTAGATATAAAGTTACTTTTTTCCCATAAGAAAGAACCCATGGAACACTCTAGCACTCTCAATCTTTCAGTCTCCCTGGGAATGTGAAAGAACTTGCATCATCAACCCTATTTCATCCATGGACAAAATGAGACAGATTGAAAATGTTGAGAAATTTGGCCAGGCTTCTCAAGAAGTCAGTGAGCGAGACTTCCAGCAAGATGGAGGACTAGGCAGACACACTATGCAGACCCTCTAAATTCAAGATGCAGGGGCCACATGAAACAGGCACAGAGGACAAACCTGGAGCCTGAGCTCCTGAGGAAAGGTT
Organism: Chrysochloris asiatica; assembly: GCF_000296735.1. Taxonomy (NCBI): domain Eukaryota; kingdom Metazoa; phylum Chordata; class Mammalia; order Afrosoricida; family Chrysochloridae; genus Chrysochloris; species Chrysochloris asiatica. The sequence goes on along the minus strand of NW_006408645.1, from coordinate 1,686,680 downwards.
AGAGAAGTGGACTGAGTACCTACTGGGAAAAGCAGCTGAGAAGGGGAGGCAAAAAAAAAAAAAAAAAACAGAATGAGTGGTGAACGGACTGCCATCTTGAACTCCTGTGAGCAGCTTTGGAGAGACAGACAGTGGCTTGGCAGTGCACAGTCACACGCCAATGGGAAAGTCTCTTTCTCTTTTCATCTTCCCTCGATGTTTTGTTTTGTTGGGAGTTTTTTTTTTCTCTTTTTAATTATTATTTTTTTTTTCTTGTTGCTAGCTGTTTTTGTTTACTTTTTCTCCTTTATCCTGTTTTTCACTGTTGTTTGTTTTGTTTAGTTCTCCTGTGTGTTTTCTCCTCATGCTCACCCAACGGGAGACAGCAACCATTCTCGTACAACTCAGCCACAACTGGACTCTCTACAGCTCCACTCACTGGACAAGAGCCAGTACCAACGCCTACACCACATGACCAATGATAGATATCAGTCAACACAAGCCAAACTCAAACTAAACAGATCTGCGTGAACGGAAAACAGTACACACATTCCCATTCTCTAACTACACCCACCAGGAGACAGTTGGTGACAGCCTAAGAATACACAATCATCAGTTACGTACAAATAACAACACCACAATGTCTTGGAGACAACAATTTTAGCTCACACAAAGAAACAAGAGAATAGTTCAAACAAATGACCAAGAAGCAGAGCCAGAAAATGTTTCTGAAGAAGACAAGGTAATGGAACTACCTGAGAAAGAATTCAAAAGAATGATATTTAGGTATCTTCAGTATATTGATAGAAAGATTGAGGAAAGCAAGAACACCAAAAAGCCTAGAAGAATTTAGGAAAACACTGTAAGAACAACCAGGCAAAGCAAATGCAATAAACAAATGCAAAATAAAAATTCAAAAACTTAATACTAAAATTTCAGAAATGGGCAATACATTGAGAGGGCAAAGGAGTAGATTTGAAGCAATGGAAGCCCGAATTAGTGAACTGGAAGATAAAACTCCCCATACTAGTAAGGTAGAAGAACAATAAGAAAAAAAAAGAATGAACAAATTAGAAGAAAGCCTGAGATTTATGTGGGATACCATGAAGAGGAATAACTTAGGGGTGATCAGAATTCCAGACTCGGAAAAGACAATAAAAAATACTAAGGAAATTGTTGAGGAGCTGCTGAAAGAACACTTCCCTAACACTGTAAAAGATGAAAAGATAACCATTCAAGAAGCTAAACAACCCCAAACAGGATAGACCCCAAAAGAAAATCATTATCAAATTTCCAAAACCAAAGACAAGAAAAGGATCTTGAAAGCGGCTTCAAGAAAACTAAAAGTTACCTACAAAGGAGAACCAATAAGACTGATTTCTCAGCAGAAACCATGTAGGCAAGAATGCAACAGGATGTCATATACAAAACCCTGAAATAAAAAATTGCCAGGCAAGCATCATATACCCAGCAAATCTGTCCCTCAGATACAATGGCGAAATTGGGGTGTTTTCAGATAAACAGAAGTTAAAAGAATCTGTAATAACCAAACCAACTTTACAAAAATTACTAAAAGGTGTTCTTTGGACTGAGAACCAACAACAGCTAACAATAACCCAAGATTAATATACATGACAACAATACCCAGAACCCAATCCAGATATAGAAGTAAGTATCCAAAGTAAAACAAACCCACAAAACTGTAAACAGGGAATCAGAGAAATCAATGTGAACAGAGGTGGTGGCTATGTGCCGTGGAGTCTGTTCCAACACATAGTGACCCTGTAACAGGGTTTCCGAGGCTGTAAATCTTTACAGGAGCAGAAGGCCTCATCTTTCTTCCGCAGAACAGCTGGTAGTTTTGAATTACTGACCCTGAGGTTAGCAGCCTGATTCATAACCACTACGCTATCAGAGCTCCTTTAAAGTAAAAGGAGGTACTGCTAAAAAAAAAGTGAACAGAGGTAAATACTGTTAATTAATGGTACATGGAAGGGATTGCAATCATTGTAATGACACAAAATGTAGGCTTTGTTGAATGTTGATGTGTTCTGTACACCTTCACTGAATTCAAAATGCTTTTTTTATTAAAAAGTCAGTGAGCAATAGAAGAGGCTAGAAAATATATCAGCCCACCTCAACTACTTCTCAATTTCAATTTAGTACAACTTTGAAAAAGTTCCCAGGAAGCACCTCCAATGGTCCACAGGGATCCCCCTTGTCCCTCTGAAGTCCTCCCTAAGGGACATACCAGGGAGAGCAGCCTTCTTCCATCTGCCAAAATGAATAACCCTATATATACATGTAGATACGTAGGGTTTTCTAGGCTGTAACATTTATGGGAGACAACTGACAGGTCTTTTCTCCCTTGGAAGAAGGCTCGTTCAAACCGCCAACTTTTCGGTTAGCAGCTTAAGCATTGTGCCACCAGAGTTCCATAGATATATATACATATATATGTACTACATAGAGAGAGAGAGAGCTTTTTGGAGTGTCTGTACAACCACCCTTCCAGTAAATGGTATCCCGCCTTTCAAAACAAGAAACCAAGCTATAAAGAAGATTAAAAAAAAACATGCCCAAGGTCACAGGGGTACAAAGCAAGGAACACGGTGCAGGTAGTGGTGAGACCCCCTTTCACAAGGTAAGACAGCCCTGCTCGCCCTCACGGAGTCGTCCCCACCCAAACCCTGCCCCTCTCCTATACCGGCCAATACAATCCCGGCCACACCCCTCGGGGACTCGGAGCTCCCCTCCTATCCGGCTGCTGGACTTCCCTCCCCGCCCACACCCTGAGCAGCGCCACGCTTTGGACCAGTCTTCCCCCAGGTGCTCCACCCACGTAGCCCACTTCAGCCTCGGTGTCATAGGGCACCCACGCCACACACTCACCAGCACGTGCCACACTTGCTCGTTGGCCCTGCGGAAGTTGCAGAAGCGCACACTGGCGCCCAGTAGGCCTTGGCCGCCCCACATGTTGCTAGGAACCACCTCGACCTCGCGCACCTTCATGGTCTTCATATTGAACACCTCAAGCTTCACGGGCTTCTCCACGTTAGCCTTCAGTAGCGCCTTCAATGTGTCATTCTCCTTGTTCTGTGAGGGCAGCGTTGCTGACTCTGAGGTCCCCACACACACCCCTAAGCAGGTCCCCTAAGATCTGGGCTTCGGAGGCGAGCTGCCCCGGTCCATAGGCAGGCACCACCCCACCCCCCAACACTCACCATCACCAAGCACTGCCAAAGCTTCAGCCCTCAGTCTCCCCCAGAAAACAACAAAGCAAACAAAAGGCCTCTGAGTCTCCAGGACTCCAGCACTGCCAAAGCCCTCCATCCCTCCTAGCCCTTTCAGCCCTGGGGTCCTTCTCCAAGAGTCCATTTGCCCACAAGCTACTCCCCCTCACTCCCTGAGCCCAGGGCAGGGCCCTAATCAGGCTCCTGGAAGGAGAGAGAGGCTGCATCACCTCCAGAAGAAAAGGTAGGCAGGAGCTGGGCTGGGGCCTGTAGTGGGACTGAGGGCCACACACAAGAAAGTAGGAGTAGGTTGGGGTGTGGGGGCCTCACCAGCCTGCAGTGTCCAATGGTGATGATGAAGTCGAAGTAGGGCTCCAGGCCTGCCTGCTGGGCCGGGGAGTTCTCCTGTACCTGTGCCATAGCAGAGACCAGTCAATGTGTCAACCCATGACTCTCCAAGTAGTGTCTTCCACCCCAGCCCTGGCCCTCAATTTCAGAGACCCTCACCACTGTGCTGTGTCAATGAGGATGAATTCTGGGCAGGCCACACCAGACGATGCCCCACGACAATGGCACTGTCAAGAGCCACTCCAACTCCCCTCACTGCCTTCCTAGGCACAGGTTTTCCTCTTAGGAAATGGCTCTTTCCTGTTCATGATCCACAGATCTTTCCAAAGATGCCTCACCAGAAACCCAGGGCAGCCCTGGGGCCACGAGGAGGCAGTAGGCCTATGGGGAGGTTGTCCCCAGTGGGCTGGGTTGAGGCTGGCATAAAGCCAGAAGAAAAATTTAGATGTAGACAGAGAAGGAGGGAGGGTCCCCACATGCAACTCAGGATGCAACCAGGATTGGAAAAGGCTGCCTGCAACCAGATCCTGGAGGGTCCCAAATCCTGAAATGACAGGAGACAGTAAGAGCCACTGGAGTCAGGTGACCAAGGAGAGCAGACCCCAAATGCAGGGATGAGCTTGGGCCAGGATGCCTGGTGTTGTTTTTAAGTACCCTCGAGTCGGTTCTGACTCATAGCCACCCTGTATAGAGTTTCCAAGGAGCAGCTGGTGGGTTTGAACTGCAGACCTTGTGGTTCACAGTCCAGTGCTGATCCCACAGTGCGACACCAGGAGATGAGCACTGCCAAATCCCTAAGGCCTGGATCTGGGCCTCTCCACTGACCTCACAGTCTGGCCTCCACTCCTACCCTAAACATCTCCTCCAGGAAGTATTCCCAGTTGGAAATGCTTCCTATCCTTCCCTTTACTCCTGAGCTCACTACTAGCTCCAAAATCTGCAGCCTGCAGGCTCTGACAGAAATCCATCTCCAAAGTTTATTTACTGAGCTTTCCTGAAGCAACCCAAAACTCACTACCAGCGGGTCACCTGCAACTCATAGCAAGCTCTATAGTAGAAATGCCCCATAAATTTCCAAGACTATGAATCTTTATGGAAACAGACTGCCAAAGCTTTCTCCTGCAGTTTGGCTGGTGGGTTCAAACCATCCACCTTTTGTTCAGCAGTCAGTCTAGCACCACCACAGTTCCTTATCCTGAAACAATGAGGCCTTTACTCTACAACCCCATCCAGAGGCACAGGGCTCAAGGGCAAAAGCTCTACTCTTTCCTAGTCTCCGTTCTTGACTTATCAGAGGAAAACCTATAGCTTCTGTGACCCACCAAAAGCCCCTCCAGTCTTGGATTTCCCAAACTGACGCAGGGGGCGCTCCTGAAGGATGGTCAAGGCGATTCACCCCTGGCAGCAACACCAACTGAACACCCTGCAGGGCAGAAGCCGCCAGGGCTGCCAATGAGCGCAAGCCCAGCAACCAACTCCAGCAAGTTTGCCTGATGCCGAAGGCCCCACGAGGGAGCCCCCAGCCCTGTTCTCTATCCCTCTGGGGGAAAGCTACGGTGGGATGTTTTGAAAACCACAGGACAGTTAATAAGGACTAGTTCCTATGTGTTTGGGATGGAGGACACTTCTCTCTGCCTAGGGCCACTTCCATGTCACCTGCCTTCCTCTGGTGAATCCCCGGCTCCTAAAACTGGTGCTGCCTGCTCTTTCTCCGTTATGAGGTCCAGAGGCTCAGAACCCCCCCACCCCAGGTATGACCCTCCCTCAGCCCCCCAACACTTCTACCCTCACCTCCTGTGGTCTTGTCCTCTGCCTGGCTGGGCTCCAATTCCCACACCCTTAGCCTTGCCATAACCCACAAGGCACCATACTTGAAATTGGATATTTCGCTACATACCCTATTCTCATGTCCACAACTACCACCTTCCCTGCATTTTCTCTTCTTCTCCCTCTCAGGGACTCCCATCCCACCCAATCCTGCAGCCCCAGAACCAGAGCTGCTTTCATAACACTCTGGCCGTGGTTTCTCCCATCAGGGCACACATGTAATTAACAACAATGAGAACAGCTAACATCTAGAGAGGGGAAGTTACCACCTGCTTCCCCTATCATTTAACTCTTTTAATAACTCCAATTTAAAGATGAGAAACAGTCATCTGATTTCAGTAATCTGACCCCAGGAATTTCAACCCAGAGTCTATCTCCTAACCAACTGCCCTGTGACAGCCCTTTCCGTGTGAATCTTGCACTATTATAAACACTCTGAGAGCAGAGAGCCTCCAACTTTCCAGGCACACCAATATTTATAGAATGAAGCCCATCTATTCATTTATTTAAAATTATAACTAAGCCACGTCACTCCTCCACTTAAAACTTCCAGCATCTAAGAATAAAATCCTAAATCCTCTGGACCACATGCAAAGTCCTGCACCATCTGGCGTCACCTCCTTGCTTTTCTTCACACACACTACCCCCACGCAGAGCCTCTGAACTGGCTAGCCCCAGTGCCAGAAACATTCTTTCCCAGGATATCTGTACTGTCCACTCCTTCCTTCCTACTTGACCAGAGTCCTTCCCTGACTACGCTATGCAAAATAGCACATGCTCATCACTGTTCATTCCCGGCTTTATTTTCCTTCCTAGCAATTATCACTACCTACAGCCTTGGAAACCCTGTTCAGGGTCACTATGAGTCAGAACCAACTGCACAGCACATCACCACCACCACCATATTTAAGGAATCCTGGTGGTGTATTAGGTAAGTGTTCGGTTAAACAAATGATCAGATTTTCAAACCCACCAGCTGCTCTGTGGGAGAAAAAAACTGGTAATTTATTCCAGTAAAGACTACAGTCTAACTATTGTCACAATATAAATGTAGAAGAGGTGCAACTGAAAGAGGGACGTAGTTAATTTGTCATTTAGGAAACAGGGGACCCTAAGACCATCAAGAGGGAAGAACATGAGAGGAGCGAGCGATCCTAACCAGAAAAGTGGCAACAACAGAGATGGTGGCTGAGGCCATGGCATAGCCAGAGCAGCAGCGGACTACAGGTCCATGGACTGAGAAAGGCAGTGTGCCTGCAGACTGCTTTACAAACAGGTGCCCTTTGGACATTTAAACAAATACATACATACACTGTGGTATGTGTACATCAAAAAAAAAAAAAAAAGAGAGATAATGGAGGTAAACACTGTTGGTTAAGGGTACATGGAGGGGATCGTAATCATTACAATATTTTGCTGAATGTAAAATTTGCTAAATCTGCCCTGTATGCCTTCACTCACTCAATACACAATAAAAGCTTTAAAAAAAAAAAAAAAAAGATTACAGCCTACGAAATCCTAAGGGGCAGTTCTACTCTGTCATATGGGAGGATCATACACTGGACTACCTGACAGTACCCAACTATTATGTTTCTTCTCTTCCTGTCTACATCCAAATGCAACCTTCATGAGAACAGCATGTCTACAGTCTGCTGCCACACAATAGTGCTCAAAAATATTTGTTTTGGTGAATGACAACCTGGAATCGTCACTCTGTCCCCACTCATCAGGCCTCTCCTGGCTTCACTCCCACCATCACCTCACCCACCCACTTGGCAATAGCCTCAATTCCTTTGCCTTCGGTCAAACTTGTTGGGAAATCTCCAAGATGGACGCATATCATTGCCCATCTTTTCTGCTCAGCGCCTTGCCATGATGTCCACAAGGGATAGCCCATAATCAAGCACAAATCGCAGCAACTCTGAGTCCTCAAAATTCTTCCTTTGAGTAAGTTTCTTCTTTGGCCCTCCCACCTTTGGCCACCTTTCTTAACAGAGACCACTCAACAGCCAGGCACCACACTGGCACTGTTGCCTGCTTACACCCAACCCTGCACCGGTGGCTTTTCACTTGAGAAAGGAGGTCCTTCTCACAGAGACCTTTGCCCTTCTCACCTAAATGACAACCCTTGTCAATCTCAACCACAAATCTCCATCTGTCCTCGGGTGCCCACTCCTCCCTTCATAGCCAGACTCGAGGGAACCCAGTAGGTCTCCACTTTCCCAGGAATGCTAGTCCAGATCTCCTTAGTTGTCACACCAAAATGACATTCTCAGTCCAGGCCTCAGCGGACTTCCCAATGCCTTATCCCAAAGGCCCTCCCTCTGCTGCAAACGCTCTCTGCTTGGCTTCCGCAACCTTCTCTGGCTCCCCAAGCTTCTTCACATGGGTCTTGGATCCCTCCCAAAGCCTTTTCAACCCCACTACAGGCGGGACGTGCGACGATGGGGTCCCTGCAGTCGGGATTCACTTTGTCACCCCGAACCTAGGCTGTAAGATCCTGAGAGCCGGAATGCCCGATCCTCCACGTCCCCAACTCTCCCCCCAGGCCTAGCAGGGCACACGGCACACAGTAGGCGATCATAAGTGCATCCGAAGTGTGCAAAGGCGTTCCAACTGGAACTGGTACATTCTTCACCAGGTAATGTGCCATTCCGGGAGGCCTGATCAGGAAATGTTCCTGCTTCCTGCACAGCTGGCACTTGGGGCGGCGGCTGGGCTTGACCGCGGTCGCAGACGGGCCGGGAACCAGGAGTCCTTCGGGGCTACCTCTCCCTGGCGGCTTCTCCAAGAAGGTAGCACCACCCGGAACACCGCCGTCGTCTAGTGTTCACCCGCGGGCGCCCAGCCGAGGACACCAGAGCCGGCGGGGAATGTGGGGGGAGGAGGGCACTCACCCCATGCAGGTGAAAGCCCTCGGTGCCTCCCGTGGGCTCCTCGGCGCTGACTCCCAGACCCATGGCCAAGGCTCACTCCGGCTCCTGCGTCCAGTAGGCCCAGCTGGTACCGCCAGAGCGGACTTGAGTTCTCAGGGTTTGATTACCAACGCCTGGTCATGTGAGGCGCCTTGCTACTCCCGCCTCTGACGCCACGTCTTAGCAACCAGCCAGCAGCTCCGTTTCCAAGGACGCGCGCTCCTCTAACTTCCGGTCGCGAGAGGTGTGCCCTGGCCCCTGACTCAAGAATACGGCTTCGCGCGGCGCCACTAACCAGATCGGAACTGGGAGCCCCTGAGTCGGAGATGAGCAGCAGTGACTCCTCATTCCTTATGGTGCGTGAGCTCGGCGCTGCCCGGCCTCTCCCTCCGGGACACTCCGTCCCTGATCCCTGTACCAGTGCCTTGAACCAACCGCTCCTGCTGTCCCTTTGCCCGCCCAACTTGTTTCGTTCGTTACAGGCCGTCTTTGCCCTTCTCGCCTCTATCTTCCTGGCGAGTGCATCCTCTTCCGTGTCCTCTGTGTACCCTGAGTTCAAAATCCTTCACTCAGTCCTCTCTCCTGAGCTCCCCCAAACAAACGCATTCAAAACCCATCTTCATTATCGCATCACCATCCCCCAGCATCCGCCTTTTGATCCCCCAAACTTATCGCCTACCTCTTCCCGTACCCGTTTACCACTTGTTTACCACTTCTATCCCTTTAGAGCTAGAAATGTGTGGCGCTGTGGGTTAATGAGCTGAACTGCAAAGTCTGTTTGAACCTCAAAGTCGGCGGTTCAAGCTCACCAGTCGCTCCTCGGAAACCCTATACAGGGTCGCTATGGGTCAGAACTGACTCGATGGCACTTAACAACAGCAACAAACAACAAATATCTCCTGAGTTCACTCGCTTCTTTTTATCTCCCAATCCAGGAAAACTACCATCTCTGACCAAAGCACCTTTAACAGCCTCCCTCCCAACTGGTTTTTGATAAAACACACATCTGATTACATTTCTCCCCTGCTTAAAGCCATTCCAATGAGAGTTGGGTGTCCTTCCCACCCCATCCCGTAAACCTCCTCCCATAATAAAATTGATGTTTATTATCAATTTTGATCATAGAATATTGTGATAAAGATAGTTGTAAATTGCATAAATGTAATATTTCTTAATTTATATGAATACTTACAGTAAAGTTTTTATGTAAAATCTACATCAAATTACATTAGTTATAACACTGTTAGGAACTGAGTAGAAGTCTTTTATATTTTCTTCTTTTCCTTTAATTACTTCTTCATTCTCAAAAAAAGTTATTGATACAGGTTCACAATGAAAGCAACAATGTGTGCTCATAGTCTGTGCAGAAGACAGGTGATTTGAAGAATCATTGTAATTGGGTAATAATGATAACTGGAATACGTTAGAAAGTTCAAAAAGCAAATTAACATGTTGTTGTTGTTAAGTGCCATCAAGTCAGTTCCGACTCATAGTGACCCTGTATAGGGTTTCCGAAGATTGATTGGTAGGTTTGAAATACTGATTTTGCAGTTAGTAATTCAGTGCTTATCTTATAATGCCACACCAGGACCCCTAAACTGTCACTGTTGTTATTGTTAAGTACTGTTGAAGTGGTTCCAACTCATAGCAATCCTGTATAGGATTTCAGAGGAGAGACTGGTGGGTTTGAACTGCCAACTTTGTTGTTAGCAATCCAGTGCTTATCCTACAGCGCCACACCAGGACTCCATCGAGTAGGTATATTGATATATGCAAGCTGAGCTTACAAAACATTCTTATTTTAATAATCACAGGGATGTTTTTATTAAAAATCATAAATTGCTGCTGAAACACTGTGCAACAATTTCATAGACAGTCGTTTTGATGCCACACCCTCCAACAGTGTCACCAGTGCTGACCATACCTCCCTTAGTGAGGCCACTGATTTCAGCTGCTCCCTGGCACATTCAGTATGACATCTGAACTCTTTGATATGGCCCACAAGGCTATTTACAATATGACCACATCTGTCCCCAACCTCAGCACCCACAAGCCTTGGAGGAAGTGAGACTTAGCTCTGACATCTCAGCCCCACCAGTGCATGACCTTTGTCAAGCCACCATATTCCCTTACTAGTAGGCAAAGGTTGAGTTGAATTCCCCTTCACATTTGAAAGGAGCTCTGGTAGCATATTAGTGGTTAAGAATCGGGCTGCTAATCTGAAGGTCAGCAATTCGAAACTGCCAGCTGTCCCATGGGAGAAATATGAGGCTTTCTGCTCCTGTAAAGATTTACAGCCTCGGAAACCCTGTACAGGGTCACTATGAGTAGGAAATGACTCCAAAACCAACTGTTTCAAACTGCTTCTCAGAGACACTGCCTGGAGCTGCTCCCAGGGCTGCTGCAAGGGTAGGATGAGGCTCTCTTTCTCTTTCTTTTTTGCAACAAAGGGGAAACTGGAAGAGGGGAGGAAGCGCACCTGGCCCTCTCTGGGCCAGAATAGAAACAAAGTGGGACTTGGGCGATCGTGTCTTCCTCTACCCAGGCTGGAATCATTTACTACAGCCAAGAAAAGTACTTCCGCCATGTGCAGAATGCTGCAGCCAAGGGCCTGGAAAAATTCAGCAATGACCCTGTGCTTCAGTTCTTTAAAGCCTACGGAGTCCTCAGGGAAGGTAAGGACTCCACAGTGTTAGCTCCTGACCCCCGGCCCTTGTACAGCCTTAACAAACAGTATTTTGATACCTACTTAATCAATTATGTTCCCATGGAAACAGTCTTCCATTTAGTGGCTAGATTCCCCCAGAAGCCTATGTAATCCATATCTAGTTGACTTTAGAGAGCTTAGCGAGTTTACTACTTCTGCTCTGTGCCTCAGTTTTCCCATCTGTAAAATGAGTGGGTGAAGAAATTACTGCATGACTATTAAACTAATCCCAGACTCAGAAACTGGGAGCCGGTAGCACAAGAAGAAGACAGAGTTGTAGGGGTGGATGCCAGGCAAGTATGGTACATGTGCAAGGAGAGAGAGGAATGGGGCCCAAGTAAATGCTGACTCACTGATCTTAAGAAGGTCATCTGAGCTGGGCACTGGCTGGACCTACCCATGGCCAAGGTCAGTGAATGTGGACAAGGATGTAATCAGTGTAATCAGTGGGTCTTGAGGTGCCTTCTTCAGAAATGACCCCTAGTCAGTAATTCCAGCCTGGAAGTTGTACCTTAATTTTCACCACTCCAAGCCTTCCAAGCCTGAGGAGCCTGGGTTATGGTGCCAGCAGCTTTTTCAGGGAGCTTAATTCCTCAGGCCACTGAGCCACATCTCCAAGAGGACTTGGAAAAGACAGGTAGTGGGTAGTGCCAGGCCCTGTGCCTGGTAAGGTCTCCCACGTGACTAAGCAGAGCCTCCTGCCCTCTGGGCCTTAACCCTAAGAGCTTAACTATGTGTATCTCTCCTCTCTTTGCAGAGCACATCCAGGATGCTATCAATGACCTGGAGAGCATCCGAAACCACCCAGATGTGTCCCTGTGCTCCATCATGGCCCTCATTTATGCTCACAAGCGCTGTGAAATTATCGGTGAGTGCAGCCACATTCAGCCGGGCCTAGCCCAGCAAGGGAAAGAAAGCCCTGCTCCAGAGACACAGCCCCCCAAGGGCTGCACTGGTATGTGTGTAGAGGCTGTTGGTCAGTGAGGAAAGGCCGTTGTTCCCCTCCTTCCAGAGCTTCAAGGAAGACTCCCCCAAGGGCCCACACACTGCATGGGAAGCACAGGCAGAAAGCAGGATAGTGAGAGGGGTCTTCTTTGCAGAGCCAAGATTTAGGGAGACACCCTTCTCTCCTGCTGCCCAGATCTTATCAAGAAAAATCAAACCACTGTAAATAATTCCACTCCTAAACTCCACCTCTCTGGAGCCAGGGAGAAATTCCAAGAGAGATTATAAATAGCTGTTTCCCCACCCAGGATGAGTTGTGGGTTCATGGCTGGGGGTTCATGTGCTAAGCACACTTCTGAGCACAGAGAAGAGAAGACAAGGAAGGCTCAGGCAGCCCTCTGGGCATGGCAGGGGCAGGGGCAGCATTCCTGCTTTCCAGGCCTTGGGCAGGTGTGCCAACAGCTGTACAGAATGAGGGGACTCCTTTGGGGCTCCTGCAGCACCAGGTGATGCCCCTTACTCACTTAATTCCTTCTCTTCTCTGGAGTTTATAGACCGAGAAGCTATCCAGGAGCTTGAGAGCAGCCTGAAGGAAGTCCGTAAGACAGCAGGTGGGACTGCCCTGTACTTCGCTGGCCTCTTCCTCTGGCTCATGGGCCGCCACGACAAAGCCAAGGAGTACATAGACCGCACGCTGAAAGTCTCCGGCGGCTCTAGAGAGGTACACACCGTGGGCAACATTAGTGAGGGAGGAGGACAACAGAGACAGCCATGGCCAAACACAAGTCAGTGGAGTGGTTTGCTACCCCCATGGAAGGCCCTGGAACTGAGGGAGGATTACGTACTCATTGAGGGGCCCTGGGTCTCCCAGGCATTCTACCTTCCTTGTCTCAGGGCTTAGTAGAGTTGATACATTAGCAGCTATCCACAGACTCCAATCTGCAGGTGGGTTTTCTGGGGTTTTTTTTTTACCTGTAAGTCCAGATTTCTTGCTTCTTGGAAGAATCAAATTAGCTGGCCACACTGGGCCTGCATTCCCTTCTGGCAGTGATTGGCTAGATGTAAGTGCTGACTGCCTGGTTTGCCACAATCCCCACCAGTCCCTAGTACTTCACACCCAGTTCATCTCACTCATCTGTCAGCATTTGGTCTGTAACTAGCCCTTTCCCAAGCCCCCAAAACTGTTCTGTTCCCTTTTTCACCTTGGAGTCCCTAAAAACACTGACCTGGGAGCAGAGGAAAGAGTTGTACTGGGGGAACCCCAAGAGGCACACCTGAGGCTTATACCCAGTGAGTTTGTGAAATGAGAGACTCAAGCCCCCCCATCCAATTTCACTTTACAGTGTCCGTCATTCTCCCCTTTCCTTTTCTCAAAGTGGGAGGGAAGTCAAGCAGACATATTTTTGATGACACTGGCTCTCTCCCTTCGTTCATGCTGCAATGCTAAAGGACTGCTAAAGGACATCCCCCTCCCGAGAGAACACTGCTGGAACCAAAGGACAGAGGACTAATGGTGGAGTCTGAGCCTCAATCTAGGCCATGCATTCTCAGTGGGGGCGATGTCACCCCTGTTTATTTAGCCAAAAAATAACGAAACTGTTCTATGTATATATCAGATAAACACATAATATGCATATGTTAACATTTCTTGTGAGTGGCTGGTTAGGAAAACTGACTAGAAAGGATACTTGTTATTGGGTGTCACTGACTCAGTTCCACATCATAATGACTCTGTATGTGACAGAGTAGAACTGCTCCATAGAGTTTTCTAAGCTGTAATTTTTATGGATTATGAAGACTACAGCCTTCAGTATGGGGAGCACCTCAGCATAAAGAAAATAAAAATCCTTACAACTGAACCAATAAACAACATTATGATAAACAGAAATGATCAAACTTGTCAAGATTTTCATTTTACTTGAATCCACAATCAACACTTATGGAAGCAGCAGTCAATAAATCAAATGAGAGAACAAACAAGATGGAGGATCGGATAGAAGTGCAGTAAGGAGCTCTGTCAGCAACAACACAGAATACAGGCCCAAGCAGGCTCATGGGATGGTCCCAGAACTCTGAACCACATATAAAGGAATATTTATAAGGTTGGAAGACTTACAGCTGGGGGAATTTGTAGCAGAAGCAAGAAATCCAGTGCTTTCTAATCAAGACTCTCAGCTGCTCCAGGAGCCACCATCTTGGGTGAGACCAAGCGGGGGAAGGATCAGAGCAGCCATGGATGCCTGACAGAACCACGGAGATAAAGGTGTGGACGTTCTTTTAGTTTGGTATCTATTCATTGGTCCCTTGCTGCTTGCGCACCTCCATTCTGGTAACTATAGGGGTGCCTGAGCTAGTGGGCACTCCAACCCCACCCTCGGAAGCTTCTACTATGCATGCACACAGATCTCCTTGAAATTTAAAGAGACAGTTTCCACTGTCTAGGAAAAAAGGCCTGAACGGGGATTGTGGAGCAGAACAGACATACTAAAAAGGAAATAGGCCGAAAATTAAATCCTAAGTTATGTTACAACAACCAACAGGGGCATCTTGAAATTTCTCAAGAAGAAGAGTGAAACAGAAGCCCATTTCCTGATCACATCTACCTGGAGACAACCAGAAAGCATAAAAAATACCAAAATACACACCCATATAAGTATTAAGCTCACAGATAATTCCTGAATATGCCCAAAACACAGAAGCAGATGACCATATCTGCACATATCCAGAAACGAGATAAAGTGACTGAGGCAAATAAGCTGGAAGTAGACCTACACTGCATACTGGATGATGGGCAGGCTTTGGAAATGCCTGAGAAGGAATTCAGAAATGTGATTATAAAATGTATCAAAACACTATACCATGGAGTTGAGAAAAATAAGGAA
>NW_006408645.1:1655897-1668924 GCF_000296735.1 Chrysochloris asiatica | reverse complement strand
TGGAGGGGATTATAATCATTGTAATGAAACAAGGTGTATGATTTGTTTAATGTAAAACTGATAATGCCCTGTAAACTTTCACTCAATCCACAATAAGAACCTTACAAAAAAGAGAAAAGAAAGAAAGAAATCCAATGACTCAAATGATGTATTGCCTTGGGCACATCTGCTGTTAAAAAGCAAAGATAGCACCTTGAGGACTAAGGGGCACCTGATCCAAGACAAAGCATTTTTCAGTCGCTTCATGCATATTCGAAAGCTGCACAATGAATAAGGAAGCCTGAAGAAGAATTGATGTATTTAAATTATGAAGTTGATGAAGAATATTGAATATACCATGAGCTGTCAGGAGAATGAACAGATCTGCCTTGGAAAAAGTACAGCCAGAATACTCCTTAGAAGTGAGGATGGTAAGACTTCATCTCATGTACTTTGGACATGTGATCAGGAGAGACCAGTCCCTGAAGAGGACTTCATGCTTGGAAAGCAGAGGTCAGGAAAATGGAGGAAGACCCTTAAGGCAATGGTTTGCACCATGGCTGTCACAGTGGGCTCCACCATAACCATGGTTGTGAGGATGGTGCAGGATGGGGAAGTGTCTTGTTCTACTGTACATAGGGTCTGTATGAGTGAAAACTGACTGGACAGCACCTAACAATAACAACAATCTTTATGGAAACAGATCCCAAGGTCTTTCTCCTATGGAGCCACAGAGTAGGTTCTAACCGCCAACCTTTTTGTTTGCAGTTGCATGTTTAACTCTTTGTGCCACCAGGACTCAAGCAGGCTCCTTAGGAAGGCAGTCCTGATAAAGAACTGAGAAACACCAGGCTAGGCCTCCCCATCTGCCAGGAGACGTGGGTGAAGACTCTTCCCTAGGAGCTGGCAAGGCCAGTGAGTTCAAAGTGGCTTCTGCTCACTTACTCGGAGGACATTCATGGAGTGCACATGCAGGCCGGCCCCAAGCTGGACTAAGAATTGTTAAAAACTGGGAGTGGCTTCTGCCCCCATATCCTCCCCATCCCCCTGACTTGCTGGGAAGCTAGAGGAGTAAGCAGGCAATTGTAAGACAAGGAGAGAGCCAGCCTTCATAAGGGTAATGGTGAAAAGTTTAAGAAGGAGCAGGGAAAGGTCCTACCCTGGCCTGGAAGGCCAGGGAAGGCTTCTTGGTGGACAGTCCTCCTAAGCTGAGTTGTAAAGACTAATAGTAGCTAACCAGGTGAAGGGATGTTGTTGGGGAGGGGATAGGAATGGCCTAGCAGGCATTCGAAAGCTGGGTAGGAAGTCCTGGCAATGAGAGAGCCTGGATGCCCCCCGAAAAGTGGCTATGCTGGACAGGGTCTCAGTGTGGGGGTGGGGTGCAGGCTGGGCCAAGGCTGTGTGGGACCAGGGTCTTCATCTCTCATCTACTTCTCATCCCAGGGCTATGTACTCAGAGGCTGGATGGACCTGACCTCAGACAAGCCCCACACTGTGAAAAAATCCATCAAGTACCTGGAACAAGGAATTCAAGACACCAAAGATGTGTTGGGGATGATGGGAAAGGTGAGTAATAGGGAGAGTACCCTAGCTAGGTAGCCACCAGATGACCTCAGGCCAGATCCTTGGCCTTTAAGTCCCTTACCTGACAGATGAAGAACAGAGGCCCAGAGAGGATTAGCAACTAGCCCAAGAGCCCAGCAGCCCAGGTTTTGTTCCCACTCTTACACTCCTTCCTGCTTAGCCTAACTGTCTCCTTCTTCATTGGGGTTGATCAAGGTCTTCTTCTCAGACTCTCTGTCTTGTCTTTCTTCTTGGTTCCACTCACTGCCCCTTTTCTTGGACGCCTTCTTGCCCCCTCTTCATCTTGTCCTTTCCCTTCTTTCCTTGTCTGAGCATTCACTTAGCCATAAAAGAGAGACACACACAATCTGTTATATGTTTTGAATTTTCTGATCTTAATTTAAATCCTTGTTAGTGTCTGACAAGTTGATTCCGACTCATAGCGACCCCTTTCATTACAGAGTAGAACTGAGGATTTTCTTGACTATCTTAGTGGAAACAGATCACCAGGCATTTTCTTCCTTGGTACCGCTCGGTGGGTTCGAATCACTAATGTTTATAGTTTAGTATTGTTGTTGTTGTTGTTACATGCCATCTAGTTGGTTCAGACCCATAATGACCCTGTAGTATAGGGTTTCTGAGGAGCGGCTGGTAAGCTTGAACCGTGGACCTTATAGTTTAGTGTCCAAGAGCAAATCATATATGCTAGTATGAGTCTGTGCCCCAAGGCTGTAAATATTTGAGGAGCCATACAGCATTAGTGTTGTTGTTGTTGTTAAGTGCTGTTGAGTCAATTCCGACCCATAGCGACCCTGCACAGGGTTTCCGAGGTTGTAAATCTTTACGGGAGCAGAAAGCCTCATCTTTCTCCAGTGGAACAGCTGGTAGTTTCAAACTGGTGACCTTAAGGTTCGCAGCCTGATTCGTAACCACTATGCTATCAGAGTATTAGTGTTGTTGTTGTTGTTAAGTGCCGTTGAGTTGGTACCGACCCATAGCGACCCTGTACAGGGTTTCCGAGGGTGTAAATCCTTACAGGAGTAGAAAGCCTCATCTTTCTCCCACGGAGCGGCTGGTAGTTTCGAACCGCTGACCTTAAGGTTCGCAGCCCGATTCGTAACCACTACGCTACCAGAGCTCCTTAGAGTATTAGTGTAGGGTGTTTTAAATCAATCTCTTTTGAGATTTAAATGGGTAGAATAAGCAAATAGCACGCAAAGAGAAATGGGGATAGAGGCCATGCCACAAGGAGATAGCCAAGGAAATAAGAACTGTGAGCCTCATCATTCTCCTGTGGCTCGAACTGCCAACCTTGTATTTCTCAGTCCAGTGTTTATCCTACAGAGCCACCATGCTCAGCTTGCGCCACCTAGGGATTTTAAATTTACATCACATTCTTGTTTTCTTATGCGACCCTCTTGAAATCAACATTTGAGAGAATAACTATCCTCATAGTCTCTTCTTTTGGTATATTTTTTTTTTACAAAATGAATACATCCTCATTAAAAAAACCAGAAGTCTGAAAAAAACACAGTCAGAAAGTAAATTTAAAAGATAGGCTCAGCCTCACCTCCACCAAATGACTCAGGTCAACATGTTTAGACAGCGCCTCCAAGTCTTTTTCTATGCATAGGTTCTGAAGTGCGTGAGATGGTTTTCTGGGAAGCAGGAGACTGGAGATTTATCAGAGATCACCCATGGGAGGACTGAAGGGAGCAGAGCTGTGAAGAGGGAGAAGCTGAGTTATGATGCCACCGTCACAGAGTCTTGGTTATTATCTAGTGCTGCTCTCACAGAAATACCACAAATGGGTGGCTTTAACAAACAGAAATTTATTTTCTCACAGTTCTTGTTTCCTTGGCTATCTCCATGTGTCATGGCCTCTATTCCTCATTTCTCTTTGCTTGTTGTTTTCTTATTCTACCCTTTTAAATCTCAAAAGAGATCGAATTAAAACACCCTAAGCAGTTTGAAACTACCAGCTGCTCCGCGGGAGAATGATGAGGCTTTCTGCTCCCGTAAAGATTTATAGCCTCGGAAACTCTGTACAGGGTCACTGTGGGTCGGAACCGACTCCATGGCACACAACAACAACAACAATACTAAGGAGGGAGCAGTTGCTGGAGAAGGATATCATGTTTAGTAAGGTGGAGGGTCAGAGAAAAAGAGGAAGACTGCCAGTGAGATGGATTGGCCAAGTGGCAGCATCAATAGTGGCCACAATAGTGAGGGTGGCCCAGGATCGGACAATGTTTTCTTCTGTTGTGCTTACGGTGGCTATGAGTCAGTACCGACTCGATGGCACCTAACAACAACAAATACTAATACTGTATGGCTCCGTAGGATAAACACTTGACCACAAGGTTGGTTTGAACAGCAAGGTTGACGATTCAAACTCACCAGCGGCTCCTCAGAAACCCTCTACAGGGCCACTTACAACAAGAACAACACATGAATACTACCTCATTAAGATACCAAAGGAAACCCTATTCCCAATGGGATTGTAACCACAGATATAGCAGGATTGATTATGCATATTTTGGGGGAATACAGTTCAACCCATAACACAGCAAAGGCCTCAGGCAGTGCCATGTGGAATCTGGAATCTGGACTGACTTTTAACATCGTCTCTGACAAGCCTCTGGTGGCGCTACAGGCTAAGCATTGGACTGTTAACCACAAGGTTGACTGTTCAAACCCACCAGCCACTCCAAGGGGAAAAGATGAAGCTTTCTGCTCTATAAAGACCTCTATCCTCAGAAACCTTATACAAAGGAGCTCTGTTAGTATAGT
This sequence comes from Chrysochloris asiatica, assembly GCF_000296735.1. Taxonomy (NCBI): domain Eukaryota; kingdom Metazoa; phylum Chordata; class Mammalia; order Afrosoricida; family Chrysochloridae; genus Chrysochloris; species Chrysochloris asiatica. Next base: position 1,664,589 of record NW_006408645.1, on the reverse strand, counting down.
GATTACAAGTCGGGCTGCTAAACTCACAAGTTAGCAGTTCAAAACTACCATTCGTTCCACAGGAGAAAAATGAGGCTTTTGCTCCCATAAAGATTTATAGCCTCAAAAATCCTATGCAGGGTAGCTATGAGTGGGAACCCAGTCCACAGAGCACTACCACCACCCCATGACATAGACTGCCTCAGGAAGGGGGTGTGACCTTGAGGAGGCTCAGCTGAGAAACAGGATTGCTGACTCTCCTGTTCCAGAAGGGGGCTCCACACAGCACCCACTTCAGGGTGGGAGATTTGTTGTTAAGTGCCATCGAGCTGATTCTGACTTACAGCGACCCTGTATAGGGTTTCCGAGGAGCGGCTGGTAGGTTTGAACAACCCCAACCTTGAAGTTAGCAATCCAGTGCTTATCCTAGAGTGCCCCACCAAGTTTCCAGGGTGGAAAATAACAATGATGTTAAGAATGTAGTTTTAGTCATAGGGCAAGGAGTCTTGGTGGGGCACTGTAGGATAAGTAAAGGACTGCAAGGTCTGTGTGAACCACAAGGTCAGCGGTTCAAACTCACTAGCTGCTCCTTGGAAACCCTATAGTGGGTTACTAGCAGTTAAAACCCACTTAACAGCAACAACTATAAGGCATATGTCATTTGGTTTCTTTTTCTTTAAACTTTTTATTGTGAATTGTGTGGTTTACAGAGCAAATCCTTTTTCCAATCAGCAATTCATGTGCATCTTTTTTTTTTTTTTTTTATGTCATTGATTGTAGTCCCTACTATGTGGTATCACTTACGCCATTCCTGCCAGGGGAACTTTATCCCTGAAGAGGGTTTCCTGGGCAGAGAGGCTGCTGTTGTTTCTGCAGAGGCCAGGACCCCACCCAGGGAACCCTGGTAGAGTAAAATTCCCACAAAGCCTAACTGCCTTAAAGTTGCTAAAGTTGGCCCCGCTGAGCAGTTTTCATCCAAGTCCCTGTATGGTGAGAGGCTGGCAGTTCAAACCCACCCAGTGGCTCATCGGAAGAAAGACGTGGCAATGTGCTTCCATAAAGATAACCGTGAAGAAAAGCCAATGGAGCACCATCTATTCTGCACGCATCACATTCTATGAGCCAGAATCGACTACATGACAAGGTTTACACAACAGCTTTCTATGACAAAATTCAGAAAAGCCAGTGGGAAATAGGAACTTGCCTAGTGACCCCAGATCTGCCCCTCAGGGTAGCCCTCACATGGCTTGGCCTTTTCTAACCTTGCTGATCCCCCTGGAGCCTCTGCCTTGCTCAGCCAGGAACCCAAGGCTGCTGTGAACCTTTAATTGACACTCTGAGTGACAGATCTATCCCTGAGGGGCTGCCAGGACTGCTGCCCAGCAGGGGCCTGAGGACTCCCTGGCCCAGCTGAGGAGACCACAGTGGCCACCTGTCACTCTACTCGCCCTGCAGGAGACACTGGGTGTACCCTATCTCCTTTCGTGGACAGTGAACTTTAGGGGCTGCTCTTACCCTTTCTATCCACAGGCAACATACCTTATGGTGCAGCAGAACTACTCCGGGGCTCTGGAGGTTGTGAACCAGATCACAGTAGCCTCAGCAAGCTTCCTGCCGGCCTTTGTCCTAAAGATGCGGCTGTTCCTGGCCAGGCAGGACTGGGAACAGACAGTAGAAACAGGACAAAGGTAAGGGATGGGCTGCTTCCTGCATTTCCAAGCTGAGGTTGCTAACATGCTTCCATCCTAGAAGACTGGGACATAGGAGATGCTGTCTGTACTTGATAGAATAAGACCGAAAGGTCAATACTGCTAATAGAGGTGTTATAAGGAATGGGATGATCATACTGGGTGGGGAAGGGAGGAAAGACAGATGTCACTGAGCTAAAATAATCATCCATCATAGCAAGAGGCCAGCTGCTCTAGCCTACAGTGGGTAAAGCAAGAAGAAGATTCATAGGCATGCTGTTTAGAAGAGAGAGGGATGGAATCGTCAGAACACAGAGAAGCAACAGTTGCCTCTGAGGAGTAGGGGTTAGGAAGCAGTGAAAGGAGAGTGACACCAGGGACTACTGTGTCATTTTTTTAAACTGTGGATGTTGTTGGTAGGTGTCATTGAGTCAGTACCAACTTGTAATAAACCTATGCACAATAGCGTGAAACACTGTCGGGTTCTGCACCAACCTCACAATTGTTGCTATGTTTGAGTCCATTGCTGCTGCCACTGTGCCAATTCATCTTATTGGGGGCCTTCCTCTTTTTCTCTGACCCTCCACTTTACCAAACATGATATCCTTCTTCAGGGACTGGTCCCTCATGACAGTATGTCCAAAGTATGAGAGACAAAGTCTGGCCATCCTGGCTTCTAAGGAGCATTCTGCCTGTACTTTTTCCAGCATAGATTGGTTTGTTCTTTTGGCAGCCCATGATATTCTCAATATTCTCCTCCAACACCTTATCTCAAATGCATCAATTCTTCTGTGATCTTCCTTATTCACTGTCCAACTTTCACCTGCATCTGAGGTTACTGAGGATACCATGGCTTGGGTCAGGTGCATTTTACTCCTCAAATTGACATCTTTGCTCTTCAACACTTTAAAGAGGTCTTGTGCTACAAATTTTGCCTAATGCAATACGTCATTTGATTGCTTGACTGCTGCTTCCATGAGTGTTGATGGTTGATCCAAGCAAAATGAAAGTCTTTGACATCAGTCTTTTTCTCCATTTATATGGATGTTGTTTATTGGTCCGGTGGTAAAGATTTTTGTTTTCTTTACATTGAGGTTCAACTTAAACCAAAGGCTGTGGTCTTCTATTTTCATCAGTAAGTCTTTTAGGTACTCTTTATTTTCTTCTGCATATTGCTGGTTGTTAATGAGTCTTCCTCCAATCCTGATGCCATGTTTTTCTTCATATAATCCAGCTTCTCAGATTATATGCTCAGTATACAGGTTGAGTAAGTATGGTGAAAGAATACAGCCCTGTGCACACCTTTCCTAATTTCTAAGTTCTGGGTATGATGTACTTAAATAAAAGACCATTTTTCATTAAAAATTTTTAGAGGAAAAAGGGTCATTGGTTTCGTTTCCACGTGTTGCTCTAACAGAATGACCACAAGTGGGTAGCTTTAATTAACAGAATTTATTTCCTCACTGTTCAGGAAATTAGAAGTCCAAATTCAGGGTGCTGACTCTAAGGAAAGCTATCCGCTCTGGGGGAAGGTCCTTGTCTTTGCTTCTGTAGCTCCAGCATCCCGGGGTGGCCATCTCCACTTGATATCTGCCTCCCCACCCCCATATGTGCTCTGTGTCTGCTGCTGCTGCTCCTTACAACTCAGAACACACACTATACTGTTAATGGGCCCATTAACATAACAAAGAAAGCCGTACTTCCAAACAGGTTTGTATCCACAGATACTTTGTTTGTTGTTAAGTACCATGGAGTTGTGATCCATACTGACCGGGTATAACGTTTCTGAGGAGCAGCTGGTGAGCTTGAACTTCCGACCTTGCTGTTCAAAGCGACTTTGTGGGTAGGATTTCTACACATATTTTGGGCAGGGGAGGTGGAACACAATTCAATCCATAGCAGTGACATTGAGAGAATTGTTTTAGTGGCAGACTAGGGTTATAAACAGAGAGTTTAGGAGTTACTGCAACGTGTCCAAGCCTGGTGCCCACTGTAGCATGATCTTTGAAGCACTCATTACAAATAAAGAAGAACTTAAGAGAGAGGGATACTTAATAGAAGATTTTTTAAATTTCTATTCTGATGTGATAATGAATGCACTGGGATCGTTTTTATTTTTTAAGATGTGAATCCCAGCACATGGCATGGTGAATTTGAGGCTGATAGCAATGTAGGGGTTCCCTAATAGCACTGTGTGATCATTGTTGTTGTTGTTAAGTGCCATGTAATTGGTTCCAACTCAGGACAACCCTGTACAGGGCTTCCAAGAAGCAGTTGGTGAGCTTGAACCACCGACCTTGCGGTGCAAATGACCTTGCAGTCTATTGCATTAACCTACAACATCACTGAGTATACTTACCTTATAAGAAATTAGATTTCTGGATTTCTCTTGAAAAGTTAAAAGTGTCGTTGTCTAATTTCAACATCCTAATGGAGTCCTGGTATGGCGCTGTGGGTTAATGCACCAGACTGCAAAGCCGTTTGAACTACAAGGTTGGCAGTTCAAGCTCACCAGCTGCTCTGCGGAAACCCTATACAGGGTCGCTATGGGTTGGAACCGCTCGATGGCACTTAACAACAAGAACAACAACAACATTATAATACGTTTATGGTGTGTGTCTGTGTGTGTGAGAGAGAGAAGTTTGATGAAGTGAAACTTGAGTACCTGAATCCAGCTATTCATAGGGGAACTGAGAAAGTGATTAAAAGTATCTCTTTAGTGAATAAAAACGTATTTGTCACATTTATTTTGGTTGTTCAGTGCTGCTGAGTGGGCTCTGACTCAGAGCGACCCTATATAGGGTTGCTAAGGAGTGGCTGGAGAGTTTGAACCACAGACCTTGCAGTTCAAACCAACCGTGCGGTCCAGTGCTTGCTTATTCTACAGCATCACACCATAGTCATCTCTCAGCCAACGTTATCCTGTATCTTTTTAAGTTGTGGTTTTATGACACCTAGAGAAACATACAGCAGGTACATACTATGACAAAAACTGTCTTATGGTTTACTGGTTATTTTCTATCCCTACTCATCAATAGTTGGAATTTTCTACATTTTCTTCTTCTTTTTTTAATTCCCTATTGCCCCCTTACCCAACCCCTGATAACTGCCAATAAACTTTGGCCTTTAGGAATGTCAGTGGGAACATACAATATTTGCCCTTTTGTACCTGGCTTCTTTCACTTTGCATGATGTTTTCCAGTTCATCCATGTTATAGCATGTATCAGAGCTTTTTAATGAATGAATGTGTAAGTGTTCCTGTTTCTCACATCCTTGCCAACACTTGTTTTCCTTCTTTTTTTATAATTTGCTGTTGTTGCTAGGAGCCGTTGAGTTGGTACCCACTCATAGCAAGCCTGTGCACAACAGAATGAAACACTACCTGGCCTCACAATCGTTGCTACATTTGAGACTGTTGCTGCTGTCACTGTTCCAGTCCATCTTGTTGGGCTTTTCCTCTTTTTCTCCAACCCTCCATTTGCCAAACATGATATCCTTCTCCAGGGACTGGTCCCGCCTAACAATATGTCTGAAGTATGAGAGACGAAGTCTGACCATCCTGGCTTCTAAGGAGCATTCTGCCTGTACGTCTTCCAACATAGATTGGTTTGTTCTTTGTAAGTCCATAGTACTTTTAATATTCTCCTCCAATACCATATGCATCAATTCTTCTATAATCTTCCTATTCACTGTCCAACTTTTGCATGCATTTGAGGTTATTGAAAATACCATGGCTTGAGTCAGGCACACCTTCGTCTTCAAGCTGACATCTTTGATCTTCAACACTTTAATGAGGTCATGTGCAGCAGATTTCCCTAATGCAATACATCATTTGATTTTTTTGTCTGCTGCTTCCATGAGTGTTGATGGTTGATCCAAGCAAAATGAAGTCTTTGACAACTTCAGTCTTTTCTCCGTTTATATGGATGTTCTTTATTAGTTTGGCCATACTTCTTCCAACACAGATCGGTTTGTTCTTCTGGCAGTCCAAGGTACTTTTAATGTTCTCTAATGCTATAGCCCAAATGCATCAATTATTCTCTGGTCTTCCTTATTCACTGTCCTACTTCCGTATGCATATGTTTTATAATAGCCATCCTATTATTAAAATGTATCCTGGTGGGTGCTGTAGGATAAGCACTAGACCACGAGATTGGCTTGAACCCCAGGATTCACTGTTCAAACTCACCAGCCAGTCCTCGGAAACCCTGTACAGGGTCGCTATGAGTTGGAAGCAACTCGATGGAACTTAACAACATATTTCATTGTGGTTTTAATTTGCACTTAGGACCAGCACTGGACTATGAGCCACAAGGTTGGTATTTCAAACCCATGAGTTGTTTCTAGGAAACCCTGTACAGGGTTGCTGTGAGTCTGAACCAACTCGATGGTACTTAACAACAACAATAACAGTGACTAATGGGAGGCATGGTGTGGCGCTGTAGGATAAGTACTGGATTGCTAATTTTAAGATCAGTGGTTCAAACCCTCGAGCTGCTCCTTGGAAAGGCTCTACAGAGTTGCTATGAGTCAGAAATGACTCAACAGCACTTAACAACAGCAAATGACTAATGGTGTAGAGCAAGGGGTATCATTGTTCACATCAAATGGATCTTGCCCAAAAGCACTGAATACCAGACTTTGCAAAAGCATTCAACTGTGTGGATCATAAAAAACCACGGACAACATTGTGAAGAATAGGAATTCCAGAACATTCCATTGTGCTCATGTGGACCTATCTAAAGACCAAGAGGCAGTTATTCATACAGATCAAGGAAATAATGTATAGTTTAAAACTAGAGAAGATGTGCATCAGGGTTGTATCCATTCACCATACTTATTTCATCTTTATGCTGAACAAATAATCTGAGAAACTGGATTCTATATAGAATGTGCCATCAGGATTGGAGGAAGGCATATAACCTGTGATATGCAAATGATACAGCCTTGCTTGCTGAAAGCGAAAAGGACTTGAAGTACTTACTGGTGAAGAACAAAGATGACAGTATGGATTTTACCTCAATGTAAAGACCACAAAAATCCTCACAACGAGACCAATAAACAATACCATGATAAACAGCAAAAAGATTGAACTTGTCAAGGATTTCAGTTTACTTGGATCCTAATCAGTCCTCATGGAAGCAGCAGTCAAATAATCAAATGACAGATTGCATTGGGCAAATCTTCTGCAAAAGGCCTCCTTTAAAGTGTTAAAGAGCTTAAGATTTCACTTTAAGACTAATGTGCACCTGACCCAATCATGGTATTTTTCAATTGCCTCATATGCATGTGAGTCCTGGTGTAGGATAAGCACTGGACTGGTAACCATAAAGTCAGCATTTCCAATCCACTCATCACTCTTGAAAGTCCCTATACAGGATCACTATGAATGAGAAATGAATAAGGAAATTCTGTCAGAACTGACTCCACAGCATGCAACAACATATGCATGTAAAAGCTGTACAATGAGTAAGGAAGTTCTAAAGAAGGACTGATGCATTTGGATTATGGTATTGGTAAAGAATATTGAAAGTGCCATGGTCTGCCAGAAGAAGAAACAAATCTGTTTGAAAGAAGTACAGCCAGAATGCCTCTTGGAAATAAGAATGGCATGGCGAGACTTCATCTCTCCTACTCAGAACTTGTTATCAGAAGGGATCAGTCCCTGGAAATGGACACCATGCTTGGTAAAGTAGAGCATGAGTGCAAAAAAGGAAGGCCCTCCACAAGATAGATGGACACAGTAGCTCGAATCCATGGATTCAAACATAGCAACAATTCAGAGAATGGCAAAGCATCAGGTAGTGTTTCATCCTGTCATGCATTGGGTCAATGAGTCAGAACCAACCTGATGACAGCTCACAACAACCTCGATTCATGAAGGAACCTGGGTGGTCCAATAGTTCAGAGCATGCTACTAACTGAAAGGTGTGCAGTTTGAACCCACTCAGCACTGTAACAGGTAAAAGACCTAGCGATCTGCCCCTGCAAAGTCACCGAGTATGACCTCATATGTAGACAATCCCAAAGTCTACAAGAAAACTTGCAAAGCTAGTAGAAGAATTTTGTAAATTTCAGGGTACGAGATCAACAAACAAAAATCAGTTGGGTTTCTATACACCAGCAATGAGATCTGAAACATAAATTAGGGAAAGAATTCTGTTTACAATGGCATGTAAGAGAATAAAACATATAGAAGGAAATCTAACCAGGGACTTAAAGTATATATACAGTGAACACTATAAAACTGTGTTAAAGACGGATTGTTGTTATTGAATGTCATAGCGTCTTCTGACTCAGAAAAACCCCATATAAGGTTTCCGAGGCTGTAAATCTTTGCGGAAGCAGAAAACGTCATCTTTTTCTGAGGAGCGACTCATGGACTCAAACCACCAACCTCATGATTTGATGTCCATTACTTATCATACAGAGCCACTGTGCTCCTGCTGAAAGGGATTGAAGAAGACTTAAATATGGGAAAAGATGTTTCATGTTCCTGGACTAAAAGGCAATATTGTTAAGATGTCAGTACTACCCAAAGCAATCGATAGATTGAACATAATCCCTATTAAAATTCCAAAAACCTTCTGTATAATAGAAAAAACAATCCTCAAATTTATATAACAAGAGGCTCTGAATAGCTCAAACAATGTTAAAAGAGAACAAAGTAGGGGAACTCATAGTTCTTCATTTTGACTGACTACATAGCTCCTATAATCAAAACAGCCTGGTACTGGTGACTAATGGAGCAGAATTGAGAGTTCAGAAATATCTATAGTCAACTGATTTTTGACAAGGATACTAAATCCATTCAATAGGGAAAGAAGAGTCTCCAATAAATGGTGCTGGGAAAATTAGATTTCTACATGCGGAAAAATGAAACAGGATCTATGCCTCGAACCATATACAAAAAGAGTTTCAAAACGGATTAAAGCTCAAAATGTCAAAACTAAAACCAGGAGAACAAACAAGATGGCAGATCAGGTGGAAGTGCAGTGAGGAGCTTGCTGGCAACAACACAGAA
>NW_006408645.1:1655156-1655797 GCF_000296735.1 Chrysochloris asiatica | reverse complement strand
CAACAGGGCTCTGGGATACAGGGATCTAGGTATAGCTTGAAGAGGGTAAATAATACTAAAATCCTTGACTGCCTTATGTATATTAGTTTCCCTTGCCTACTACCGTAAAATAGACACTTGAGTGGGATAGAAAGGAATGTTGGGAAACATGATTAGAGAAAACTTGTAAGCCCATCTTCAGCCTATACCTGACTGGAATACCTAAAAGGGGTTCTACAACTTGCCAGTGAAATAGGCCTTGTGCAAAGCCTTCACAGAGTATAGGACCTTAGGTGGAATCCTGAGTCCCATCCAGAACCTTATGAGGTGGAACATTCCCACTAGAAAGGATAAGTAGACTGGAAGAGCTAGAGTGACAGAAGATACATCTTCAAAGAATGATCATCAGGAAAAACCCAAAACAAAAATGTCAGCATGACTGGCTACTACAAGAATAAGCAAGCTGCTTGCCAGGAAAACATCAAGGCTAGCAATCAAGTGCCTTCAGGACAAACTCCCCTCTAAGACTGAAACTCAAAGGGAATGCACAAACTAGCATGTAAACTTGCTGGCGACCACACTGATCTACTGGTGAGTGGAAGAGGTGGAAAGGCATCAATGAAGAAATGGGCTGAGTTCAACCCCAGTCCACTGAATCCTGC
>NW_006408645.1:1648586-1650605 GCF_000296735.1 Chrysochloris asiatica | reverse complement strand
GTTTGTGGCAGAAGCAAGAAATCCATTACTTCCTGGTTCGGGACGCTCAGCTGCTCCAGGAGCCACCATCTTGGGTGAAACCAAGCGGGGGAAGGATCAGAGCGGTCACAAACGCCTGACAGAGCTGCTGAGGGAGAAGTGTGGACATTCTTTTCTTTTAGTATCTGTTCGTTGGATCCTTGCTGTCTGCGTACCTCCATTCTGGTGACTATAGGGGTGCCTGAGCCAGCCCCACCCTCGGAGGGTTCTATTACGCTTGCGCACAGATCTCCTCGAAATTTAAAGAGACAGTTTCCACTTAAAACCAAACCGCCACAGCTGGCCCTGAACTGTTTATAACTGAACGGGGATTGTGGAGCTGGACAAGCAGACAAAAAATGAAATAGGCTGAAAATTAAATTTTAAGTTACATCACAACGACCAACAGTGGCATCTGGAAATTTCTCAAGAAGAAGAGTGAAAAGGGAAGCCCATTTCCTGATCACATCTACCTGGAGGCAACCAGAAAGCATAAAAAATACCAAAATACATACCCATCTAAGGCCACAGATAACACCTCAATATGCCCAAAAAACAGAAGCAGATGACCATATCTGTACATATCCAGAAATGAGATAAAGTGACTGAGGCAAATGAGCTGGAAGGAGACCTACACTTCATACTGGAAGATGGGCAGGCTTTGGAAATGCCTGAGAAGGAATTCAGAAAAATGATTATAAAATGTATCAAAACACTATACAATGGAGTTGAGAAAAATAAGGAAGAAGTCAGGAAAGTGCTACAGGAACAATCAAATAAGATAGATAGAGCATTGGAAACTATTCAAAACCTACAGAAAGAGGTCCAAACAATTAATAATAGAATATCAGAAATGGGCAATACACTGAAAGGGCAAAGGAGTAGAATTGAAGAGATAGAAGCCAGAACTAGTGAGCTAGAAGATACATCTCTCAACACTCTAAGATAGAAGAACAAACACAAAAAAGGAAAAAAAAATCCAAAGAGGCCTAAGATTCATGTTGGACAACATGAAGAGGAATAACATAAGAATTATCGGCATTCCAGAACAGGAACAATCACACAATTCCACACAGGAGAGAGCTGAAGAGCTTCTGGAAGAAAATTTTCCTAACATCCTGAAAAGTGAAAAGATAAACATTCAAAAAGCTCAATTAACCCCAGGATGGATAGACCCTAAAAGACAATCACCAAGACATATAATAATCAAGCTCTCCAAAATCAAAGATAAGGACAGGATCTTGAAAGCAACTAAGGAAAACAGAAATATAACATACAAGGGCAAACAAATCAGATTAAGCTTGGCTTTCTCAGCAGAAACCATGCAGGCCAGAAGGCAATGGGGAGAGAGATATAAAACCCTGAAAGAAAAAAACTGCCACCCAAGATTCCTCTACCCAGCAAAGCTGTCAATAAAATATGATGGTGTAATCAAAATATTCCAGGACAAACAGAAGCTAAGGGATTTTGCCAAAGCCAACCCTGCTATGAAAAACATCCTAAAGGAAGTTCTGTGGACTGAGAACCAACAAGAACAGACAACAACTACAGAATGACGTACATGGCAGCATCACCCTGAACTTAATCAACAAATAGAAGAGTCAAGAACAGAATAAAATTATAAGAACAGAGGATCTGGGAGGTCAGTCTATGATCAAAACAATTACAATGTGAAAAAAGGTAAACACAGAGGAACGGAGATCCAGGTGGTGAGAAGGTCAGGTAGATTACTGGATAAAATTGACTGTCTTAAATGGAGGCTAGAAAAATTGGAATATAAGGTAACCACAATGGGGTTGGGGTGAGGGGTTTAGTTTGGGTGTTGGGGAGGGCAATACAAGAAGTGGGGAGGAGGTGGAAGAACAAGATAGATAGGCGAACACTGAGACAAGTTTGCATGGCCTAGTGAGACAGAGATAAATAGTGATGCATACTCAACCTTGGAACAACAGAGCTCTGGGATACGGGGATCTAGGTATAGCTTGAAGAGGGTAAATAATA
>NW_006408645.1:1624267-1644566 GCF_000296735.1 Chrysochloris asiatica | reverse complement strand
CCCATTGTTATTGTCACTGTGTCAGTTGAAGACATGATGCGGAGTGAAATAAGCCAAGCACAAAAGAATAACTATGATATGACCTTGCTCATATAAAAAGACAAGAAGAAGTAAATGTATAGAGACCAAAGTGGTTACCAAGGTGAGCTGGAAGGATAGAAGGGGAATTTACAATAGGAAGATCACATTGAAGGGTCGCATAGCTGATTATTATAATTGTTGTCAATAAGTTCTACACCTGTAAAATGTACAATTGGTAGAAGTTGTGAAATAGATATACAGAGGGTAATTCAGAAACTATTGCTACTGGAGTTCCAGTTCATACAGGCTTGTGACTGTTTCAAACAAAACGAGTTTAAACCTGTCTCTGCAATTAATGAATGGCTGCAGACAAGTTCTCTCAGTATTATACTTGTCTTGGTCTTGTTAAGGTGACTCCAGTCAAAACAGTGGCTTCTGAGGGGATCTTTTGGACCAAAGAGGTCAGCTCAGAAGATTATAGCTACTGTTTGGGGAGATTTCCAAGGGGTATGAGTCGGAACCGACTAGACAACACTTAGAACAATAACAATCTTAGCAGAGAAGTCAGCTCAGATTATAGCAAATGTGTTTTGGAATCCCAAAGGGGTAATCTTGATACGTTTTCTCAAAAGACACAGGACAATCATGTGGCTTTTAGGAAAAAAATTTTAAGAAAGTTGAAACCTGCATTTGTGAGAGCAGTTGTATTAATAAGAGAATTGTACCAAGGAATATTCCATCATGAAAATGCACCTACTCATTCTTCAAAGGTAGCAAGAGCTGTCCTACAAGAATTGCCTTGGGAAAACTTACCCCATCCACCCTACAAACTTCTTTGTTTGTTTGTTTATTTGTTTTGTCACCCAGATACTGAATTTAAAAAAACAACAACTTTATATTGGGAAGGCTTACAGAACAGATCATCAGTTTTACGTTCAACAAATCACACACTTCCTTTCAATGATTGTAGTCACCTCCATGTAATATCAATTATTCCACTTCTTCCTTCTGATTTTTCCTCCTTCCCAACTCTTTTGAACTTTGTCCTTAGCTAAATTCTGCCCTTCTGATCCTGAAGGCATGATTATTTCATGGTGAGTATACTTTATTAGTGTTTTTGTCCACCCTATACACTTATCTACTTGGCTGACAATTAAGCCATGAGGGTGAGTTCAGTTCCAGACCTAAAGCATGACCTAGGGCCATAGTCTTGCTCCTCCACTCCTCCAGTCCCTTTCTGACCAGTAAACCTAATCTCTCTCTCTCTCTCTCTCTCTCTCTCTCTCTCTCTCTCTCTCTTTTTGTTCCATATATTCTCTAACTCTTTATCCAGGACCTTCTAATGTGATCCCTTCCAAAGCAGTCTGGCACCATCTAATCTAGTTCTTTTGATCTCAGGGTTCAGACTTCGTTTTGTTCCCATAACTCAAAAAGCATTTTATATTTTTAATGTATTTTTCTTTGCAGGAACAGTACCCCCCCCCCCAAAATAAAAAGGACCCAAATTTTATTCTTTTCTCTGAATGCTGATACATTTGTCATGAACGTATTAACCTCTTCTTCTTCTTTTCTATATTATTTCAAGGGATTTTTTGTTTTGTTTTGTTTTTACTTTTTATTGTGAATTGAGTGTGGGTTTACAGACAAGATTTGTTTTATAACCAGCAACTCATACACTTTGTTTCATCTCAACGATTGCCATGTCTTCCATCCCACTTCCTCCACTGGTTCCTATTCCAGTCCATCTACCTTCCCATCCCTTCTCAACTTTGTCCTTAGGTAAATGTTGCCCTTCTGATTTGGAATTATTGACCATTCCACAGTGAGTGTAGCCTACTAGTGTTGTTCCCCCCCATAGGTACCTATCTACTGCTTGGCTAAAAATTGGGTCGTGGGGGTGGTGAGACCCTTCTAAAGGGTGGATGAGGGCCGTAGTCTTGGATTCCTCCAGTCTCTTTCTGACCAGTAAGCTTGTTTTTTGTTTGTTTGTTTGTTTGTTTCATAATTTTGAATTTTGTTCTACATTTTCTACCACTTTTTAATCCAAGATCATCTACTGTGATCCCTTTCAGAATAGTTGGGTACCTTCTCATTCTTCAGTATCAGGGTTCAGACTTCTTTTTGTTCCCGGGACTCAAGTAACATTTTCAAGGAACACAATTTGAGTCCCTCAAGGATGCCAAAACTGCCCTTTTGATTTTTGAATCAAAGAGCCCAGAATTATGGGGGCAGGGGTAGAGAGATGGAAATACCACCTCCAGAAGTGTAGAGATATAGATGGAACAGTGGCTCGAATAGTCTCTTCACATTTTAATAGTTTTGCTTAATAAAGGTTTCTATGATTTTTGACACCTTTTTTACTTACCCTCATATTTACAACAAGGATTTTTTTTTTTTAATTGAGGAGACTAGTTGCTGAAGCTGCTTATGTGCATCCAAGCACTTCATGGGATTAGGTCTCTTGGTTTGGAGGTTTAGGGTCATGATTTCACAGGAAATCCCAGCTAACTGGCCTGCTAATGTGCTTAGTGTTTCATTTAACCTCACAATTTGTTGTGTATTGCCTGGGGTCTTAGAAGCTGGCAATTCAAGGTACAGTTGGTCTCTGTTCACTTGGAGCAACAGAGAAAGGAGAGTCAGAAATTGGAAGAAGTTATAGAATGTGTGGCTAATTGCCTCCATGAACATCTGCCTTCCTTGCCGTGAGATCAGAAGAAATTGATAGTGCTCATATAGTGAACATTTTGATCAAAAATTCCATAGAAGAATCCTGGTCAGAAAGGGGGGAAATGCAGAAAGGAATTTCCAATCCTCATGGACTCTAGAGTTTTTAGAGCTGCAGAGGGCAGATGAGTCCCTGACACCATTCTCTAGAGATCATCTTTAACCAATAAATATCCCTTGTAGTCATCTTAGAACTGAAAAATAGTTTAACAGTGAAAGGGGTTTGCTTTGGTCATTATGCTCTTTTAAGAGCTATTTATGAAGGTGGCCTGGTAGCAAAGTGGGTTAAGCATTGGATTGATAACCCTAAGGTTGGCAGTTCAAACCTACCACCTGCTCCACAGGAGAAAGATGAGACTGTCGGGTCCTGTAAATAATTATAGTCTCAGAAACTCTATGAAGTTGCTCTACTGTATCCTATGGGGTTGCATGGGCCAGAATTGACTTGAAAGCAGTTTGTGTTTGGTTTTATATGGGATCAAACTGACAACTCAGAAAATTAAATAGGAACCTTAAGAGGCAGTGAGTTTATGTTAATGAGGTTGGAACAACTCAGAAAAGGAGAGTGAGCTTAGTTGCCCAGCTCAAAGAATGTAATCAATATCATTACATTGTACCTGTTGAAACTGTTGAAACTGTGCGTTTTGCTGTGCATATTCTCCAAAAGAACAAAACAAATACAATTTAGGGAGAAAAATAAGATTACAGCCAAGGAAACCTTATGGGGGAAGTTCTCCTCTGACATATGGGGTCCCTGTAAGCCTATAAGTCAAAAATCAATTCCAGGGCACCCAAGAACAACAACAAATCACTAATGTTGTTGACATCTTTTCATGTGCTTAGCCCTTTGTGTGAGCATGGTGGCTCTGTAAGGTAAGCACTGGACTTAGAATCACAAAGTTGGCAGTTCGAGCACACCAGCCACTCCACAGGAGAAAGATGAGGCTTTCTACTCTTGCAAACATTGATAGCCTCAGAAACCCTGTACAGGCTTGAAACTGACTCAATGGCACGAACAACAACATTTTTCTCTGGAGAAATGTTCAAGTCTTTTGTCCATATAAAAAGTCGGGTTGTTTGTCATTTTGTGGTTGGGTTATAGGAGTTCTGTATATATTCTGTATACTAAACCTTTATTTGATATACTATTTCCAAATATTTTCCCCCATTTTGTTGGCTGTCATTTCACATTCTTGGTAATGTTCCTTGACACACAAAATTTTTTATTTTAGTGAGGTCCAATTTATTTCTTCTTTTGTTGCTCATGTTTTTTGTGTCATATCTAAGAATCCACTGTCAAAAACAAAGGCCTGAAACTTTACTCCTGTATTTTCTTCTGAGTTTCTATGGTTTTGACTCTTATGTTTAGGTCATTGATCTTTTATTAACTGGCTTTCATAATAGATCAGTGACCTAAGACCAGAACTTCTTTTGCATATAGAAATCCAATGGTCCCAGTACCATTTATTGAAAAGATTATTCTTTCCTTACTGAATAGACTTGACACCCTTGGCAAAAATCATTTAGCCATAGATGTGTGATGGAAGGTCTTTTGAGAACAGCAGGTTTTAGACAACTGAGAATTACCTTTTAAACTTACATATCATAGCTATTTTTATCACAGTATTCTTAAAATGTATAATATTCATTTCCTCCTTAAAATAATTAATGGACTTTTTTTTTCTAAATGGCTATGAGTCATCACTATGAATTGCTACTGAATTGTGTAGTCATATATGGCACAGTTCTCAAAAAGCAAAGTACAAACAAATCTTTTCTTTGTGGGGAGCAGATAAGCCCTCTGATGAGACCTGTAGTTTGAGCCTTATAGAGAGGTGCTGGTAGCAAACTGAAAGTCCTTCTGTTCTGCCTAACACATACCTGTGCTGGTTCCCTTTTTCACAGTTTACACCTGACCTGTGTCCTTGGCATGAGCAGGGTCAAGAGCTTGCTTTGGAGGCTCAGCCTTAGGCTAACAGGATACCTGGAAACACCTGGAGGAAAGCCACACCGTGGGTGTGTGCAGCCTCCCACACTCTGGCCCTGCTGTGCCCATGGCAGGGAGCAGTGAATGGTGCCAGCAGGTTGAGTCCAACCCCACAGCTCCTTCCCACATGGAGACGTTCACAGTGTTTCTCCTAGTATTCTCCCATTGCTTTATAACATCTCTGCTTTATCTAGCTGTGCTTCCCTTTTTGTCCCCAATACCTTTTCTCTTCTTTCTTATTTTTCTTCCTTTCTTGTGACAATGCATATATAACAGAACATTTGCTATTTCAACCATGTCTATGTGTACAATTCAGTGACATTAGTTCTGTTAGCTATATCGTATAGCCATCACTGCTATTTCGAATTTTTCTCATCATCCTTAATATCTCTTTCTCTCTCTTTTTAAATCCATCTTAAAATAGTTTCTGTCTTTTATTAATCTTTTCAAAGGACCAAGCTTCAGGTTTTGTTGACCCTCTTAATTATATCTTTGCTTTCTAATTTATTAATTTCTGCTCTTCACTTAATTATTTCCTGCCATTTGCTTCCTTTTCGAGGTATTCTGTTATTTTTGAACTCTTGAATTGGTTGCCTGACTCATCTATTCTCAACCCTCTTTTCTAATACTGTTGTTAGGTACCATCAAGTTGGCTCCACCTCATAGTGACCATGTCTAAAGTTTCTGGTATGGTGTTGTAGGATAAGCACTGAACTGGTAACCTTAAAGTCGGCAGTTCAAACCCACCAGCCATTCCTCAGATACCCTATCCAGGGTCACTGTGAGTCAGAAGCAACTCAATGGTACGTAACAACAACATAGAGTTTCTGAGGCTGGAAATTTTTACGGGAACAGAAAGTCTTATCTTTCTCCCACAAGCAGCTGGTGGGTTGGAACTGCTGACCTTGTGGTTGGCAGTCCAGCATTCCTCTTCTTTTCTAGTGTAGGGATTTAAGTCTATGGATTTCCTGAGGTATCACTTTACCAGCATTCACATTTTAATGTGTAGTATTTTCATTTGGCTCCAAGATTTTTCTAATGTCTAATTCTGATTCTACTTTAATCTATAATTTATCTTGAAGTGTTTGTTTTTTATTTCCAGATATTTAAGATTCACAGTGCCTTCTGACCATCAGAAATAAAATTCTCTGAATGCTGAATAAGCCCTATCATGTTGTAATTCTGTAAGTTGACCAGAGAAGGCGCTCTTCTCTGTTAAGTAGAGTAACCCTCTACTAAGCAGAAGGCCAGTCCCTGACCAGGCTGTAAAGTGGAAGTTCCCTATGAAGAACAGGGTATAGGAAGCACAGTATGACCAGTATGTGTCCTCAGGAGGACAAATGATTGAATTCAAGCTTCCTTTTCCATCTTGTAACTGTGGACTGCTCCTCTGTACCTCTCTAGACACCCAGGACCATTATTGTCACGGTTGTATCTGTGTTAGCTAGAATATGAATAGCCTTCTGTAACGCCTCAAAATTCATGGCTTAAACAACCTACAAGACTGTTCCTGACTCAGGTAAAAGTTTGCATGATGGTCCAGGGCTGGGATGGTAGCTTAACTCTAGGGTTCTGTTGTTGTTCAGTGCCGTCGAGTCGGCATAGGCTTTCCAAGTATAGGGTTTCCAAGGAGCAGTGAGCTTGAACCACTGACGTTGTGATTCACACGACTTTCCAGTCCAGCGCATTATTCCACAGCGCCACACCAGGACTCCTAGGCCTCTTCTATCTTTGTTGCTTTTGTTAAGTGTCATCGGGTTGTTACAATTCATAGTAACCCTGTATAGGGTTTCCGAGGAGCAGCTAATGGGTTTGAACCACTGACATTGTGGTTCAAACTGACCTTGCAGTCCAGTGCTTATCCTATAGGACCAGACCAGGATTCCTCCCTTTTATCTTGTTGTTGCTGTTAAGTGCCATCGAGTCATTTCCGAAAATCTGTTCATGGTAGTGGTGGTGGCAGTTATGTGCTGTGGAGTTGATTCTGACTCATAGTGACCCTGTACAGGGTTTCCAAGGCTGTAAATCTTTATGGGAGCAGAAAGCCTCATCTTTCTCCTGCGGAACAGCTGGTAGTTTCACACTACTGTCCCTGAGGTTAGCAGCTCGATTTGTAACCACTACGCTACTAGAGCTCCTTCTGACTCATAGCGACCCTCTATAGGGTTTCCAAGAAGAAGCTGGTGAGTTTGGGCGCTGACCTTGTGGTTCAAACAGACCGTGAGGTCCAGGACTCCATCTTTTGTATCTTACTGGTGTGTAATTTCTAGAATGTGGCTCACATGATCCACATTCATGTGACAACAATAATATCATCATTAGAAGAAAGGAGAATGAATATTGGAAGATACACAGCAGTTGCCACCACACCATCCTATCAATACTTTTCATTCATGTAGCTTCTCTTCCTATTTCAGAATCCTAGAAAAAGACGAAAACAATATCGACGCCTGCCAAATTCTGGCTGTGCATGAGCTTGCGAGAGAAGGAAACATGACCAAAGTAAGTGATTTCAAAACACAGAAGTTAGGCCTTGAAACAAACAGAGCCAAGAAGGAACCCCCTGAGACCCCCAAGGCTTTGGAACAGGCTAGCTGGATCTCAGCTCCGTCCTCTCCACTCCATGCTCCCACCAAGGAGTTTTGCTCTAGTTTGGCTCTTTAAAGCAGCACAACTCTAGAGTTCCACAGTGGGTTGATTCTGGCTCTGCCCCTTGTTTCCCATGTGAACCTGGGCAGGTGTTTCTACCTGGATAAGCCTCAGGATCTTCATTTGTAAAAGGCAGATCATTCCACTCACTTTGTGAGAGGGTTATGAGGATTACATGAAATAAGTGGTAGAGTTTGGAACAGTACCTGAGGTGCTACAATAATTCAATCAATGTTAAATGATAGGAAATGTTGTAGAAGTGCTTCAAAGTTCCAGAAATGCTCTTGGGGGCAGGGGTGGGATGGGAAGGAGCTGGGAAAGAAGATTGGAATTGTTCAGGCAGTGACCAGTCAGTACCTGGCACCAAACTTGTTCCTATGGCTTTAAAGAAACTTAGAACGGCACTCAAATGCAGTCAAACCCACCTAGAGCACCTAATGAAAAATTCCAGACAAGCTCTCATTGTTTTTAGCCAAAACTTGCCTTTTGAACCAATGAGATAGAAAACAGCATCTTCCTTTGTGGAAATCATGGCAAATCAGGGATCTTTAAGGGGTCATGGCAGGAGGAAAAAGCTTTCTGAGTTTTGTGCTAGGATTTGGGGTGGAGTGGGATGGAGGGACAGTCCACATTTAACAGAAACCTAGAACTGCCTTTGGGTGGGAACAAAACAGGTCTCGCTGTCCCCAGAGTTTCCTGGGTCCCAGTCTGAGGTCAAGCCTAGGAGTAAGTTAGAAGTTAGCACTGAATGCCCCTCCTTCACCCCTATCCCAAACTCTGGCCCCTCCTCCACCACCCCACCACCCCCCGCCCAGCCCAGGCTGCTCAGCTGTGATTGTACTCTCTAATAGTGAGCAGAACAGACCCAGCCCATTGGGGTTCTCTTTAGGTCTGTCTTATAGTGTGAGACTAAGAACTCCCTTCTCCTGGATAGGGGTATCGAGGACGGTAGGCAGAAGAGTCAACAGGAAAGCACAGGCTTTGTCATCAGTCAGTCACTTTGTTGGCTGATTGCCTGAGAGAAACCACCCAGCCTTCCTGACCCTTCATCGCCCATGGCTGGACAGGGCTGAAGGCTACACTGACTTACTTCCAGGATTCACTGGAATGACCGAGGCACCAAGGCGGTGATTCATGTCAAAGTGGAGCAAAGGCTTATGGGCCAGTGGCCCGCCCTGACCATCTGCTCCTGGGCCAGAACAGGTGGCTAGCTGGCCTGCCGTGCTGTGGTGTGGGCACTGAGGGCTGGCTCCTTCTCAGCGTCAGCTTCTGTTCACAAACTCAGGAACAAAGGGGCATGCCAACTCTTGTGTGAATGAGGTTCCCAAAAGCTCCACCTTGGGTGAGTTGAGGTGGGGTGCTGGTGACGTAATGGGCTATGCATTGGGCTGCTAACCATAAAGTCAGCAGCTTGAGCCCACCAGTCACTCCACTGGAGAAAGATGAGGCTTTCTGTTCCCATAAAGATTTACAGTCTTGGAAACCCTATACAGGGTCACTATTAGTTACAACCGGCTTGACAGCAAATAAAGGTGATTTAAAATAATACTGATGCCTATACTCCATGCCCAGTTAAAACCATGGTTGTCGAGTCTCTTCTGAATCATAATGACAGGATAGGACAGAGTAGAATTATAGTGACACTGTAGAACAAGGCTATCAGCTTGTTTTTAACTTTTTATTGTGAATTGAGTAAAGGTTTACAGAGCAGATCATCAGTTTTAGTCTATAAATTATATACTTTGTTCATTACAATAATTGCAATCCCTCCCATGCACCAACAGTTAACAGTATTCACTTTAACATTGCATTCCTCCCTGTGTCTCACGCTACCTTCATCTTCCCTCTTACATCTTTACGAAGCAGACTGCCTCGTCTTTTTTATGTGGAGCAGCTGGTGGGTTTGAATCACTGACCTTTCAGTTAGCAGTCAAGTGCCTTAACCACTGTTCTAGTAATGCTTGCTGGCTGTCATTCCAATCCAGTTACATTAAATCCACATCTCTGGGGATAGGTTTGGTTTGTTGTTTTTTTTAAATCTCCCACTGATGCTCATGTGAGGCCTAGTCAGAGAACTACTACTCAATGGACTGGGTGTTGCTTGTCACTTTTGACATTGTCTGTTTTGTCCCTGCAGGCTGTGGAGCATGTTAAAAATCTGATTAAGGCGCTAGAGATGAGAGAGCCCCAAAATCCAAGTCTCCATCTTAAAAAAATTCTTGTGGTTAGCAGACTGGTAAGGTTCTTTTCTGGTTTGTGAAATGGTGTTTCCCTTTCTTTAGCAGAGACTTCGGTCCTTTCTCAGACAGCTCCCCAGCACCTGGACCCTTCTAACCTCCACTCCCCTGAGTCAGGCTACATGTAACCCACTGCTGTGGCCCTTCCCCACCTTGGCCCAGGTGCCCCTCCAAAGTGTTGTGACTCTCAGGGAGAGTCATGAGGTCTGAAAGCCCTTGTAGAGTGCAAGGCACAGAACTTAGAGGAGGACAGACTATGTAACTGGTGTGCACAGAGCCATACTTTTGGTGGAAGTCACATGGAAGGTGGCCTAACTTGGTCTCTCTGACATCAAGCAAGTTCCACATAAACCAGGTTGTCAACAAATCTGTGTCTCTAATAGACAAAGTTTTCCCCAAAGCAAACTTTACTGGAAGGGATTGCTGTCAGCACACAGCCAGCTCTGGGGCCTCAGACATCAGAATTATAGTGGCAAATGCCACTGGACGTGGTCTCTCCATGTCAGCATCTGATTCGCTCTGCCTCCTTCTTCATATACTGCAGGGAACATGGCTACTGGCAGCTTCCAGGGCCAGAAAGAGCTTCTCTAACCCAGTTTCAGTTTTTGACAATTTCTTACACTAATTATTGTGGACTAATGGGATGGGAACCTCAGAGGGTCCTGTGACAGGAGGTAGGTTCCACATAATGTGACCAGTGAGACACTCTTTGGGAATGGGACAGCTACATAGCTCCATTGCCTAGACACACTTGCCTCTTGGGCTTTCCTGGGTCTATTTGACCCTTCCAAAGTTTCCCACCTTCTGATATGGTCTGGCTCAGGCTAGAATGACTGGTCTCCCCCTTGCCAATTGTCTATTCTTTGCAGTGTGGAAGACACCAGGGGATCCTAAGACTAGTGTGCAGCTTCATTGAGCGTACGTTTATGGCCACACCCTTCTATGCTCATGTGGCCACAGAGCTGGGCTACCTCTTCATCCTGCAGGACCAAGGAAAGGAAGCATCACTGTGGTACTCCGAGGCCATGAAACTCGATGAGAGCAGCATGGCTGCCTTGACAGGTCTATTCATGGGGATGGGTGGTAGGAGGTTGGTGTTGGGAATCAAGCACTGTGGCTTCTGTGGGTTCAAAAGAAAGTACTGGGATGCATTTTCCACAGAGGGTGTGTGGGTCAGGTAGTATTTGTACAATGGGATGTCTTTCTGTGAGTCCACAAGTAACAGATGTAAGGGATATGGGAATTTTTACAAGTGTCACGGCCCCTCAGATACAGAACCCACTCAGACAGCCTGTCTCTTCTTCCCTGTCAGCCTGTCTCATCTCAGGCTCCAGAAGGCTAGTGTTGGAAACAGCCCCACTCACCTACATCCCCTGCCCCTGGACTCACCTCTGTAGCGCCTCCCTCTGCAGGAGCTAAGAGACCACCAGAACAGACATCCCCAAGGGTTTGACTTCCCTGTGTGTCTAGATGTGTTTTTTTCAAATCCTTTCTATAAATGTCAGGTGAATTTTCAAGAGTCCTATCTGCAGTTTTTAAAGACCCAAATGTATGGTTTCTGGTGAATTCTGAGCCAGAAGCATTTTGTTTTGGTTGGGAAAGCTGTGTGACCCTGAGCTCTATCTCCAAGGAGCTGTGTACTCTGGGGGCAGGTCATTTCCTTCTAAACCCCAGGCTCCTGTCTGTAAAGCACAATTATCAGGATAGTTGATCAGGATAGCTGGTGGTTCAACAGGTCAGGCTGACCCCTCAGGGCCATGCTTCCTCCTCCATCCCCCAACACCTTGAAAGTAATGGAAGATGTTTTAAGAAGATAAGAAAGTTGCTTCAGCAACGGAGTAGGTACTGTTCATGGGTCAGAAACTAGAAAAGTTCACATTTCTAGAAGAGGTAATACAGATGGCATCAAATACATAGAAACTACAAGTAGATCTAGAAACACATAAACCAACATAGGCAAGATGGGTCATCTAAAGAAGCAAGTAAGTCCACCAGCTTTCACCAAAGAGCTCCAGGAAAAAAACCAAAAATCATGAGTTCAGGCACAGCAGAGGCTGGGAGAAAAGGCATGCCGTGGGCAGTAGCAATTTCCTAGGATTACTGTAACAAAGAACCGAAAACTGGATGGCTCTAAAGAACAGAAATGTATTGCCTGCCAGATCTGGAGTCTAGAAATCTGAAATCAGAGTGTCAGCCATGTTGATTCCTTCTGAGGGCTCTGAGGGAGAATCTGTTTCCTGTTTGTCCTAGCTTCCAGTGAGGGCCAGCCATCTGTGCTGTGCCTTGACTCACAGATGCATTGCTCTGATCTTGGCTTCTGTCTTCACATGACTGTCTTCCTCTGTGTTTCTTTTTCTTTTTTTAATAAGGACACCACTCAGATTGAACTAGAACCCACCCTACTCCAGTTAGGCCTCATGTTAATGTAATGATTCCATCTTCAAAAATAAGATGAGGATTTCAGCATAGCTTTTGTGGTGCACAAACCAGTCCATACCAGGCAGTCTGTGAATCAGTAGGATGATGATTAGAACTTCGCCCTGACCAAAGAATAGAACCAAGGAGGGTCTTACTGGGTTTGGAGACAGTTGGGAACAAAGCAAAGACTTGCCTCCACCACCAGGGACATGAAGGGCAAAAAGACTCAGCTGCTCAGCACATAAGCAAATCGCCTGAAATCTTTCTCCACCAGGCTAAGGCCTCCCCCACTTTCTCATTCAAGAAGGAGCCCCAGATGGTCAGTCAGAAGGAAAGTCCATTTTCAAAATATCTGTCTCACTTACCCCAGCCTAGACTAAGTCATCATTTGAGAAATTCCCCAAAGAGAAATAGTCAAAGGCTATGAACAGGAAATTCACAGTAGAAAATGCCATTAAACATAGGAAAAGATAATTGTTCTTAATCAAATACATGCAAATTGAAACTGGTTACCTTTCCAGATTAAAGCTTGTCAACAAGGTTGTGGTGAAAGGAAACTCTCCAGTCTTATTGGCAGTAATATAAATTCACATATCTTTGGAGGTCAAGCTAGTACAGTTGCTTGAATCCACCCAGACGTTGTTCTCAAAAAAATGCCTGATCCTTCCAAAAAAATCAGCCAATGAAAACCAACCCTATGGAGCACAGTCTCTGATACACATGGGGTCAGTATGAGTTGGAGCCAACTCAGTATCAAATGGTTTGGGTTTTGATATAAACATGTTAAACATGTATGTCTTTGACCTATCAATTCTGGTTCAGGAATTTAAGCATACAAAAACATCCACCATCGGCATTGTAATGTTCAAAAAAAACCAAAACAAAGCCGCTAAACGTGAAATTAGTTTTCCTTCAATGTTGTTGTTGTTGTTGTTATGTGCCGTGGAGTCGGTTCCGACTCATAGTGACCCTGTACAGGGTTTCCGAGGCTGTAAATCTGTACGGGAGCAGAAAGCCTCATCTTTCTCCCTCAGAACAGCTGGTAGTTTCAAACTGCTGATCTTGCGGTTCGCAGCCCGATTTGTAACCACTATGCTACCAGAGCTCCTTTTCCTTCAATAGGGCATTAATTAAATGATTACATCCACACAATGGGATCATCATTAAAATGATGATTAATATGAGGGAAATGTATCTAGCATAAGTTGTTAAGTACCATCAAGTCAATTCTGACTCCTAGCAACTCTGTATAGAGCTTCTGAGGAGCAGCTGGTGAATTTGAACCACCGACCTTGTGGTTCAAAACAACCTAGTGGTCCAGTGCTTATCTTACAGCATCATACTAGGATTCCATCTATCATATAAAAAGTGGGAGAAAAAGAAAAAGAAAAAAAAAAGCAAGTTGCAGATAGTCCCATCATGTGAATGGGCTTTAAAAACTTTCTGTGAAAATTCTATTATCTTTTCATTCCATTTCTCCATGAACTTGTGAATGAGCTGTGTCCATACAAACGTTTAAAAAAACAAACAAACCAGTTAGTTGCTGTGAAGTTGATTCTGACCCACGTGTGCCTCGGTCCATATGCTCCACAGTGTTTTGGAAGCAGATCTCCCGGCTTTTCTTTCAAAGCACCTCTGAGTGGGTCTGAACTGCTAACCTTTGGGTCAGTGGTCAAGTACTTAACTATCTATGTCATCCAGGAACTCCTGTGTTGGTGGTGGTGGTGGTACCACAATTCCAACTCTTAAGTGACCCTGTGGGGAGAGTAGAGCTGCCCTGTAGGGTTTCCTAGGGTGTGACCTTTACTGGTGTGGTGCTACGGGTTCATGCGCTGGACTGCAAGGTTGATTTGAACCACAAGATGGGTGGTTCAAGCCCCCAGCCACTCCTAGGGAACTGTATACTGGGTCACTGAGTCAGAACCGACTCGACAGCACCTAAGAACAACAACAACAATCTTTACTGGAGCAAAGCTGCCCGTAACCACTGACTTTTTTTGTTAGCAGTCAGATGCTTAACAATTGCACCGATAGGGCTCCTCGGGACTCCTATATACACATGAAAAATATAAATGCTTAGAAAAATGTTTGATCCACCCCCTCAGTGTATCTAACAGTGCTTATCCCTAGAGAGAGGCATTGTTGAAGCCAGAGCGTGAGCATGGGATGTTTTTATTAGCTGCTTTATGCTTTGAATTCTTTACTATGAGAATCTATCACTCTTTCAGCTTGTGAAGATGCTGGAAATTGACAGAGACCTTGCCCTGGGGCCCCGCCTTCCTAGCCCTCATCCAGGTGTCTCAGCTTGATGGGCAGCTGGGTCTTCTTTGGAACTGGCTGCTCATCCATATCCTGTGCTGTCCCAGGGATCATCTGGTGCCAGATCTTAGAAGGCCACCTGGAGGAGGCTGAGCATCAGCTGGAGTTCCTGAAGGAAGTGCAGCAGTCCCTTGGAAAGTCCGAGGTTTGAGCTCTTCCGGGCATGGGCTACTCCTTGATTTTGTTACCGGCCCTCCTCTTACCCCCAATTTCTAATTCAAACAAAGTGAGACCCCCCTACCTTGCCCTCTGCCACCCACTCTAACCATTCTGGCAATGGTTCTGAGACCCTGGCCTCCCTGCACAGGTGCTGGTTTTCCTCCAGGCCCTTCTGGCATCTAAGAAGCACAAGGCGGAACAGGAGGCCATTGCGCTGCTAAAGGAGGCCGCGGAACTGCATTTCTCCAGCATGCAGGGCCTCCCACTGGGCCCCGAGTACTTGGAACGGTTGGACCCACTCTTCCTGGTCTGCATTGCCAAGGAGTACTTGTTCTTCTGCCCCAAGCAGGTGAGGGGCAAGCCCACCTTGGTGTGGGTCAGGTCAAGAATACAGGCTTGGCTGCAGGTACACCTAGAAGACAGAAGCAGAGGCCTCACGTGGCCTGTTACAGGCTGGTTTGAACCTCGGGAGGTCAGGTAGTCCAGTGTGCCTCTCACACTTGGCTGTCCCACTGAATCACCTGGGAGGTTGTTACCAGGCTGATTCTGACTGAGCAGGTGGGGCCAAGCTCCCAGCATTTTTAATCAGCTCCCAGGTGATACTGCTGTTGCTGATCTGGAGCCCACACTTGGAGGAATAGTGCTCTAACCCATGCCCCTGCCTCTACCCTAGAGAACAACTTGGCTTCCTTTTTCTAGAAGTCTACTTTGCGAGTCTATACTTGTTAGTCCGGCTTTCCCAGCCAGTAGAGATTCCTTGTGGGCAAGGATCATATCTTACACATCTTAATTCCACCCCCACCTCCCTCCCTGTGCCTTGTAATGAGTCACTCAACAAATACTTACTGGGTGCGCTACCCTGCATTCGAGGTACTGGGGACACACAGTGAACAAAGTCCCCGTTCTCTGGAACATGTGCTTAAGCACTAAAAGGTAGACAACCAATACCCACGTATCTGTGGAATAAACTAAAATCTCTTTGCTCAGAGAGCTCTGGGAGTCTCTCTTGCATGAGGCGACCCAACGAAGCCAGACCCTGGTATTTCCACAGCCCCGGATGCCAGGCCAAATCATGTCTCCACTTCTTAAACAACTTGCTGTGATCTTGAACCCAGTGGTCAAAGCAGCCCCAGCTCTCATCGAGCCCCTGTATCTGTCAGCTCAGGTCAAGTATCTCTCAGGTGAGTTGGTGGGTCTTTAAGGCCAGGTGAGGCATCGTATCCCCTCACATGGTAGGGCTTCTGCTTCTAGTTTTGTGCCCATAAACACCCTGCCTGGGGTCTTCTGTGCACACACACACACACACTTATGTTGTTGTTAAGTGCTGTCAAATCAATTCTAACCCATAGTGACCCTGTACAGGGTTTCCGAGGCTGTAAATCTCGGAAAAAACGGGTGCATCTTTCTCCCATGGAACAGCTGGTAGTTTCAAACTTCTGACCTTACGGCTCACAGCCTGATTCGTAACCACCACGCTACCAGAGCTCCTTATACACACACACACACACACACACACACACATCTGCCTTGCTAGGCCTGGCCACTCTGTGCAGTCCCCGCCCCAGCACCCTGGAAATCTTCCTGACCAACCTCACCAGCAGGGCGATGTCCCAGGCAGGCCTTTTTTGGTTTCTTACTTGATCTGTACCATTGAACTTCTTTCGTGACATTGAACTTGTATTATGGGCCAGATCCTGTCCTGAGTACTAGACTACAGAAGTGCTCAATAGGTAAAAGTCTCACCCTCATGAAGTTTGCCCCAGGGTGGTGCATGTCATTAACAAACTTGGCTGCTAACCAAAAAGTTGGAGGTTCGAATTCACTTAGAGGTGCCTTGGAAGAAAGACCTAGTGATCTGCTTCCCAAAACTCAGCCAGTGAAAACGCTATGGAGGACACTTGTACTCTGACGCAGCTGGAGTGCCCATGAGGCAGAGTCAACACTATAGCACCTGGTTACAGGAGAACTAGAGACAATAAACACAACAGGAAAGCACATTATGTAGTTTGTTAGAAAGTGATAATGCCACAGAGAAAAACTAAAGTGAAGAAAGGCAACATTTTTAAAGAGTTGTGAAAGAAGACCCCATGCAAAGATGAGACCCCCTACCATGAGTCGTCTCTCCACATGTGGCCCATCCTGGGGGTACAGCCCTGAGTGGGGAGTGCTTACGGGTGGCATTTGTTCCCTGGGCTCTCTGTGGTCCCTGGCCTGGGCCTCTCCTGGGCTCTAGAGCCTCTGACTTTCCACTTCTCCCACCTCATGTCCTAGACCCTGGAGACAGACAGAGAACTTTTCACACGTGCTCTGCTGCAGTCCAAAGATTTCTCCTGACACACAGCCCTCCTCTGGCACTCCCCTGTATGCTTGGACTCTGCTGGGAGGCTCAGTGCTCCCTGTCTTCATCTGAGTGCCAGGTGTACCCACAACTTCAAGGCCTCATGGGTACAAGTCATGGCAGGAGGACTCCCCAGGGGTGCTAGCAACTGCCAGCAGGTTTGGGGCCAAAGCAAGGTCTTCAGTTGTCTAGGTTACCGTGGTGACCTATTCACCTTTCTGCAGCACACAGGGAAGGAGCAGGGAGCTAAGGATCCAGAGTGGGTGTTTCCTACCCACCATATCATAGACCCTAAGCAGGAGCTGGCAAGAACCTGTCTGCAGAGGAGGGGCTCTCCTACCTGCTCACCACACCCCAGCCTTGGGCTGCCATAGTCGCACCCGTGGTGCTATGGGCTAATGCGTCAGATTGCAAAGTTGTTTGAACTGCAAGGTCGGTGGTTCAAGCTCACAAGCTGCTCCTTGGAAACCCTATACAGGGTCGCTATGGGTCGGAATCAACTCAATGGCATTTCACAACAACAACAATCACCAATGGAGTGGGGAGGCTCTTGGCCCCACTGTGCTAGGAGGTTTGGAATCAGTCTAGAAACCAGGTGGGCCTGGACTTAAATGCTTTGTTCCATCTAAACTGTGTAGATTGGCCTCTCAAGTCCTATATTAAAGGAAAACGAAAAGAACCCAAGCCCTTTTGTCATCACGTCAGCCCCGACGCCGTGTGTTAGAGTAGAGCTGAGCTCCATAGTATTTTTTTTGTCTGTAATCTTCATGGAAGCAGTTCACCAGACCTTTCTCTGCTGCACTACTGGGTGGGTTTGAACTGCCAACCTTAGCAACTGAGTAAATACTGTTTGTGCCGCTAAGGGATCGTATATTTAAAACAAGGATAATCACACCAGCCTCACAGGACTGCACAAATATTGCACCAAACATTCCGAAGTGCTTTACACATGTCGGGCACAGAGCAAGGACTTCATAAGTTGTAACTATTATAGTTGCTGTTATTATTAGACCGTGTTCTGCTTTTAGAGTTAAGAATTAGGAGCTATGTGTTGCCCTGTAGCATCGAGATAGAACATTGAAGTGACCTAGCAGTCTCCCCGAGGGACACACAGAGAAAGAAGGAGAGTTTGAATCTTTCTGGTTTTTCTCTGGGTCAAGGCAAAAACTGTGTAGCTTTGATTTTAGCAAGAGGCCTCTGAGCGAAGCAGAACAGAACTGAGTAAAATGTCTAAGTTGGTATTTCTGGGTAGCAGGATGTATCATGTTCATTCTGCCTTCACAGAGTAGGTCACAGAAGTCCTCAAGGACCTCTGGACATAGAGGGTTGTCTTTCATTTCTAGGAGAGCTGGAGAATGCCCAGAACACACTGCAGCGTTGCCTGGAGCTGGACCCAACCTCGGTGGATGCCCACCTGCTCATGGCCCAGATCTACCTGGCTCAGGGCAACTTTGCCATGTGCTCCCACTGCTTAGAGTTGGGCGTCAGCCACAACTTCCAGGTGGGGCCCTCTCCTCAGCACCCTGGAGCCCCAGGGCCGTGTCTGCCCACATACCTCAGACCCTTCTGCTGACTGAAGACAGAACCAGGCTCAGTGGGCTCCAGGCCCTCTCTGCTCTAGGTGCTGTGAGCAGCAGCAGCAATGGTGGTGAACTTGCGCCCCCCCCACCCCCGTCTGCTATGTTCCTCTAGGTTCGAGACCACCCCCTCTACCACTTCATCAAGGCCAGAGCCCTCAACAAATCTGGGGACTATCCTGAGGCCATAAAGACCCTGAAAATGATCATAAAATTACCAATTATGAGGGTGGCAGAAGGCAAGAAGTTCCACGGGCCCTCCATAAGGCCCAGTGAGCGTGTCTCCATCTTACTGGAACTGGCAGATGCCCTCCGCCTGAATGGGGAGTTGGTAAGAATTACATGGTTTCCTCTTGAGAGATTGGAGTATGATGGATGCTTTGGGTACCCTTCAGCATAGGGTCTCAGGGAGGGAACCCCGGCACATTGATTCTGCCTGTTGTTTACTTGTGCAGTTGTCTAAGTTCTTTTTCATTTGTTAGCATGTGTCTGTACCATCCCTAAAAGGTATAAGTGATTCCCATTGCTCTCAAAATCAAATCTAAATTCTCCTGGGTCCTGCATGATCTGGCCCCAGGAGGTTGTTAAGGAGATGGAGCACACTGGCCTGTCAGTGCTACCACCAGTAGCTGTGCATGTCGGACACTGCATAGCTTTAGGGATGTCAGTCACATCACAGTCTTTCTGAATGGAGTTGTGCAGTGTACAACCTGCTCAGCTGTATGAAACAGTCCTGGAACCTGGGGAGGTCTGCTTGGGAGTGCCTGGGCATCTTCAGCTGGTATATGGGAGTAATGAGGAACACAGAGGCAGTAAAAGACTTGTGAGCAGCGGGACTTGACTTGTTTCTTTGGGCTCCCTGGGCCCACTAGTTCATCAAGAAGGGCTTTCATAGTACAGCCCCAGGACTATCTCAGCAATCCATCTTCAGCCTTCTCCTTAGATGTTCTCCAAGTAGAAGGGGAACCAGCCCAGGAGGCCTTCTGGACAGAGATGGAAATTTGGAAGGATGTTTATTGTCCTTGCCTCCCTTCATTCTGCCAAAAGAAATAAAAGAATTGAAAGTTCAGGAGGAATCTCCATCTGTAATGAAAGTGGGGAACTGTCACATCCAGGAATCAATACTCATCATTGATTTATGCAGTCATTTATTCAGCTACTATTTATTGAGGGCTTACCAGATTCCAGGTGCTGTGGTTGGAGCTAGGGATAAAGGAAAGCAAGCCAGAGAGGTTTCTGTCCTTGTGGGAGTTACCACTGGTGGGAGAGAGACAAGATTGAGGTGTTTGCTTTTGCTTGGCACTTGGAAAATGGGGAAAGCTGTCAGGACATAGGAAACTGGTCTGAGTTCGATCCCACAGAAGGACAGGACTGCTGAACAAGGACTCCCTGCTAAAATGTCTCTCTGGCCTTCTAAACAGGGGGAAAGCTGGGAGGAAAATCACCTGAAAATCTGTTTTTGCAGCTTGTTCAGCTAATATAAATAACAGATCCATGAGCTAGGACTGTCACTGTGACCCCAGCTTCCCACAAAGCCTGCTCCCAAAGGGAGGGCCCACCCGTAGCTAAGAGGAGGTGTGTTTTTAGAGCAGCTATGCCAGGTCACGCCCCCCACCCACCTCCCCGGCCCAGTTCTTGGAGAAAAGATCAGGGTTAGACGGGAACTGTTGCCATTTAAGGATGGTGATTATGTGCCATGGAGTCGGCTCCGACTCATAGCAACCCTGTACAAGGTTTCCGAGGCTGTAAATCTTGATGGAAGCAGAAAGCCTCATCTTTCTCCCATGGAATGACTGGTAGTTTCGAACTGCTGACCTTGAGGTTAGCAGCCCAACTCTTTTTTTTTTTTTTAATTTAAGGTTTTTATTGT
>NW_006408645.1:1531636-1621618 GCF_000296735.1 Chrysochloris asiatica | reverse complement strand
TCCCCGTTGAGGCCTTTTTTCTAGTTGGAAACAGTTCAGGGCCGGCTGTGGCCATTTGGTTTTAATTGGAAACTGTCTCTTTAAATTTCTAGGAGATCTGTGCGCATGCATGGTAGAACCCTCCGAGGTGTTCAGATAGCAAGGGACCAATGAACAGCTACCAAAAGAGAAGAATGTCCACACCTTTATCTCTGTGGTTCTGGCAGGCGTCTGTGGCCACTCTGATCCTTCTCCTGCTTGGTCTCACCCAAGATGGCGGCTCTTCGAATTAGAAAGCAATGAATTTCTTGCTTCTGCCACAAATTCCCCCAGCTGTGAGCCTTCCAACCTTTTAAGTATTCCTTTCTATGTGGTTCAGAGTTCTGGGACCAGCCCCTGAGCCTGCTTGGTCGAGTATTCTGTGTTGTTGTTGGCGGAGCTCCTTTACTGCACTTCCAGCCGATCCGCGATCTTGTTTGTTCTCCGCGGCCCAACTCTTAACCACTACGCTTCCAGAGCTCCTTAGTTAAGGATAAGCAGGTATCAAAAAGGGTGCAACATGAACTATAGGTGGTTAATGAAAAGACAGAAGAGAAGGAAAATGACATAAAATTAAAAGCAAAAGACAAGTGAATATTACACTTGTACTAAAAAGTACTATAATAAACAGAAGAAATATGTTTTCAATAAAAGCTCTCTATTCAATGAAAAAGAGAACATGGAATCTTGGGGAAAAAAATAACAAAGTACCTAGCACATTAGAGATCAACAAAGGGGTCCAAGTAAAACAGGAAACAATGAAAAGTAAGCTGGCAGAGTTAAGAAAAGTAATCATAAAAAAATAATTATTCCAAAACCCATTGCCTTCGGGTCGATTCCAACTCATAGTGACCCTCTATAGAGTTTCTGAGACTTTCAGTCTTTACGGGAACACACAGCCTCATCTTTCTCCCACAGCAGCAGGAAACTTGGAACTATTGACCTTGTGTTAGCAGCCCCAGCACCTAACCCACTGCTCTACCAAGGCTCCTTACAAAGTAATGATACTACCATCAAACTGTAACCCCGTGAGGAACAGTGGAAAGTGGATCAAACTTTGCTAAAGCTCTCTGACTAGACGAAAGGGTTGAAAAAAACCAGAGAAGTGATCGATGTGATTCAAGAGGATGATGAATATAAAAGACAGAGGACATCCTCCCAAACGTGCCCGTCAATATTTCTGAAGAAAAGAGAGAAAACATGCAAGTTATAGCAGGAGAAAGATTCCTTAAATTTAGGGAAAATAGGAATCGCCAACTCAGAAAGGCACTCTTCTTGTTGAGTAGGTTCTGACCCATAGCAACCCTGCATTGGGTTTCTGAAGAGTGGCTGGTGAACTTGAACCACCAATCTTTATGGTTCAAACTGACCTTGCAGTCCAGCACATTAAACCCACAGTGCCACACTAGGACTCTGAGAAGCAACTCAGAAAGGCAACTTAGGTAGGAAAAATAGAAGTAAAATATGAAGCCCAAAATTATACGAGTGAAGCTACGCGAATCAAGGACTAAAAATGGTAATGAAGGTTCCTACAAGCGTTTAATAGTCCTGGTGTGCGCTGTAGGATCAGCACTGGACTACCAACCACAAGATCAGCTGTTCAATCCCACCAACCACTCCTGGGAAAAGGGTTGCTGTGCGTCAGAACCTACTGGACGGCACGTAGCAACAAAAACAAGTATTTAAAACATAGAGCATATTTACTCATTAGAAGAAAAAAAAAGTCAAGTTGGTCTCAGACTTTTACTCAACAATACTAAATTCAAGAAAACAACAAAGCAGTAGTGATACCTTGAGAGACGAAGGCTCTCCCCAGGAGACCTGTCATGTAGCAAAAAAAAGGACTCGAAAGTGAAATGTAAGAACTACAGAATCATAGCACCAGTCACATCTTTCTGGAAAAATCTCCTTGTAGATAGAATCCAGTCAACTAAACCCTGAAATAAAATGAAATTTTTATGAGGCAGGAAAAAAATAAGCCACAGAAGGACAGAACTGAATCCAATTAAACATAGAACTAACATAAATAAACCTAAACAGAATTACATTTAACTAACTATGGTCATTTTGTCCTATTACATTGCTAAATCTTGACATAAAATTTATGTAAAGTCGAAATAACAAAAATTTCCCATGAAAAATTTTAGGAGAGGAGAGGGATGGGAAGGGAGGGGTATTGTAAGTATGCTAATTTTCTCCATCTGGAGAAAGTCTGAAATTGTTTCTTTGGTTAATAAGTTGAGAAACTAAAGTTTACCTCCAAAAATAGTTGACCAAAGCTGAAACACGTATATCTCTGATAATAAAGTTGTAAAGAAAACTAATGGGTAAGGTGCTGGTCTGCTAACTGCAAGGTTGGCGGTTCAAACCCACCAGTCACTCCACAGGAGAAAGATGAGGCTGTCTGCTCCCAGAAAGATATACATTCTTTTTGTTGTTGTTAAGTGTTATCGAGTGAGTTCCAACTCATAGCGACCTTATATAGGGTTTCCAAGGAGTGGCTTGTGAACTTGAACTATGACCTTACAGTCCAGCGCATTAACCTGAAGCGCTACACCAGGACTCCATATAGGGTCACTTATGAGTCAGAATTGACTTGGTGTCAGTAGGTTTTTAAAAAAATTCTAATTAAAAGAAAGAGACTTCACAGTGATTTAAGCAAACACCCGAACCCCTGCTGTCTACACTCTAAAACCCAGAAGGTTAAGAATCAAAGTAAAAAGATGGTGCAAACATGATGGCGAACAAACAGAAAGCAGGGGCGGGAGGCATCAATGTCTGGGAAGGTTGAATTCAAGACAAAAAGTACCAAAATTGGTTGAAAGAATTAAAACAATTACTAAAATAATTAAGGGTACAAATATAATGAAAATAAGATCTTTATGTGTCAAATACCATAACATTAAAATATCTGGTCAGTAGCAAGAAAGTATGAGGAGACATAGATTGCAATAGGTAAGACTTTGAGGTGCTAAGGAACAAGTCGATTATTTGGAGGTTTCTTCCTGTACCCCAAAGCAGAGTCTCTGGATGGTGCAAACCGTTAATATGCTCTGCAGTAACCAAAAGGTTAGAGGTTCAAATGCACCCAGAGGTGCCTCTTAAGAAAAGCCTGGCCTTTAACTTCTGAAAACCCAGCCACTGAACACTCCATAGAGCACAGTTCTCTGATACACATGGAGTCTGCATGAATTGGAGGTCGATTAGATGACAGTTGGTTTTGGCACCCCTAAACTAGCCAAGCATCCATCTACCCCCTTGCCCTGAGAGAACTGCTGCCATAAACTTTCAAGGGTTCTTGCTCTTTGTACCACCACCAATTCTGTAGGTCCCACCTGAACCCAGCTCTGTCTCCATGCTTCATCTCTCTCAGAACAGGAGTGGAAAGAGAATTCCTTTAAGTTTCCTAGGAGGTCTGGAGAGCTGGTGGATGACTGGGAGTTGAGAATTGGTTTGGTCTGCATGTTTTAGCATGAGGCCACCAAGGTCATGCAGGATGCCATCAATGAGTTCAGTGGCACACCAGAAGAGATCCGCATCACCATCGCCAACGTGGACTTGGCCCTGAGCAAGGGGAACGTGGACATGGCGCTGAGCATGCTAAGGAACATCACCCCCAAGCAGCCTTGCTACACAGAAGCCAAGGAGAAGATGGCCAGCATCTACCTGCAGAACCGCAAAGACGTCCGCCTGTACATCGGGTGCTACCGGTATGTGCCCCAGGCAGTGCAATGCCAGCCTCTTCTCCCACAGGATCTCAGTGTTTCTTCAGCTCAGGTCTCCAGAATGTGTCCTTGGAATGTGTGAGATGCCAGTGTAAATTCCCATCGGGTAGACTTGGAGGATGATAGGTCAGCTAACCTGGCTTGCTGCTCAATTCTGAGGACACAGAGCTGAAGTCCTGCTTGCCCCTCTTGCATGGCTCACGTCCTGGTGGGAGACCATGTCTAACTCCCAGAGCTTTGTGAATGCACCTATGGCCTGACCCATGGCTCTGCCTGTCCTTGAGAAAATGTTCAGTTGCTTGGATCTATCTGACCAGTCTTGGGTGAAGGCTGAGGATGAAGGACAGGTATCTAAAACTGAGAGATGCTTTTTCTATATTAGTTGGCGATGGGATCTCCAGGCTGCCTTCTCAGTTCCTTCAGGTCAAACAAACTCCATCTATTTAGTTTCCTTGGGGGGGGTGAGGGCAGGTTGAGGAGCATAGGGATGTTATCCCAAGAGCTGTAGAAAGCAATAAATAGTGGGGCGGCATGGTCAGATTGGAGTTATAGGAAGAACAGTGTGGTTTCCTTAGATGGAATGGACCCTGGAGGGGCAGGAGTAAAGGAACTGATAAAGCCCACCATGCCAGTGCAATGCTTCACGCATAGTGGGTTTTCACTAATAATTGGATGGATGGATGGATGGATGGAAGGATGGAGGACAACCAGAATCAGTGACTGAGACTCGGTGGGAAAGTAGAGAAGAGAAAGAGATGAGTTCAGGGAAAAGGAAGGATGAGAAACCCTAAGACAAGCTGTTGGTTATCTCTGCAGCGATCTCTGTGAAAACCTGCCTGGCCCCCACACCAGCCTGCTACTGGGTGATGCTTTTATGACCATTCAGGAGGTAAGTGAGGGGCCTCAAGGCCTTGCCAATTGATCCCCCCACAACTCGCTTCTCCAGTGAAAGAGAAGAGAGAGACCCCCAGACACTTTCCCCACCAGCCTGAGAAGGCCTTGGAGGTCTATGATGAGGCGTACAGAAAGAACCCACATGACGCCTCCCTGGTCAGCAGGATCGGACAAGCTTATGTGAAGACTCACCAGTACAGCAAGGTCCGACTGGGCTGGGCTGGGGGTGGGGGTGGGGTGGGGGGTGTGGGGGGAGGAGGTGCGGGTGGAGTGATGCATGGCAAAGTGGGAGGATCTGGATGGGAGGGGAATGCCTGAGTTTCCAGCCCAGTTCTCTGATGAATCAATACCATGGGGAGAATTCCACAATCCCCCTCCGCCCTGGCTCCTCCTGCTGAGGCATCTGTGTTCTAGAGGGACAGACAAACAGGCTGTGGCTGCTGAGGACAACATGGTGTCAGGTGCTCAAGCAGAGCAAGCGTGGTTCACTGGCCACCAGACCTGATGCCAGTCCTTCCTGTTTGCACCAAGGCAATTAATTATTATGAGGCTGCCCAGAAGATCAGTGGACAGGACTTTCTGTGCTGTGATCTGGCTGAGCTGCTGCTGAAGTTAAAGAAGTTTACCAAAGCAGAAAAAGTGCTCAAGCAGGCTCTGGAACATGACTTTGGTGAGGCGGTACTTTCACTCACCCCCAGACTGCCCGCTCTCTGTTCTTGGGCAGCATGGGGCCTGAGCCCAGTCCAGCTTCCCAGGTGCCATAGAACACTAACTTGAGTTTCTATTTTGCAGTGAATGATATCCCATCCATGATGAATGATGTCAAATGCCTACTTCTACTGGCAAAGGTTAACCAAAGTCATAAAACAGAAGATGTGATGGAAACTTTGAACAAGGTAGACTTCAATTACCTGGGGAGTGGGGGAGTGAGGGGCGGACAGAGGTGGGGGTGGGAGTGGGGATGAGGGTTGGTACTGAAGGAGGAAGGAGGGAGCCCCAGTTATGGTTACACCTGTGACCTGCACTTTCTCCTCCACTCTGTGAGGATAAAGCAGAGTACCCTGAGCTGGGCTTTGCCAGGCTGGGGAAAGAGGATTTGGGACAAGCAGGGGAAAGTAAGGCAGGGCCTTTGCCGTAAAGGATGATGGGGATGATAATAGGGCAGGCACTTTAGCTCCTACACATGGAGTGCTCTATGCCACGTCTGTACTTGTCATTTTGCTTCCCTATTTAATTCTCATAATATTATTTTAAGGTTAAGCACACTGACAATCTCATTTAAGAGTCAAGACTGTTAGACCCAAATAGCTTTAAAAACGGGCTCAAAGTCAGTGGAGCTAAAATCTGAACCATATCTGGTGATCCCAACGCATGTTCTTCCATTCACTTCTGCCACGATCTTCCTCACTCTTTCTGTCCAAGGCTGGGGCCTATACTTGTTCCTGGGTGCATTCTGAGGTGATAAAGGGGAGTTCGCTCTCTGACTGGCAGAAATGATCTCTTCCCTCATTTACTGTCCACTGAGCATGCAGGATGGCCCTTGGAGAGCGAAATGCTAATTTGTACCCACTTCTGGGAGCTTACCCCTGGCATCATTATTCCCTCTTGCCTCAAGGTCTTCCACTTCTAAACTTGGTCACTTATGGTCATCTAGGGGTCACGGATGCTTTTGGGGGCTGCTTGACATTCCCAACTGGGCACAGAACAAATGCATGCACAAAATGCAGGGGACACCTACTGTGTGCCTGTTCTAGCTGGTCGGGCTGCCAAAGCAAATTAGACATTGTACCTCCAGGTAGGATGGCAGCAGATAAACAGGTAAAACGTTGTAGAGTTTTTGTTTGAGTGCCTTTGTTTTTGTTCCTGCCCTAAGGTAATGGCAGTTTGCCTCCCCGGTACACTCAGCAGTGGCCTTCCCTGTCCAGAGTGACCCAGATTTGCCCAGGGCACTTGAGATGCCTTTTCTAACATTACTGGATCTGAAATCAGGGTGTGGTGACTTTCTGTGGACTAGTCTGAGACCTTCCAGGTCAGGCTCTGGTTCCTGATCCTGCACTTACTGACTTCTTAAGGCTTTGGACCTCCAGTCTCGGATCCTGAAGCGGGCTCCGCTGGAGCAACCAGAAATGATCCCCTCCCAGAAGCAATTGGCAGCCTCCATCTGCATCCAGTTTGGAGAGTACTACGTGATGGAGAAGGAGTACACCAAGGCAACACAGGCTTACAAGGATGCACTCTCTTACTCGCCCACTGACAGCAAGGTAGGCAGCCCTGCTCCCTCTCTGTGGGCACAAGCCTTGTTAAGCTCCCTGCCCCAGCCAGAGGCCAGTTCCTTGTCTGTGTCTCTCGGAAGGGCTGCAGGAGAAAGAGGTGTAGGAGGCCAGCCAGTAGCAGTCCCTTGTAGTTGACCCCAGGCCCTCAACTGTGAAGTCAGGCTGGGAAGCCCCATTTTGACAGTGGAGAGGACTTTGCTGGAAGTTGTGTGAGTCTGACGTTTTTAGGTCCCTCTTAGAGTTGTGGAAGTGACAAGGGCTGTGGCTAAACTTCCAAGAAGGTGCCGAGCTCTGAGGGCTGTGCAGTTCCAGATGTGGGGATGGCAGCTGGAATACAGGCTAAGGGTAGATGAAGAGCTTGATGAATAACTCACTTGTTCAGGTAATTATTCATTCAGTCAGCAGATTTCTAATGTGTGCCAAATCCTCTACTAGGCTTCAGGGACACATTGCGGCAAGACATGGTCCTGCCCAAGGACTACCCTCAGGCGAGGGGAAATCAGTCACAAAGAGACTGTTCTGACACCAGGCCATGTGCACTGCATGTGGGCACTGGACATGATGAGGCTCAGGGGAATGGTTCTGCCCCAGGTCTGGGTACCAAAGGGCTTCCCAGTGGACCTGTTGCTGAACAATGAGTACAGTTAGCTAGGCCCAGACTTTCAGAGCTTAGTGTAGCTCTGGAGTAGTGGGAAGAAGCAGGAGAGGGGCAGAGATTCTAGGGGATTGGGGCTAATTGGGAAGGTCGAGTCAGTAGGGATGGAGCTTGAAGGAAGACTCCCAGGGTTTCCCCAGGATGTTCCTTGCTTACTAGGCTATATCTGCCCTTGTGCCAGGTGGAGGTAGAGCTGGCGCAGCTCTACCTGCTTCAGGGGCACCTGGACTTGTGTGAACAGCACTGTATCAACCTCCTGCAGACTGAGCAGAACCATGAAACCGCCTCTGTGGTAGGTCTCTGTGATCCCTCGTCCCCACCCCTTGCCCTGGGGCTCTGCCAAGCCTAGGACACAGGCTGCACACCAGCTGCCTTTAGTGGTAGGGGCGAGAGGGCCAGCAGGGGGCAGCAACAAACTCTTGGGCTTCTAAAGGGAAGGGTGAGGTTGACTCATTCCAAGGGAAACCACACCCACTGTTAGTGAAGACAAGGGTGGGCGAGGTTCCAGGGGCTTCAGGAAGTGGTCTGCTCTCTCCTTCCTATCATCAGCCCTCCTGAGCCTCAGGAGCCCAGGCCCAGTCCCTGCAGAGCAGAGGAGGGGAGCCCCATCCCTACCTCCCGCTGACTGGAATTGGCAGTGTTCAGCTGGGGAGGTGGGGAGGACCACTCTGCAGCCGTCAAGAGCCCCCACTGACCTCTCTCCGATTCTCAAAGCCCTGCTCCATACCCACACCTTGTGAGTGAGGGTCTGAGGGACCCACAGGCTTCTCCTGTGGCTGCTACTCTAGGGCCCAGGAAAGTTGCCTTGGAAGTCTTTTTCTCCCCGCTCTGCCCGCCAGCCCCCACCCTCCACACACACCTTTGCAAGCCTCTGTCAGGAATCCCCAGAGTGTTGTATGCTTTCTGACAGCTGATGGCTGACCTGATGTTTAGAAAGCAGAATTACGAAGGTGCCATCAACCTCTACCACCAGGCCCTGGAGAAAACCCCAGGTAATCCAGAGCTGCCTGCTCAGTTCCCACTGAGCGCTGGCGAACCAGCCCTCTCCCCTCCTTCCTGATGGGGCAGAGGAAGCCCCTGCCACTCTGATTGTTCCCATTGACACAGGAAACTGTGAAAGACCTGATGGAGCATGCCATTCCATCCCGAATCCAAGGGGCCAGTTCCTGACATGGCAGTGCTTGATGCTAGATTCACAATGGCCTGTCTGTCCCCAGATCACAGCCCCTCCTGACTCAATACAGCCCTGAAGGGTCTCAGACTCCTTCTCTGATATCAGCTTCATAAAAACCACCCCTTCTTCCTCGGGAAGGAATCAAACACGGGGCTTGGGCTGGGGCCCCAGCAGGCCCACTGGGTGGCAGTCTCCCCAAGACTTCAGCTGATCTAAGAGGTTAGGACTGTGGACCCTCGATCTGAATTCTTGTCTGCCACTTACAGACCAGACGATATAATTAACTTCTCTAGGGCTTGGTTCCCTTGTCTGTATAATGAATGCTATAGAGTCAATCATAGTAGTTAATAAGTGTTATTGTTGTCATTACTATTACAATTTCTAAGTATTATTGTCATTATTCTTTCAACACCAGCCCATGATGCAGGCCTAGGATGTCCCTATTCAGCCTGCATGGGCGATGTCTTGTGGCTCCCCCTGGAGTCCCAGCACCCGCTGCATCTTTCTGCCAGGCTACATCTTCCCAAACGGATGCAGCTATTGGTCATTAAAGCCTGGAGATCTCTTCTGTCTTTATCCTTTTAGATAATTTTGTAGTACTGAATAAATTAATTGATCTGCTCCGAAGAAGTGGCAGACTTGAAGAAGCCCCCACCTTCTTTGAAGTGGCCACGAAGATGTCCAGCCGAATGCCTTTGGAGCCAGGGTTTAACTACTGCAGAGGCATCTACTGCTGGTAAGTTAACAGCGGGTATGGCCGTGTCCAGCACTAAGACCCAGTGCAGCCGTCAATTCCAACTCACAGGGATCCTACAGGACAAAGTAGAACTGCCCCATGGGGTTTCCAAGGCTGTGGAAACAGACTGTCACATCCTTCTCCCTCAGAGTGGCCGGTGGGTTGGAACCATCAGCCGTTTGGTTAGTAGCTGAGTGCTTAACCTACTGAGCTACCAGGGCTCTTTCTGGCTCAGCGCTTGTTGTTGTTAGGTGCCATCAGGTCATTTCCAACTTAGGGCGACCCTCAGCAGAACACAGTGCAGCACTGCCCGGCCCTGCAGTGTCCTCACAGTGGTTATGTTTGAGCCTGTTGCTGGTACCACTGTGCCAGCCCATCTCCTTAGGAATCCTCCTCTGTTTGGCTGACCCTCCACTTAACCAAGCGTGATGTCCGTCTCCAGAGACTGGTCCCTCCTGAGAACATGCCCAAAGTATGAGCTCAGAAAGAGGGCTCAGTGCTAGGGAGCAGAAATTCTGCTTCCAGGACCAGCTTCTGCTCTTCTGGTACTCTCTGGGCTCCCATCTTCCCATAGGACTCATAGTATTTCTCTCCTCCATTGTAGGCACATTGGGCAGCCCAACGAAGCCCTGAAATTCCTGAACAAGGCACGAAAGGACAGCACTTGGGGCCAGAGCGCCACCTACTACATGGTGCAGATCTGTCTGAACCCAGACAATGAGATCGTGGGTGGAGAGGCTTTTGAGAACCATATGGCTGAGAGCATGTAAAAACCCCACTGGGCCTAATGGGCAGGGGTGGGTTCCTGGGGAAGGAGGGGGGTCATCTGCAGCCTGTTGCTAAGACCAGGAGCGCTGGCTGGAGACCCTGTCGGCTCAGTGTCTGATGATGCCCACAGCTCTGCTGAAAGGAAGGACTCGGAGCAGCACGGTGTACGCACAGCTGAGAAGCTGCTGCGTGAGTTCTACCCACACTCAGCCTCTGGCCATGTCCAGCTGCGGCTGCTGCAGAGCCTCTGCCTGATGGCCACCAAAGAGAAGGCTAATGTGGAGGCAGCGCTGAACACCTTCATTGAGCTGGCCCAGGCCGAGGTGCACCAGCTGCCTACCCTAGGATTGCAGGTGCTGGGGCAGAGGCAGAGGGCCCAGTCACACTGACGCCTATTTCCCACCCCACATGCAGAAGAACAGCGTCCCTGCCATCTTGGCCATGGCACAGGCCTACACGCTACTGAAGCAGACCCCTAAGGCGCGCACGCAACTGAAGCGTCAAGCCAAGGCTCCTTGGGTGCTGACCGAGGCTGAGGACTTGGAGAAGAGCTGGCTCCTGCTGGCTGACATTTACTGCCAAGGCGGCAAGTTCGACCTCGCCACGGACCTGCTGCGGCGCTGCATTCAGTACAACAAGGCGAGGGGGCACCCGACCTTGGGGTGGCCAGGAGTGGGGGTGATGGAAGCAGGAAACAGTGGTTCAAGGGGCACCACGAGGATATCGGGTGGTAGGATGCTTGGGCATCATAGTGGTGGGGAAGAAGAGGTGTCAGGAGTTAGGAACAGGACTGGAAGAGGGGAGACCGGGGCTGTGCATAAGATAGAACCTGAGCTACGAGCACACCTGTTAGGCCAAGGCAGCAGGTGTGTCCAGGGGGCATTGCATGGAGTAGGAAAAGAGACAGTTCTTGTGTTGACAGACTTAAGAGGTGGAGGGGCATTCTCCCCATGAGAGTGTGTCAAAAGGGAGAGGAGTAGGATCTCACAGTGATGGAGGTGTGCATGAGGGGATGCCTCTGGGTACCCTTAGTGGTTTTGTTCAGGGCAGCTCCCCTCACAGACATCTCTAGCCCCATGC
The DNA here is from genome assembly GCF_000296735.1 of Chrysochloris asiatica. Lineage (NCBI taxonomy): Eukaryota > Metazoa > Chordata > Mammalia > Afrosoricida > Chrysochloridae > Chrysochloris > Chrysochloris asiatica. Next base: position 1,610,295 of record NW_006408645.1, on the reverse strand, counting down.
TGGGCCTGGACTGGGCTCTGATTGATTTTCCCTGCAGTCTTGCTGCAAGGCCTATGAGTACATGGGCTTCATCATGGAAAAGGAGCAGTCCTACAAGGATGCAGCCACCAACTACAAGCTGGCCTGGAAGTATAGCCATCACGCCAGCCCCTCCGTGGGTAAGACAGCAGCCAAGGTGACTGTGGGTGGGTGTGGGAAGGAGGTGGGCGCCAGGACCTGCTTCCTGAGCCAGATCTCAGGACTTGCCCTCTGCTTGCCCTGGGAAGCAGAGCACTTCTTAAGTCACAGGGAGATCCAATTTCTGTTCTCCTTGCCTCTGGACAGGCTTCAAACTCGCTTTCAACTACCTGAAGGACAAGAGATTCGTGGAGGCCATTGAAGTCTGCCACAGCGTAAGCTACTGACATTGGCTTGGGGAGGACAATGGCCCTGAACCCTGCCTGGTGCTGCACATCCTCTCTCTCCTTGTCCCAGGTTCTCAGGGAGCATCCTAACTACCCAAAGATCAGAGAGGAAATTTTGGAAAAGGCGCAAGGATCCTTAAGGGCCTAGCCATGGTCAGCAGCCAGGGGGTCCATCAGCCTCTGGGAATCATGGGGACTGAAGTGGAGACCATCAACCTACAGAAGTGCCATGGAGAGGGTGGGAAGTGGGGGCAGTGGAGAAGGAATTCAGAAAATGACATTGTCTAATCAACATTGCGTGTGGGTTACTTTGCAACATGCTTCTTTACTAAGGGGCATCCGAAGGCTGTATGTTTTAAAAGCACAAGAAGTCATTTTGCTCTGGGGGAGAAAGAAAAAAACCCCAGCTTAGCTTCTGTAGGACTCTCTGTGAGAGAAAGAAGATAGAGGGGGCTCCCAGTGGGTTGGTAGTTTTAAAAAATCAAAAAACCCTATAGCTATTTACAGACTGTTACATCAGCCCATATATGCCTCTCCTCTTCTGTCTGGTACTAGCATCCTGGAGCTAAAGAAGCAACTGCTCCTCCCCACCAGGCTGTCCGCCCTGGCAGTGGGCCCAGGATGCTGTGGGCAATGGGCCCAGATAAGGAGGGCCAGCTGCAGAAGGCCCATGTCTGGGCCCTGCGTGAGAGCACCATCACTCTGCAGGATGCAAGGGTCATTGCCCGACCCTCCATGCACTGTCTTCTCTGGCCCCACGTCTTCAGTGTTCAGCTGACACGACTGGCCCTCACTGGTTTGGGGCAACCTTATTTCACTTGCCTGGTACAGAGAAATAAACATCCCAAGAAAAAAGTAATCCCTTCAGCTTTTGTGAGAAACACATGCCAATGAATTCATCCTCTAAAGAACATATACAGTGGCCCTTATCTAGATGGATAATGTTCATTGTAGCTGGCACGGGAGTGAGTGACAGGGGTCCCCTTACTGGGCTTCCAACACTTTACTGCTCTCAGGGGGAGGATCTCTAAACTCAGGAGACTAGGATCGCTTGTGCAACTTGCCACTCTTGGGGTCTCAATCTGCAGCAGGAAATGAGCCTAGACCTGTTGTTCCCAAATCATGGTGCGCATCCCTGAAATACAGCAAACATTTTAAAGTTTAGTTATCAACGTATTTATCACTTTTTAAATAGCGAAGACACTAGCACAAGCTCATGAGATTGTGAGTACTGTTGCATTGTTGTTGCTTTCAAGTCACAGCAACCCCGTATGTATCGTGTTTCCAGGGAGTGGCTGGTGGACTTGAACCGCTGGCCATTGCAGTTTAAACCGACCTTGTGACCCAGTGCTTATCCTACAGTGCCATACCAGGTCTCCTACTATTGCCTAGGATTGGTCTAACTTTTAATCCTATTGAGAGCGTCAATTTAAACAAAAATAATGAATATGAGGAAAATGCAGATAGGGTAGCTTTTTAAAAAAGGTGTCCAATGGCTAAGGTTTGAGAACCTTGAGCGGATAAGGCTCCCTTTTAGAGTCCAGAGAGTTGTCCTTGATGGCTGCTGTGCCTGGTTTGTATAACATACTGCTGGTCACGTGCACATCTTCTTGGTATGAGTCAGTGATCTGGAACGCCTCCCCCAGTTACTATCATCCTTTCTATGGGAAAATCCAGTCCAGTCCCCTTTACTATGACCCAGTTTCTTGGGGTGGGTTGTGTTGAGAGGCAGGTCTGTCTGAGGTTTAAACCTGAATACGGGCAGGTCTCAATGTATGGGAAACGCTACGCTCCAGGGATTGTGTATGAGTCAGGTCATTCCTGCAAACTTGAAGTTGTCTTCTCTTATCTCAAAAACAAGAAAGAAGCCAAGGAGTGAGTGACTACTGCCCAAGAAGGAGAGAAGTCCAGCCATAGACTGTGTCCTTGGAAGAGGAGCCACAGGGGTTTCCAGGCAGGGCTGGTTAGACCCCAGAGCCCCTGGGAAGATCCAAGTTTGAGACAAAGTGTGCTGATGCAATCTCCTCAAAAGACTCCCTAGGGACCCATGAGGAAGGACAGGACATCTGAATGTACCATGGTACTCCAGCCCTGAGAAGCCTAAAGCCTGCTAACTCTGACCAAGGCCAGACTCCAGCCACAAATCCTCTAGTGGAGGCTTGTGGCCATGTCTAGAGGCAGGAGACAGATACCTAAAAGTGACAGGACCAGCAAAAAAGGATAAACGTATGGGGAAAAGCCGGGCAGAAACACAGAAACAGAATGAGAGTCTCTCACACACACATATCTGGGACTTACGTCTGTTTTGTGTCTATGAACTCAGCAAACTGACAGGGTGAGCAGGGTTAGTCACACAATGCTGAGACCCAGACACAGAGAGGGTAAGTAACTTTCTAAATCATCTCACTAAGTGGTTGAAGTGCTGGGATTTGAACCTGGGACTCAGGGTCTGAGATCTCAGCAAGTAGGCCATCCTCCATATATAGAGAACAGAAAGGGTGCTAACTGACAGAATATGAGTAGTGGTGGTGTTGGGTACCACCCAGTCCGTTCCCAGTCACGGCGACTGCGCATAGGGTTTCTGAGGCTGTCAATATTTTCTGGAGCAGAAAGTCTCACCTTTCTCCTGCAGAGTGACTGGTCGATTCAAACTACTGACCTTGTGGTAAGTTCATAATCCATTATGCTACCAGGGCTACTTAAAGAATGCGAGTGAGTAGTCTCAAATCAGGTCTCTTTTTTTTTTTTTTGTCTACCTCCTCCTTTCCCAGTGTGTATAAATCATTATTGTCCCTAAGTGTATGTGTGTGTGGGGTGTGGTGTGGTGGGGAGTGTCAGCCATCCTCCTCAGGCCCCCAGAGCGTCTGCTCCTCTTGGCTTGCAGCCAGGCCTCCTGGCAGGGACAGGTCAGACAGGTCTGCCTGGTACAGATGGATGAGGAGCTATAGCTTCCACTGCTCAGGTCCAAGCCCAGGGCCAGGCCTCTACCAGCCATGTCCCACTGGCAGCCCCGCCCCTGGCCAGGGTGGGTCACTTCATCCGCAGGGCCAAACCCAAGCTCAGTGTGGAGACTGCCCGGCTGCTGCTCCTCACCACTACCTCAGGCTGTCACAGGAGAGAAATGGGTTAATCATAAAGGGGACGGCTTTCTTCCTTCCTCCTGTCTTCCCCTCAAAGGGAAACTGGCTCCATCTGCCTGGCCAGCCTCTCAGCTGGCCTCCTGCTTCCAAGATGACTGGCCTGGAAGGAGGCCCAATGTGTTGTATCCCCCTCTCTCATAGTCTCAGGGGCCCCTCTATCCACACTGACCTACAGGGCCCGTCTCTCCTTCCTCCCCACTGTCTGCAGAGGGGTACCCATGTTCCCCATCCCACAAACAAAGACCACACTGTTACAAATAGAGTCTCTTTACTGGTACCTGCAAGTTCAGGTACAAGGTGTTCCCACAAGTACACTGTCTGGCGAAGCCTCCTGGGCAAGGGAGCAGGGGAGGAGGTGATGGGGCAGGCCCAGAGCCTGGGCTTCTTGGCACAGACACAGAGAAAAATGAATAAATTATAGTCCTAACACTTAGGAACAACATAGAAATTATGATGCAAAATTCAACATGGGCAAAGGAAGGGCATAAAAGCCCCAAGGAGCCATCCCTCACGCTGGCCACTGGCCTCAGGGAATGGGCAAGTGGTCCAGGCTGGAGTGTGGTACCTTGAATGCCCAGAGATAGTAGTCAGGGACAGTCTGTGTGTCCCAAGGGAAGCTTTATGCCCTCTCTGGGCCTCCTGCTTCCCCCTCTGCCATCAATGGGGCTGGAATAAAGGGGGATGGGACAGAGGACAGGAAGCTGGGCAGGGCAGAAGGGGGTTTTGGTCATGGTTGGTCAGCCCAGCCCAGCACCTCCCTTGGTCCAGGCTCTGCTTGCCCAACCCTGTCTGCTCAGTCCTCCAGGAGCCAGGCAACGAAGAGTAGTGGATCCTCAGGTTAAAATCCACACCTGGTCTCCAGAGCCCAAGCCAGCAAGGCTGAAGGTCTACAAAGCAAAAGGACTCACAGGGTCTGTGCCCGACATCAACACCAGACAGCACACCTGCCAGTGCCACCTCCAGCTCCAAATAAATTACAGAAATAAATTACAGTACAGTCTTGGCAGTCCAGAAGACGTGGCCACCCGTGGGTCTAGGGCTCAGCGTGGCAGAAGAAGCCACAACTGGCCGATTCCAGCCCCGTCTCAGTGTCTTTGAACAAAGAATTATCGTACAAAGATGATAAGGGGGTCTGCAAAGCTCCAGGGGAGCCAGATCTTCTCTTCCGGGTACACAGTATGGTGGTCGGAAGGTTATGGTGTCGGTGGGCGCTCGCAGCAGGGTGGCTGAAAAGGGAGGCCATTACCCATGGGCCCACTCTTCAACACAGTTAAAAAAATAAATAAATCCAGAGAGTTTCACAAAAATCAAGAGTGCCCACAGACCTAAATTACACAGAGGCCCCAGGCAATCCCCAAAGTCTAAAAAAGAAAAACCCCCCAAAAACAGCAGCAGGGCTCTCAGGGCCAGAAAAAGCCCACCCCTCATTCTTACACGGGCACCGGCTCCATGAGAGAAGCAGGGGCAGCATCCTCGAACAACTGGCTGTCAAGAAACGGAGTGAGAACCTCCTCAGCTGGCTCAGAAAAGCCCACAAAGGACTCCAGGAAACAAGTGCCTGGGTCCCTGGGTGGAGAGAAACCAGGCAAAGGGAAGTGGGGTGCCTCGAGGGTGTCCAGGCTGTCAGACACCTTCCGGGAGGTATAGAGGGGTCCCAGACTGTAGTCCGGCAGGGCCTGGAGCAGCTCAAAGGAGTCACAGGAAGACAGGCTCAGGTCGACTGAGCTGCTCTGGCCAGCGTCCATGCTGGTTGGCCTTGGGGTACCAGGGAAGCCAGCTTCTTTCGACCCTTCAGGGCCACCGTTCAGAAAGCAGCCAGCATCCAGGTTGGCATTTTCATCCAGGATGCCTAATGCCAGGCTAGGGCCAGAATAGCTTTGAGTCCAGCTGGCTAGGCCACCAGGGTCACCAGTACCAAAGATGTCAGCCGGGTGGAAGCAGCTGAGATTGTCCAGGTGCCCTACACCCGCTTCCTTCTCCTCCTCCTCCCTGTCAAGGTCAGTATCACTGAAAGTCAGGATCCGCACCAGGTTGTCATCATCCATGTTGGGCTGGAAGCCAGGGCCGGGCAGGGCCAGGTGGGCAGGGTTGCTGGGGGACTCACTGGTGCCCGACACTGGGGAGGATTCAGTCATGTCAGGGCTGAAGCTGCTGTTACCCAGCTCGCTGCTCATGGGGGATGTGGGGGCCAGAGCCTGCTCATCAGGGTTGGGGGAACTGCTCTGGGCAGAGGCCTCCAGCTCCACAAAGCTCTCGGCTCCCTGCTCCAGCTGCAGGCGGGTGATGGTGTGGATGAAGTGGGTCTGAACTCGTGCCTGGTTAAACTCCACCCGGCCCTTGGGGTTCTCACAACCCTCCTTGCAGCAGCCACAGGGGAATGACGTGTGGTCCATCTGCAGAGAAGAAGAGACATGAGTAAGGATTCTGAAGCGTGGTGTTCAGGCTCCCCACCAAGCGTCCCACCAGCCCAGTCTGGCCCCCATACCTGGCACTTGATGCCTGCCAGGCTGCAGCTGCAGGTCTCGGGGTCGCAGACTTTGTCGCATCGACAGCCACAGTCCTCCCGGGAGCGGCGCAGAGCCTTCAGCTCCCGTTTCTCCTCGCGGTCTATCTTCCGTACACCTGCAGCCCGCAACAGGGCCCGCCGGCGCCGGGCTGGGTAGGGCTGGAGAAAGGTCCCTTCCTCCAATTGGCCGCCTGCTACCGCCGCTGCCAAGTCCTCCTCCACAGACGCGTCATCGATGGCGTCCACTGTGAGTGGTGAACCTGCTTCAGCCTCAGATACCCCGGTGGCTGACAGCTGCACTCGGGAAAAAAAGAGGGATATGAGAAGCCTAGACCAACATTCCCCAAATGTGCCCTACAAGCCGAGCACCGCAGGCACAATAGTGAAGAGGCCAGCTCAGGATACTGCTGTTGGGGCATTTGCAAAGAGATTCCCTATGCATGTCAAGCTCTTACCCCTATCCAGGCAGATGCACAGACCCCCAATATCACACTGCTCTCCCCAGTATAGCACTCAGGTGCCTGCCCTTAGCCCCTGCAGCAGACAAACAGGACTGGCAACAGCTCCCAATCAAGTCAATCACTGGCACCCACGTGCCTAGTTCCCCAAACACACAGTGAACAAATCAGCATCCGACCCTGCTACTCACTCCTACTCACTCCCGACAGGACTAGGACCCCAGGCCATGGAGAGGGGGTGCCTACCTTCCATCTGAGTGCAGCCAGTTTCTCTTCCTTCAAGCGCAGGCGGAGCTTTTCGCGCCGGGACCGGGCCTGCTCCTGTGCGAACTCAGCCAAGGAGAAGTGACGGCAGGTACTGTGACGAGAGGTCATGCCCAGCGTGCAGCCACCCCGGCTGGGGACACTGGTAAAGCCTTGACACCGAGGGAAATAGAAGACAGTAATGCCATCGAAGGCAACTCGGCCTGGACGTGCCCGGGGAGCCCGCTTCAAGATGGATAGGGCTGAAAGGCAGACAGGGAAAGGGCAGGGGGTTAATTCACTGTGAGGCACAACATAACACCCAAAAAGCACGTCTTAAACCTCTTCTCATACACCCCTCCACTACCCTGAAAAAAAAAAAAAGGGATCTGAATTTAGGACCCAGCATGGCAGGGACTGGAACTGGTCCATATTGGCTTATTTACCATTTCAAATGAGTTATTTGTCAAATGAAGTCATTTATAGGTCCCTTTTAGAGTCCTGGTGTAGTGCTGCTATAGCATAAACACTGGCCTGTTAACCACAAGGTCAGCAGTTCAAAGCCACCAGCTGCTTGTCAGAAATGCTATCCAGGATCCAAATGAGTTGGAACCGATTCAAAGGTACTTAACAACAGATCTCTTTTACATAGTTTTTTTAAAAATGATTTGTAGAAGCTCTTTAATATATGATATTTTGTACCTAACTACATGAATGAATTCTCTTATAAAAAAGTCATCAGATAGGAAACCATGTGCAAATAATGTCAATTTAGCCTGCCTCAATCCAATACATATAATTCTTATTGTCTCTGCTAATTGAGTTGGCCAGTGTTTCCTGAGCAATGTTAACTAGCACTAGTGACAGCATCCTGGTCTTATTCCTGACCTAGTGGGAAAGCTTCCAGTACTTCCTCATTCACTATAATGAGCTTTGGGGTTGAGACATAACTTAAAAAAAAAAAAATCGTGTTAAAGTAGAATTCACTTTTCCTATCTTTGCAAGGGTCTTATCTAAAAGGATATTACATTTCATCAAATATTCTTTAAGCATTATAGTGGCTCTTATCTTTTTTCCTCTTCTGACATAAACTGAATTTCCTAATATCCTGATATTTCCAGAATAAACCAACAGTAGTTTAGTTGGTGTGCTGTTAAGATTCTATGTACTAAGGTTGCATCGATGACTTTTCTGTCTGTATTGTTATATTTAGGAGTCCTGGTGTGGTACTGCAGGTTAATGTGCTGGAATGAAAGATCGGTTTGAACCCCAAGATTGGTGGTTCAAGCTCACCAACTGGTCCTTAGAAACCCTATATAGGGTCACTAAGGGTGGGAACGAACTTGATGGCACTTAACAACAATTATATTTATGATGCTAGTTTGTGTTTGAATATGCATTTGATGAGGCAAATTTTGACTCTTGGGGAGAAAAATCTTTTTTTTTTTTTTTAAACATATAAAGTACATATAGTACATAAATAGCATATCCAGACAGCACATCTAGATAGTCATCTGGGTTAATGAATTTTTATTGAGGAGGCAATTAGAAAAAAAAATACTTTAAAAAAGACTCAGGAAGAAGTGATAATGAAACACAAGGTTGAGAAACCCTGCTCTAGGGCTCTGCTTGTCAGTTGGAATCAGAATTGCACAAGCTTAAAAATAACTGAGAGAATACCCCTTTCTCCCCCACTGTGCGCACGCAAAGCTGCATGGCATTTTGAGTGCAGTAGAACCAAAGAGAGGAGGCCTCCTGGGACACTTGAAGGGCTCTATCCTGGAAGTCACTTCTCTGAAGTAGGGAGTTCCAAGGTCAAAAATGCCCCAAGTGCTCTCGAGAGTGGGCCTTTCTGGATGACTGCTATATTCTAGGAAGCGTACAAGGTGGGAGGCAAGCAGGGGAACTACATCTCTGGGGACAGGGCTTGATCAAGGGCTTCCCAAGCTCATCTTTCAGATGGGGGTCCCCAGCTAGTAGGCCATGACAGGGAAGACTCACGGGTGAAATTCTGGGAGTCACAGATGTCATGGGAAGGCCGGGCCATCTGATCCCAGGAGCCCTCCTCATCAGAGTCCCAGGCAAGGGAGGCTGACGAGCTTGGGGAGCAGGATCGAGAGTGGCATCCGGATGAAGAAGACGAGGAAGAGGAATCCTCATCCACCTGGTCAAACTTCCTCTTCCGTAGTCCCGTCATGGTGGTGCAGGGTTGCTGCTCTAGCATCTCGGGACAGACAGCCTGCAAACGGAACAGAAAAGTGCTAAGTGGCAAAGTGGCAGCAACAGATACAGGCTGAGAGCAGAAGGTGAGGGCCACTGTTGTTCATCCTTATAACTCTCCAAGATGTCCCACATCCTCCCCTAGCCCCCCAGCACCCACCTGTGGTGCACTATGTAGTCAGAGCATGGCCCCCAGCACGCTTCTTTGCACAAGACACAGGTCCAAACCCATGTCCTGGTATTTTTAGGTTACCGCCACCTCTGGCGAAAAGTCCACCTAGAAACCCACCAAGCACCTTCCCCATTCCCGCCTACAAACCACCTGCACGCACACACACACACACACACAGAGAGAGAGAGAGAGAGAGAGAGAGAGGCAGGGCTGCAAGGGCAGGAGGCAGGCAGACAGACAGATGGGCTGACAGACCTCTGCCAGGCCTCCCTTGTTCCCCTACAGGAATCCTGGGGGCTGACTCACTGCCTGGGTGATTCACGCCCGCTCACATCTGTGTGCCTTTGTGTGTGTGTGTGTGTGTGTGTGTGTGCGCGCGCACTCGCGCGCATACGCACGGCCGTCTGTGCGCCTACAGTCTGCACAGCCTCCCTGTCTCTGCCTCCTCCTCCTCTACTCATGCACACCCACACAGACACTGCTGTGCATGAGCAGACCCACAGACACTCACGCCAGGCCAGACTGAATGATACCCTAGGAATCAGGATGGCTCTGATGCTGACTTCCAGCTGGAGCCTGATCCCAGCATCAGGACTTTCCCAAGCTCTTCCTCTATCTTCTGGAGTGATGCTTCTCAGACTTTCCTTCAGAAATCCCCACCCACAGGAGAGAAGTCCCCTGCCTCAGGCCTCCTTATGTGACTCTGAGCTCTCCAGCTCTCCCTCTCTTTCAAGTCAGTCTCCTGTTTGATCTTAAAAGTTCACATACTTTTTGCCTTTTACTCCAATATCTGGCCCTATTTGTTGGAATTCATCTCCTATGGAAATAGGAGTTTTTCCCCTTTAAAACAAACAAACAAAAACTTCCAGGGAAACTGATCATCCAAGATAATGTCCCACATCTTTCCTGGTGACTTTGAACTCCAGAATACAACACTGTACCATCCCTGTGCTGGTCTCAGACCTGACAGAGTAAAACTAGTTAGCAGACTCCCACAGGCTGGCTGCCTCACTGGAGTAGGGGGGATTTAGGGGTGTCTTCTCCTAAATATCACAGCAAGTAACAGCCCCAGGATTGCTTGGAGGAGGACCGAGGTCAAGACTCAGGGCATCCCCCAAGAGATTCAGTGCCAAGGGCTGGAATACAACCACCTTGTCTCTGTGGTATAACCCGCCACACAAAGGGCTGGGCCCCCAAAGATCACCAGGAGGAAGGAGAATCGAAGCAAACATAGGCCCCAGTGCCGGGGAGCCCCTCCCCCATCATAGCCATCACAGGAAATGACAGAGAACAGGAAAAACCAACCAGAAGGCTCTCTTGGTCTTCCCTTACACAGGTGTCTCTTCCAAGCACCCCTATCCCCAATCTCTTCACGAAGTCCCCAACCCAGATCCTAGAGGGTATTGCAGGAGAGAAGTGAGAAAACTGGAGCTCCCTCCTTTTGCCAAGCCCCTACCCCGGGCCTGGGGAACAGGACACACAGGTGTTTCCGGGGGCTTCTCAGCGGGTTGTTTCTCAGTCTTGACATGTCCCCTCCCAGGGTCAAACCACAAACAAAAACAACCAGCTCCCAGCTGACCTATAGGCTCTCCCAAGAGATGGGGTACTCAGGACCCAAATGGAGTGTGTCTACACACACACAGACCAGACAATCAGACATAAACACACATGGACAAAGAACATCCGTGCAGCCAGCCCCTCACCACAGTCCCGCTGGGAGACACTAGTCTTTTCCCAAGCTCCAGATGCCATCTACAGGGTGCTGAATGCCTAAGCTCCCCCCACCCCCACCCCCGCCTCTCACCAAGATCTCAAAAACCAAATGCCTACTCGGTATCTGCACCTGGCTGTCCCTTAGAAACAGAAAATTCCACAGGCCCCAAATCGAACCCATCGTCTCCGTTCCCCACCCCCCATGCCATCTGTCCTTCTTCCTGTGTTCCCTATCTTAGTAACAGCACCACCACCCACCCAGTTACTCAAGCCAGAAACCTGCAGTCATCCTCAACCCCTCTCCCTCCATCCGCATTCAGCCATCCAGTCCCCAAGTACACATTATTAGCTCATTCCATCCACACAGGCAGGAAATACCGGAGGGCACATAGTGTAAAGAATCTGTGATCCAGATCACACTGCCTGAGTTTGATGCCTGGCTTTGCTCCTAATTAGCTGGGTAATCCTCAGCAAGTTACTTAACTTCTCTGTGTCTTCAGTTCTTTGTCTTAAAACCTCACAGGGTCAGGAGGTTCACATGAGTCAGCACTTGCCAAGTTCTCAAGACAGCAGTAAAGACTCAGTGAATGTTAGCGTGGTTCTATATTTCACAAAGGAAAAGAAGAATGAACTCCTGGATACAATGAATCTTACAGATACCATGGTGAGTGAAAGAAGCCAGACACAAGAATGTATCCGAAGTTCATGAAAAGGCAAAATCAATCAGTGGTGATACAAGTTAGAACAGTGGTCACCCAGGGGATGGAGGGGCATGCACTGGGAAGTCCTGAGGGAATCTTCTTAGGGGCTAAAAACGTTCTATATTGATCTGAGTGGTGGATTTGTTGTTGTTAAGTACTGTGGAGTCAGTTCTGACTCATAGTGACCCTGCACAGGGTTGCCGAGGCTGTAAATCTTTATGGGAGCAGAAAGCCTCATCGTTCTCCCACGGAACGGCTGGTAGTTTTGAACTGCTGACCTGGAGGTTAACAGCCTGATTCGTAACCACTATGCTAGCAGAGCTTCTGGATACAAAACTGTCAAGATTCACCTAGCTGTATACTTAAGATTAGAATATGTATTCTATGTATGTCACCTTCAAGTTGAAAAGTTTATGAGCACTAACCATGCCCTCTCCTCCCAGTCAATTGCAGATCTACTTGACATCCCCAAGCTTTGAACCACTCCACAGCTACCCAAAGTCCTTAGGATCAAGTTCAGAATTCTGCAAGAGACTGCAACAGGCTTGGCCCTTGCCTCATCAAGCAAGACCAACCATCCCCATGGTGCCTTAATTCTATACTCTAGCTTGAGTCTTGCATTGTTCTGTCTCTACTCACCACCAGGCTTTTGCACAAGCAGTTTCCTCATCCCGCACAAAAGTTAACCTTGACTGGCCTTTGAATGAGCACCGTTAGCACAATGGTTAAAGTGCTCGGCTGCTAACCAGAAAGTTGGTGGTTTGAATCCACTAGCTGCTCCAAGGGGGAAAGAAGTGGCAGTGTGCTCCTATAAAGACTCACCAGCCTTGGAAACCCTCTGGGGCAGTCCTATAGGTTCACTCAGAGTCAGAATAGACTCAATGGAGTGTTGTTTCTTTCTTTCTTTGTTTACTGATCCTTCCGAAATCATCTCTAAGAGGGCTTCCCTACAGCATCTCTTCCCCTCAGCCCCACTAGATGCTTCTCTGGGCTCCTACTAGGTCCCGGGATTGCTGATCACAGCCCTACCACTCTGTACTACAACGGCTTCATGCTCCCAGTATCTGTTTGGCCCTCATTGTGCCTGGCTGTGCCCAGTACCAAGACCAGAGTGTGGTATAGAAAAGGCACTGGATGGGCATTAGAGGAAGGCGGAGGGTAGCAGGCAGGCAGCTCGTGTCATGTAGCAACACAGAGACAATGTGACATCTCAGGGCATGAGTGGTCAGTGTGACCTCCTCCTGATCCAGTCACAGTTCATTCAAAGAGGGGGCCATATGCTCATTCCAGTGCCAGAGGGTTTGAACATGAGTGGTATTAGAAAAAGGGAGGGTCAAGCTCAGGCTGCAGCTAGATGCATCTCAGAAGGCATCAGTTCTCCCAAGAGTAAACTGATAGCGAAGTGAAGGAAGTAGTTTAAAGCCAAGTATTGTCAGTGTACCTCTGAGACCTTAAAAAAAAAAAAAAGGGAATTTAATGTGAGGAGTTCATAACCTCCAAGGTTGCAGACAAGGAAACCAAGGCACAAAGTAGTTTCTAATAGGTTTTAGTCGTGAACCCCTAGGAAGAGGCGCAGACCACAAATGAAATGAAAAATAATCTCCTCCCTGCTAGTCCTTGGGCAGTGTGAAGAGAAGAACCCTTGGACCTCATGTTTCTGGCCCACCTGGGAATCCAGAGGCAGGGGGGCAGAGGCAGGGGAGGGGACAAAAAGACTGAACTAGAGACAGGAGAGGCCAACTCAGAAAAAGGAATAAAAGATAGTGAAAACAGTCCAAGAAAAGTGTCAGACAGTGAGTCAGAGGAGGGGGAGGGGCACTCAGCAGCTACCCAGGAATCAAGATCCTGACCATGGCACTGTTCCCAGGGTGAGCACAGCCCCCTCCTAGGGTCCTGGGGGAAGGAGAGGCAATTCCCAGGAGCTGATTCAGACAGAAATACCATGCCGAATTGAGCCCAGGAGACAGGCCCCGAATCAAAGACAGCCAGGCTTCTTCCAGGATCTCATTGGGCCCTGAGAATCAGTAACCCCTCCTGCCACCACACACACACACAATGCCCAGGACCTAAGAGGGGACCGAGGGGGGAGAGGGGCTGACTCCACCACCCTCAGGCCACTATGTGAATTCAGGGAAGGCCACCTCACCACTAAGGGTTCGGGCCCTCACTGCCAGCTGTTGAGTGGGGTAGGTCTTCCCCAGGCCTCTGAAAAGTCATACCAACTCCTCTTCCTATCTCCTGGCAATGCTCCAGGCAGGGCTGGAGAAGGGGAGAGAGGTGCCTTCAGTTGCCTCCATCCTCCAAGAATCTGAAGAATGTGTCCTTTAACCTTAGAGCCCCCTCTGTCCAGGGGCAGTCCCCCACACACCTGGGGTCATGGGACCAACCCCCAGTCCTCAGAACTCTTTCCTAGGAGGAGAGGGCTTCTTTGAACACCTTTGTCCCCCACTGGACTAGAAGGATAAGCAGACTGGGCTGCCCAGAGAGGGCAGACAGGAAGCCTTGACACACCCCTCCCCCACCCATCCCTCTGAAAGTGATCCCGGGGGAGGGGACAGTTCCTCAGGCTTGGCCTCCAGGGCCTGGCACTGGGTAAGTGCCAAATGTTTGCTGGCTACAGGAGACACTAGCTCCTGGGGCAGAAGGGAAATTGCACCTAACAATGACTGCTTCCTCCATCCATGGAGGCCTTCTTGGCTCCCTCTCATTCATTCATGCAGTCAAGCAGTGAGCTCCCAAGATGGTCCAAGCAAGTGGCAGGCACTTGGGCATACAGGGAGCAATACACACATAAGTTTGTGCAGTGGGGTGCAGAGTTACAAACCAGGTTAAGAGCTGGGATGGGGCAAGGAGGGGTACGCTGGAGTGAAGGCAGTTTCAGGGAGAAGGATGCAGGAAGAACTCTAGACAGCAGGCACAGCATGAGTGAGGGAGACTTGAGGAGGGACAGTGGTGAGAGGGAGAAGAGACTGCCCACCCAAAGGGGGGCACTAGGAGCCAAGGCAGGCTTTAGCCAGAGGGCATGGAAGCCACTGAAGAGTTTCAGTAGGAGTGACAATACCAGATTGACATTTTTAAAAGATTGCTCAGCACTGAGACTGGAGGGGGTGTGACCGGTTAGACGGAACTGCCAGGTCCGGGTGACAGCCAATACATGGGAGAGAGGAGAGTGGACTCAGTGACTGCAGGGATGTCAGAGATCTGGGGGGGCGGGGCGGGGGGCGGAGCTGATGAGTTAGGCTCAGGAGGACTATGAGACATCTGAGTGCAGGTGTTGGGTGGGCAGCAGCGCCTGGGAGGGACCCTCTTGTGTCAGGAGTGTGGGCTATGGCTGTGTGTGATTGTGTCAAGAGTAGGGAGTGACTAAGTGTGTGACTGTTGCTGTGGTGAGCGCATCCCAACAGTGTCGTGCGCTTCTGCGAAAGCCTCCGGGGAGGGGAAACTGAGGACGGAGAGGAAGTACGTGCTGGGGAGGGGAGAAGTGCGTGGGAGAAGAGACGTGTGCCCGCGGGGAGCCGGTGTGGCTGTGCCCGTGACTCACAGCGGTGGCCTCTTCGTGTGAGGGTGACTGACAAACAGGTGAGCATACGACACAAGCCCTCCTCCCTCACTCCCTCCCGGGGTCCATGACTCACGGCGCCTCACTCTTCGCTCATCCCTTCACTCCCTTATTGACCCCCGCTTGTCGGGAGCCCCCAGACACAACACCACAGTCCCGGCAAAGCCCCCAGGGGGAATCCAAAGAGGAAGGAGACAAATGTCACCTGCTCCGGCCACACGAGTAACTTCTAAAAAGTTCTCAGGCAACTGGGTCAAAAGGAAACTCACCCGCGGACGCGCGCACTCCGTCACCCCGCCAACCGCGCGTCACCCTGTCTCAGCCGTCACACACACTACGCTCGGGGCGCCGCGACTTCTTCGGGTAACCGCAGCGGACTAGAGCAGACACCCTGTGACCCCAACCTCTCGAGCCCCGCACTCCAGTCGCGGAGTGCAGTCTGAGGCCGGACTGGACACCCGTCTCGTCTTGGTGGGTGGCGGTCGCGACGGGGCAGCCCCAACCCCCGCGTCTGCTCAGGGCGGCGGGGGGCAAATGTCAGGGGCTGCAGACGTAGTGTCACCCTCGCGGGTCGCCCCCTCCCCAAAGTCCCGTCCCGCCAGGTTCGGGTCTCGTCAAGGCTCACCTGCGATCTGGGCGCACGCCGAGGACACTCAGGCAACCTGCGTTCTGACCCAGGACGCACCCCGCGCGCCGAGATCCTGTGTGCGCTCCGCCGGACAGCAGTCGCTTGAGCGGGGCCCCGGCTCCGCGTCCGGCTGCGGCGGCGGCGGCGGGAGACTGGTTGCGCCCGGCCCCGCCCGCCGCTCCGCCCTCCTCGTCAGTGGAAAACTCCGGGGCTCACAGCGCTGACGCACGCCCGGCCTCCTGCCAGGCCGCCGGCAGCCCCGCCCCGGAGGCGCAGCCTCCTCCCCCGCCCCGGGCCTGGCGCAGCGGCCGCTGGGCCTCCCCGCGGACTCTGACCCGGCGACGGCGCCTTGGCCTCGGCCCCAGTCCCCTCCCTCCGCCTCCCAACCTCCCCCCCCACCCCACCGGCTTACCCTGCAAGGTTTCTTCAAATCCTGAACCTCCAAGCCAGCAGAGCCCGGTCGTAAAGATCACCTCGCGCCACCACCCCGATTTACAGATGGGTAGACTGAGGCCCAGAGCAGCGTGGAGCGTCCTTAAAAGCCACACAGCAAGATGGTGGCAAATCGGAGGCCTCTGACAGTCTCCCCACCCCCACCCACCGAAGCGGTTACTATAATCGAATCTAAAGGTTCCCTCCGTCGTGCCCACCCTACCACTCACCCTAGATCCCATTTTAAAAATATAAAACAACTGACTAAAGAAGAGCCTGGGGGCGAGGGGGGAAGGAGAGGAGGTACTCTTGAGCTTCATCTCTGCTTATAGGGCCAGAGACCCTGCGGCAAAAGTCCTGAGCTAGGGGTCTAGGAGTCTAGGGCTTCCACCACTCCAGTTCTCTTTATTTAAAGGAAAGGAAAGAAAAGAAAAAAGCCTGGTTCCTTCCTGGCTAAACCCTAGATACTTAAATGATCCATTTCTCTACTCCCGCCAAGGCCGCGTCTTACTCCGAGACAGCCCTGCTCTTGTGCGCACTACGTGAATGTCCAGGCGGCAAGTCCTGGAGCTGTAGCCCACCCTCATACCCTCTTTTTAACCGCAGGTCTGGTCCTACCCTTTACCCTCATACCCTCCTTTTAACCGCAGGTCTGGTCCTACCCATTACGCATCCTTTGAGTTTTCCTACTCACACCTTTTACTGCGAGCGTCGCTCTCACCAGGAAACCCTTTCAGCCTTTTCTCTACTTAACAGAATTCCATCGCTTTTAAGGACTCCGCTTGCACCGCCTCCTCCAGGGAGCCTTCATGGGAGCCCGACCCTCCCCCTCCCAGTCCTCCTCCCGCTGCATTCTGGGTTCTTCTCGACTGTCCTACATGAATCCAGTCCGTCACTAGCCCAGCCTTCAGGATTCCATTCTTCCCTCCTCCACGTGGGGGTGGAAGTTACCTCCAGTCCACCTCGATGGCATCTGAGATGAAGATGAGGGTGAGAGTTCCCTCTTCAATCACAGGTGTGTGTGTGTGTGTGTGTGTAGAGGGGGATAGGTAGGGGTCAGCCCACTCTTCCATGTCCTTGAAATAACAATAGGAAAGTCGATTTTACTTCCTGGATGCAAGGTCTTTGTACCTGGGGGCTTGGCGTAGAGAAGTGTCTAGTAGCCCAAGCCAAGTTTCCATTGGCTTCCCAGGGCCCTCAGGATGAAGTCTCAACACCATGGAGCCTACAAGGCCTGAATGATTTGGTCCCTGTCTACCTTTGCAGCCTTACCTTTCTTTTTCCATTGCCCCACTCTGCTCCTTTCCTGCCCCTCTGTTTTAATGTCTCCAATGTGTGCCTTTCATTTGTGTATGTACTTGTAACATTAATACTAGTGTGTGTGTGTATATATATATATATATATTTTTTTTTTTTTTTTTTTTTTTTTTTTTTGCACACAAACTATTCTGTTTTATATATCATGTTTCTTCTAGCATCACCTCTACATTCAGATTTGCCCTTGGTGACTACACCCCAGTCCTGTTTCCAATGGCGGGTTCTTGGTGTGTGTCCTGCTTCTTCTGGTTCAAACATCCAAGAGTGGTGAGGCCTAGCCTATACCTGCCTTGCATCAACTTAGTTGTATGTTTTACTTGTGTGTTTCCTTTTGTTTTGTCTGTCTTCCCCCATTAGTCTGTGAGCACTGGGAAAGCAAGGATAAGGTCTGACTTGATCACTCTGCTAAGAGCAGGGCTGGCAGTGGAGATGGGGAGGGCATCAGCGCACAGCCAGTGGTAAAGTCATGAGCTTGGCTGAGACAGCTCAGGAAGGAGTTTAAAAGCTACAGAGTTGGGTATCTCAGTTGTTAGAGGTGACTTGGGTCACAGTGATGTGACAAGCTCATGGGGGTTTTCCTCCAGACCAACCATCTACAACCACCCAATTCAGACCCCAGCCATATTGCAAGTTGCAGACCCTGCCAGTCCCAACGCATCTTTCCTTCTACACATTATCCTTGTCTTCTGCTTTCCTGCCTTCAACCCCCAGGCTGCCATCAAGTCATTTCTGACTTATATCAATCCTAGATAGGATTCCCAAGGCTGTAAATTTTTACAGAAGACAGTGTTCTCCCAAGGAGCAGTTGGTGGTTTTGAACCTCTGACCTTGCAGTTAACTGCCCAACACTTAACCCACAGTGCCACCAGAGCTCCCAGGTCACTTGGTGCAAATGATTAACAGGTTCACTGCTAACCTGAAAGTTCAAATACAGTGCACAAGGCCTAGAGAATTAATTCTGAAAAAAAAAAAAAAAAAGCCATTGAAGCCCAGTTCTATGGAGCGCAGTTCTACTCTGACACACATGGGTTACCATAGGTCAGAATTGACAGCAACTGGGCTTGTATTTGGTGTGGGTTTCACGGCACCTTGAGGAGAGTTCAAATGTTTTAGGTTCTGTCCCTCTTTCTCTGGGCTTCAGTTTTCCCATCTATAAAATGAGGGTGTTTGGTTAGAGAACCCCATCCATCAACTTCAACATTCCTTCATTCCACTTCTAAAAGATAGATGATGCCTGCTGATCAGAGAACTGGGCAGGGTAGGAAGTCCTCTCAGGCTGCCTAGGTATATACTGTGTTGTGCTGTGTATGAGGGGAACCAGACAGAGACAAAGGGTTGAGGGTAGAGGAGGACTCAGGCAGGGAGCCAATGGGTTGTGTGCTTAGGGGCAGGAAGACGAGGAGAGAATAAGGAGAAGGTAGACAAATTCAAAGGAGAGATTAAGTGGTGTGTTTTCTCCAGGAAAGCATCTCCCTGCACCAAGCTAGGCTCAACAGATGTTCCCCAGATGTTGCTGGTGATGAGAAACCTCTCCCTCTGGGATCCCAACTAAGTTCTTCCTGTTCATGGGGAAATGAATGGTGTGTTCCAAGGCAAAGAGGGTGGGGTCTAGAGTAGCATCCATCTGTGACTGTGGCACATAGGCAGAAACACACCCACATGTCCTGTGGGAATTTGGAATACTTGGAAGAGTCTTTTAAATTTCTTAAACATTCAGTATCCATGGACCACACATTTTAGGTAAATAAAACTATCAGTTTTCAAATTTAAAATTATGAATTATATATTCCTATTGGAAAGGTTAAAATGATAAAGATTAATAGTACCAAGTGTGGCAAGATTGAGAACTAGTTTTGTTATGCATTGTTGCTAAAAAACGAAACCAGACTCACTGCCCTAAAGATGGTTCTGTTTCATAGCAACCCTGTGTAGAGTTTCCAAGGCTGTACATCTTTACAGGAGCAGAAAGCCTCATCTTTCTCTCGTAGAGCTGCTGGTGGGTTTGAACTGCCAACCTTGGGTTAGCAGCCCTGTGCTTATCTTATCTTATTGGTAAGAATGTAGATTGTTGCTATCAGTTTGGAAGATGATTTAGCAGTACCAAGTAAGCTTAATAGATAAACTCTATGGTCCTGTATGGAGTCCTGGTGTGGTTGTTGTTGTTGTTAAGTGCCGTCGAGTCAGTTTCGACCCATAGCGACCCCGTACAGGGTTTCCGAGGGTGTAAATCTTTACGGGAATAGAAAGCCTGATCTTTCTCCCGCAGAGCAGCTGGTAGTTTCGAACCACTGACCTTAAGGTTCGCAGCCCGATTCGTAACCACTACGCTACCAGGTGCTGCGGGTGAATGCGCCAGACTGCAAAGCCGTTTGAACTGCAAGGTTGGCAGTTCAAGCTTACCAGCTCTTCCTTGGAAACACTATACAGGTTCGCTATGGGTCGGAACTGACTCAACGGCACTTAACAACAACAACATTGGTCCTGTAAAGGAACTCTGGTAGTGTAGTGGTTACAAATTGGGCTGCTAATCTCACAGTCAGCATTTCGAAACTACCAGGTGTTCCATGGGAGAAAGATGAGGATTTTTGCTCCCATAAAGATATATAGACTCGGAAACCCTATTCAGGGTTGCTGTGAGTCAGAACTAACTCCACAGCACATAACCACCATCACCACCATGGTCCCGTAAATTCTATTCTTGATAGTTATGTCTTCCTAATAACATTTAAAGTGTTCAAGAGCAAAGATGTCAGCTTGAGGACTAAGGTACGCCTGACACAAGCCATGGTATTTTCAGTAACCTCATATACATATGAAACTTGGACAGTGAATAAGGAAGACTGTAGAAGAAATGATGCATTTGAGTTATGGTGTTGGAGAAGAATATTAAAAGTACCATGGACTGCCAAAAGAACAAACCAATGTGTGTTGGAAGAAGTACAGCCAGAATGCTCTCCTTGGACATCAGGTTGGCCAGATTTCGTCTCTTATACTTTGGACATAATGTCAGGAGGGACCAGTCCTGACAGTTTGTTTGTTATAGGGGAGGGTCAGAGAAAAAGAGGAAATCTCCCCCCGATGAGAGGGATTGACACAGTGGCAGCAATAATGGGCTCAAACGTAGCAGTGATTGTAAAGTTGGTGCAAGACTGGACACTGTGTTGTTCTGTTGCGCATAGGGTAGCTATGAGTCGCTACCGACTCGATGGCACCTAACAACAACAACAACAATGACATTTACAAGAATATATATAGCAGCATTATTCATAATAGTCCCAAACTGGGCACAGCCCAAATGTCTATAAACAAGCAGGTGAATGGAAGCAAGTTGATTTATTATATAAGGGAATATTACATAGCAATGAAAAAGAACAAACCATTGTCTCACACAACAATTTGTATGAATTACTAAAGCAGTATGTTGAATGAAAGAAGCCAGACACAAAAGAAGAATGACTATGGTTGATTCTCTTTGCATCAAGTTTAAAACAGAACTAACACACAGTGGTGAGAACATTGACTAAGAAAGGACAGTGCTTGTACAGTATATACGTACATAAAAATTCAAATTCTGCAAAGATTAGTTCACGTTACTGTATGTTTCGCCTTGTTAACAGAAGGAGAAAAATGACAGGAGTAGTTCCATAATTGTAAAAGGGATATCATTGTCTTCAGCTTCTACCAATTCGTCTACATTATGACCAGTGAGAAATCCTGGTATGGTGCTATTGGATAAGCAGTGGATGGCTAACCACAAGGTCAGTGGTTCAAACCCACCAGCAGCTCCTTGGAAACCCAATACAGTGTCCCTGTGAGTTAGAACCAGCTGGACAGTACTTAACAGCAATATGATCCCTGAGCAGATCAGGGTCCCACGTATTATCAGGTTCAACAATTAAGTTTCTGTCCACTTGGATGCTATCCAAAAGGTCAGCAGTTTGAACCTACCAGCAACATCGAAGGAGAAAGATGTTGACAGTCTGCTTCTATCAAGATTATAGCCTTGGAAACCTTATGGGGCAGTTCTGCTCTACCCTATAGCAATGCTATGAGTTGGATTCAGCTCCATAACAACAGGCTAAATTAGTCTGTTGTTAGTAAGTGCTGTGGAGTCAGCTCTGACTCAGAGAGACCTTATGTACAATAGAATGGTATACTACCCTGTTCCACACCATCCTCATAATTGTTATGCTTTGTTGGAACCACTGTATCAATTCAATTTGTTGGAAGTCTTCCTCTTTTTCACTGACCCTCTGTTTTACCTAGCAGGATGTCTTTTTCCAGAGACTGGTAAAATCTTTTTACTATCTTGCTTCTAACAAGCATTCTAGCTGTACTTCTTCCAAGTTTCAATATTCTTCACCAACACCCAAATTTAAATGCAGTGATCCTTTTAGGCTTTTCCTTATTCATTGTCCATCTTCATATGCATCTGAAGCCATTGAAAATACCATGGTCAGGTGCACCTTAGTGCTCAAGTGACATTTTTGCTCCTTAATACTTCGAAGAGGTCTTTTGAAGCAGCTTTGCCCAATGCAATAAGTCTTTTGATTTCTTGACTTCTGCTTCCATAAGCATCGATCATGGATCCAAGAGAATGAAATCTCTGGCAACTTTAATCTCTTCTCCATGCATCATGCTGTTATTTATTGGTCCAACTGTGAGGTTTTGTTTTCTTTACATTGAGTTGTAATCTATGATGAAAGTCATTGATCTTCATCAATAAATGCTTCAAGTTTACTTCTCTTTCAGTAAGCAAGGTTGTGACATCTGCATATTGCAGGTTATTAATGAGCCTTCCTCCAATCCTGATGCCATGTTCTTTTTCATATAGTCCAGCTTTCCAGACTGTTTGCTCAGTTTACAAATTAAGATTAAGTATAGTGAAAAGATTCAACCCTGATGCAAACCTTTCTTAATCTTAAACCATGTATTGTCCTCTTGTTTTATTCAAATCACTGCCCCTTGGTCTATGTACCAAGGTTCCACACTTAAGTGTTCTGGA
This sequence comes from Chrysochloris asiatica, assembly GCF_000296735.1. Lineage (NCBI taxonomy): Eukaryota > Metazoa > Chordata > Mammalia > Afrosoricida > Chrysochloridae > Chrysochloris > Chrysochloris asiatica. Next base: position 1,587,797 of record NW_006408645.1, on the reverse strand, counting down.
ATTCCCATTCTTCGCAATGATATACCAGAGTTTGTTATGACCCACACAGATGAATGCCTTTGCATAGTCAACAAAGCACAAGTAAACACCTTTCTGGTATTCTGTGCTTGCAGCCAAGATCCACCTGACTTCAGCAATGATATCCCTCATTCCACGGATATCTGGCAGCTCCCTGTCAATGTACTGCTGCAACTGATTTTGAATTATCTTCAGCAACATTTACTTTCGTTGTTATATTAATGATATTGTTCAATAATTTCTGCATTCTGTAGGGTCACCTTTCTTTGTAATTGGCACAAATATGGATCTCTCCTAGTTGGTTGGCCAACTGGCATAGATGAGTGAGCACTGTCAGTGGTGCATCAATTTATTGTAGTGGATAAAGTTTTTATTCCACCATGACTCTCTAGTGCAAGAAACATCAATTTAATCTAAGCAGTTGAGTCCTCAGGATAAAGTTAACAGGGATACTCTTCTGTATGCCACCTCAGCCCTACCTCCTTCCTCCAAGGCTTGTTGGAGGCATGACGATATCTTACCCTGAGTCTGATTTTCATTCTATACTGTTTGCTTATGGTCAAGAATAAGCCTGTGGATTCACAGAGAGTAGGTGATGTTAGTTTAGAATCACCCTTTTTTGCAGGGAGCAGAAAGTAAGGTCTCTTTAGGAAAGGACTCAGGACGACCTCCACCCCAGCTACGTCAGTCCTGGGGAGAATTGTTCTCTCTACTCTTCTTTCTCCTCTTCCTTCTTAAAGGACCTTGTCTTTCCCCTCCCTCATCTCTCCATCCACTTTCCTCTTTAGCGATTAAGGCATTGGCTCTATAGGTGTGGTTCCTGGACCCTTCTTTGTTACCTGAGAATTTTTGGGTCCTGTACCACCACCACCATAACCACCCACTGAAACCACTGAGTTAAATATGGGATGGGAAAGCTAAAAGCATTTCTTGAAAATTCTTTATTTTTTTTTAAATTGCAACACTTTTGAATATAAATCTGTGGGTTAAAATCCTGGCCATTCAATTCTGGGTCAAAGGATTTTCAGACATTGCCAAATCACCCTCCCAAAAGTTGCACCAATTTCTCTCCCTAACCAAGTGTCTTGAGAGTGCCTCTTTCCCAACACCCTCCCTTGGCACTAACTTATCAAATTTATTGATTTCTGCCAATCTGATAGAGAGACAAAGAAGACATCGTACTGTTTTAATTGGCATTTCTCTAATTATGTATGAAGTTGAGACTTCTACAAGTCAGTTTTGCATTTCTCTATAAACTGCTGGTTTATATTCTTTTACTCATTTTGAATTGGATTTGTTTTCATTCTTTGAGGATCAAGGAGGCAAGCACTCATCACATGTGCTTATTCCTGGTTTGTGTTCTAACTTGGTTTATGCTATGTTTTGCCATTTTAAAGCTTTAAATTTTTCTAATTGTTAAATTTCTCAAATTTCTTAAATACTTACTTTAGGAATTCTGTAATCTATGTGTTGTATTTCTTACAACAACGCAATCCACCTATTCTTTTCTCTAAAGTTTTATGGTTTTATTTTTAATATATGACTCCTTTATTTGGAATTTATTTTCACATAAAGAATGGAAAAGAGGCCCTCTTTTTTTTTTTTTTTTCCTCCAAATAGTTAGCTACTGTTCTTATTAATTTCAAAATGTCACCTTACATATAAATTGAATTCTCATTTGTATTGGAGTCTGTTCCTAGCTTTTTATTCTGGTCCACTGAGTTGCCTATTTCATCTTTGGATACTACATTGCTTTACTCCGGATAGTTTCATTGTATGTTTTATCATTTGAGAAGTCTTGTCCCATTTCACTGCTTTTCATTTTCAAGCCTTTCTTGGGTCTTTGTGTCTCCATTTGAATTTCTTATCATCTGTTGACAAGTTCTCCACCTGCCAAAACAAACAAATGCAAATCCTGTGAGTATTTTAATTGGAATTGCTTTGAATTAATGTTGTTATTTAGTGCTGGTGGTTGTTTTTGACTCTGAATGACCATGTGACACTAGAACTTCTACATAGAGTTTCTTTGGCTGTAATCTTTATGGATTGGCACAGTGGCAGCAAGAATAGGCTCAAGTTTAACAATTTTGAGGAGAGTGCAAGACCAGGCAGTGTTTCCTTCTGTTGTGCATAGGGAATGAATAGGAACCTAACAACAACAGTAACAGTCTATGGAAAGGAGTCCTGGTGGGGTTGTGGACTAGGCATTGGGCTGCTAACCACAAGGTTGGCAGTTCAAACACACCAGTAGCTCTGAGGGAGAAAGATAAGACAGTTAACATTTATTTTTGTACATTAACCTTGGAAATTGCCATCAAATGAAATTATCCTACTGTTTCTAATAGTTGTGCATGTTTCAGTTCATCATGAGTACATAATTTGCTTTCTCTCTTCAATAGTTACAGCTCCTTGCTTCCTTTTTTTGTCTGATTACATTGGTTTGACCTGTCAGAACCATGTTCACTGATAGTGATGACCATGGTTGCTACTTTAGCCTTATTCTTGACGTTAATCAAGGTGTATTTCTTGTTTTACTCTTAAGCATGATACTGGATTTTTTTATTTTTTTGTCTGTTAAGACATATAAACACATATATATATCTATGAAACCATTTTAAGGAAATGTCAGTTTATCCTTACTCTGCTATGGTTTTGTTTATTTTAAGCAGGAATGAATGTGAGATTTTTGTCAAATTTGAGAAAGTGGCCTGTAATATGATGAGTTTTATTAGGTACTTCCTAATACTATTGAACTACTTGCATTAATTACTAGAATGAAATCTCTTGGACATGATAGACTGTTCTTTCAGATACTGTTGATAGATGTTTGCTAGTATTTTGTTTGAGACCTTTGCAATTCAACTTTAATTACATTTAATCACTCTTGAGAGCCTCCACATTCCTTCTTATCGTTTGCATTCTTGTTATGTCATATGCTGATGGGATGGATTAAAATAGGAGATTATATTTGATCCCATTTTGACTTGCATTTTCTATATATTTTTATTCTTAACTGTCATCTGTCTTATTCTTGATTTTGATGCTATGCTATTTGGAACATAGATTTCAGAAAACTGGAATCTCAGTATAAATCATATTCTCCCTTTCATTAACTCCTTTGATCTCATTTAACATTTTGATTTTGATAGCCTTAGCTGATGACAACAATGCAGATTCACCTCGGTATTTGCTAGTTTATCTTGGCTTATATTTTATTTTTAACCTTTCTTAGTTTTTTAAATATATTTTGAATAAATACACAGTAAATCCTTGTGTGTGGGGCTGCTAACCTCAAAGTCAGCAGTTCGAAACTGCCAGTCATTCCAAGGGCGAAAGATGAGGCTTTCTGTTCCCGCAAAGGTTCACAGCCTTGGAAACCCTATACAGGGTCGCTATGAGTTGGAACCAACACACCACCACCACCACCCACCAAAGCGTTTGTTTTATGATTCAATCTGAGAATCTTTTTTCCCATTAAAAGTGTGGGCTTATCCCATTTACATTTGTTGATATAACAGCTATATTAGCCTTAATCCCCTCATTTTATCTGAGGCTATGTTTTCTATTTTAACGCTTCCTCTGTTTTCTATGTTTATTTTGTTGTTGTTTTCTTTGGGACGCATGTGTGTGTGTGCACATGTGTTTCTGTTTTTGTCTGATGATTTGAAGGTTTATAGTCTTGTTTTTAAGGAGCTCTGGTAGCGTAGTGGTTATGAATTGGGCTGTTAACTTCAGGGTCAGCAGTTCAAAACTACCAGCTGTTCCGTGGGAGAAAGAGGCGGCTTTGTGCTCCCGTAAAGATTTACAGCCTAGGAAACCCTGTACAGGGTCACTATGAGTTGGAACCGACTCCATGGCACATAACAACAACAACAGTCTGTTTTTAATTTTTCTGATGGTTGCCTTTCATTGATTTATTTCTTTGACAAAAGAAGGAAAGTTTCAAATATATGGAGAGTCTTGTTACAAAGGCTAAGACTTGACACCACAGTTCTATCTTCAACATCTTGATGTCTTATCCTCAGCATGAAAAACAGTAATTGTCTCACTCTGAAGCCCAACGCTCAGTAAGGTACTGCAGAGGACACTGAGATGCCATCTAAACGAGTCACCTGCATCAAAACATTACCAGTACCACAAAAGAATGCTGTGTCTCATTTCTTATTTTAAAACCTCATGTGATGAAAAAATTAGTCATTGTTAAGTGCCTTTGAGTTGATTTCGATATTAAGGATCCATGTGACTGTGTAGAATTGCCCCCTAAGGTTTTCTAGGCTGTCATCTTCATGGGAGATTTCTGGGTGTTTCTCTTACAGAGAATTAAAAACAGATGTGCAAACAGAAATATGTAGATAACATGTTCATGGTATGTTCATAGCTGCATTCTTTGTAAGTGCCAAAAGTGTAAACAACCCAGTGTTATCACCTGATGAATAATTAATATAATGAAATATTATTTAGCCCTGAAAAAGGAATGAAGTACTGATACATGCTACAAGAACATGGACCTTGAAAACGGTATACTAAATGAAGCTGCTGGTTGGGTGACAAATACAAATCAAAATTAAACTGAGATACCACTTCACACCATTAATCCACTGCCATAAAAACCCCAAAGAACAAAATACCGCATGTGAGTATCTTTCCCTCAACAACCAGCTTACTTTGTTCAACAGTGTCTTTCTTTTATTTGCTGTCCATTTCTCTGCACAGTTTTATGAAAAGACTTAGGCCACGAATTGAGAGCATTAGAAGAATGTCTTGCTATTTGTTTTGACACATACTTTAAGTCAGGAGCCAGATTGGTGCCTGACCGCTGGTCTTTGTGAATGCAGTGGTGTGTGGTTGGTGTTCAAATGCAAGGGGTTTTATTTTGTCTTGCTGATGATTTTGTTGTTGTCTTTTAAATTCTGTGAACTAATGCTGATTGGCCAGTCAGTATACCAACAGAAAATGCACGCTCAAAATCAGATTAATTTTAGGTAGACTTATTTACAAAGGATCTGTTTACAAATGTGTGAGTGTAGGAGAACCCCAAATATGGTCCAGTACCTTAGGGAAAAACAGCAGAGCTATGACCACCAGTAAGCCCAAGGAAAATGATGAGATCGAATGAATGGATGGTCAGGAAGGAGAGAGCTAAGTAAAGTGGGGACCTTTGGCCCATGACTGAGGGATCCATCAAACCCACAGTGACTCACACAAAGAGAACCAGGGGACTTAGTGTCCTGATGTCACTACCCCTCTTTCCATTCCCAGTTGAGGCTCCCCATGGAAACCAGAGAGAGCTCATTCTTTGAACCATGTACAGGGATTCAGTAGCAAACACATAAACAAGCCTGTTTTTCTCACATCGTGGATTGCATTGTGTCTCCCCAAAACAGATATCATGGTCAGGCCATGATTCTCTGTGGTTTCACAGCTATGTAATGATGTAATCATCCCCCATGACGTGATCTGATGTGATCAATTGGAAGGGGATTATGGTTAAATGCATCATCCTTACTCAGGTCATAGCCTTGATGACAAAGGGAACTTCCCTGAGGGGGTGGGAGGGCTGTATCACCTTCTATCTTGTAAGGCATAAAGACAGAGAAGTGAACAGAGAAAGTGGGACCTCAGTACCACCAAGGAAAAACAGCAGGGTACAAAGCACATAGTTTGGACCCAGGTTCCTGCTCTGAGAACCTCATAACCCAGGGGAAGATTGATGGCCAAGCACCTGGAGATCTTCAAGGAATGCTAGGCCCACAGATGTTAAAAAGACACAAGGACCTTCCCCCAGAACCAACAGAGATGGAAAGGCTCCCCTACAGCGGACACCCTGTATTTGAACTATTAGCCTGCTGAAGTGTGAGAGAATAAATTTATCTGTTAAAGCCTTCCGCTTATGGTATTTTTGTTATAGTAACACTAGATCACTAAGATACCTCATATATTTTCTGAAACTATATGGGGAGCTGAGTACATCAGGGATAAACCCATTAATAATGTTTTCCATTATTATCAGTAACAGAAAACCCTGCTTACAGTGACTTTACACATGGAAGAATTTACTTCTGTACCGTAATAGGAAGTCTGGAAGCAGACAGCCACTCACAGTCATTCCAATGGCTCACTGTCTGTGCTGGTGTCTTGGAGAATTTTCTCAGCCTTCACCTTGTGCTGGTTGCTTCATATTTGTAAGACAGATGCCCAGACCCAAGCATCATGACTGCAGTTAAATTAGGAAGAAGAGTATGCTTATTTTGTTATGAAACAAAGTATCCTTCTATGGATTTCTTCTCTTCATATTTCATTGGTAATAGCTGCAAAGGAGGCTGGGAAAATAGGAAACTGGATAGTTATGATTGATTTAGATCACTTGTAATTAATTGCATGAGGCTGGAAACCTTGGTGCATGGATCAAAATCAGGGCTCTATTAGAAGAAAGAAGGAATAGAATGAATGTTTGGTCAGCAGCTACCGAGGTCTACCATACATGCTTTTGTTAAACAATTGTCTGCTAGCTCTTACTCAAGATAGCAATTGCTCTTTCACTGTGTGCCACTGATTTTATGTGGCATCCAAATGTGTTGTTTGATCTAGTAGTTTTCCCAAGTGCTTGCTGTGGTCTTTTCTGTAAGCATAATATTCCTCAGTAACCTGTGGCCCATTATAGGCCAAAGCATGAATTGTGTTGATTTTCACTGTAAGTAGCACAACTTAAATGGTGCTTTTCTATACTTTTGAGCTTTCTTCCATCTCTAGTGACACAGTTCATCTATATTGTACTTAAAATGATTATTTTCTCCATATTCTGGCAAAACTTGATTGGTTTTCTAAATAGCTTACGGGCCTTGATGTGAAAATGATGCAAAAGCTCAGTGGGCTTCCAGCCACTATTTGATAGTTTCACAATAGACAATGCCTGGGGAATTAGAGGAAATGCATCGCCACACTAACAAAATCCCATTTTCAAATATTTGTTCCCATACTTATGCTTCTGATTCATACTCCTTTCCCCTGCACGTATAAAATCATCTTATTCTATGTGTAATACAATAACATGTAGTCACATTCTATACAGCAATATGCTTTTGTTTTCCTCTGTAATATCCCAAACTGACTACACTGTAGAAAACAGTTCTCTTGTCAATTCTGCTTATTTTAGAAATAGGAAGACTGGGGCCCTGAGAAGGTCATCCCATGGTCAGAAGCAGGCCGCCCCACCAGCTCTGGAATTTCCTGTGGTGGAACCAGCAAAGGCAAGAGATACATCCTGATGCCATTAGAGAGGGCTCTGTGGAAAGTCTGACCTGAACTTCCCTACCTGGGCCAGGCACACAGGAACATCCACTGGGAGGACAGAAACTTACTTGCATAAACCTAAGCAGGAGCAGAATAAGGGAAGGGGCAGCTGAACACTGGATAGGGCCTCAGGCTAGTTGAGGGGTTGGGTCTCACCACCCCACCCCTCCTCATCCCTCTAAGACCCTCCTAGCTGGTGCCTACGTCCCTCATGTAATTTGTTGTTGTTGTTAAGTGCCGCCGAGTTGATTCCGACCCATAGTGACCCTGTGTAGGGTTTCCGAGGAGCAGCTGGTGAGCTTGACTCTATCTCTCTGGCTCCACCAGGTCTTTCTGGGATGGGTATTGTGTAAAGAAGTCCCTATGTGCCTTATCTAGTGCTGCTATATAACAGGATCAGCACAAGTGGGTAGCTTTAAAAACAGAAATTTATTTTCTTATAGTTGAAACTAACCAATCTGTTGCTCAAAGGTCACTTCCCACTCAGAGTGACCCTACAGGACAGACTAGAGTTGTCTCATAGAGTTTCTAAGGCCGAATTTTTTTACCGAAACAGACCGCCACATCTTTCTCCCCTGGAGGGGCTTGTCTTAGTTCTCGAGAGCCGCTAGAACAGAAATATTCTTGAACCTGAATTAGGAGTACCTGGCCATGAACTCCACCAGTCATTGATAGAAAAAACGCCCTGCAAAGAAAGAGTATCTTCATCAAGACACTGGAGCCTCTGATGACTTTTTATATGTCTATCATCTTATCTAAAGGAGCTCTGATAGTGTAGTAGTTACGAATCAGGCTGCGAACCTCAGGGTCAGTAGTTCCAAACTACCAGCTGTTCCGCAGGAGAAAGATGAGGCTTTCTGCTCCAGTAAAGATTTACAGCCTTGGAAACTCTGTACAGGGTCGCTATGAGTCGGAACCAACTCCACGGCATATAACAACAATCTCCTTATCTACAGAGCTCTGGAAACGGAGTGGTAACAAGTCGGGCTGCTAACCTCATGGTGAGCATTTCAAAATACCAGCGGCTCCATAGGAGAAAGATGAAGCTTTCTGCTCCCATAAAGATTTACAGCCTTGGAAACCCTATGCAGGATCACGATGAGTTGGAACTGACTACACGGCACATCACCACCAAATCCAAGTTCAGAGAGCTGAGTATAGAAGAAGACTTCTTCTCTTTGTTGGCTCTAGGAAAAGGCTCTTGTCTCCTTTCAGTGTCTGTAGGTCCAACATTCCTTGGCGGTCCCACATATTTTGGCAACAGTCTTCCTCTGGATCTAGGAACTTCAAAGTGCAGAGACCCCAGGTCCAAAAGACACACTCCACTCCCAACTTTTCTTTCTTCGGGTTGTTGTTGTTAAGTGCTTTGAGTTGGTTCTAACTCTTAGTAACCCTTCATAGCGTTTCTCAGGAGCCGCTGGTAGGTTTGAACTGCTGACCTTGCAGTCCAGCACTTATTCTACAGCACCACACCAGAACTCCTTCTTGGTAGTGGTAGGTCCCTTTTTCTCTGCTCACTTCTCCCTCCTTTTATCTTTGTAAGATGAAAGATACTACAGGCCATACCCCTATGGAAACCTCCCTTCAATTGATTGGTTGCTAATGGAAGATCCCATCATGGAAGTAATCCCATTATATTAGAGTTCATCATGGAGGATTACTACATCTTAACTGTCAAACCGCTGAAAAGCCTGGCCCAAACCCTAATGATAACAGGGCTAGTGAGTTCGAACTGTCAGCCTTCAGTTTAGCAGCCAAGTGCTTGACCACTGCACCACCAGGTCTCCTTTTCTCCTAGTTAAATGGCCAGAAGTCTACATCTGAGGCACTGGCTCAAGGAGAAAGCTTTCTCACTCTGTCACCTCTGAAGAAAGTCCTTGTCTCTTCTGCTTCTGTTTCTTGGTTCCTTCCAGATCTCCATGTGGCACGGCACTTATCTTATTCCAACTGTGCGCCCTCGCTTAATCTGCTTCTTTTCTGTCTCAAAAGAGATTGAGTCAAGATACCCCCTACACCAACACTGCCTCGTTAACATAACAAAGAAAACCCACTTCAGAATGGGGTTAAAACTATAGGTTTGGGGTTAGAATTTATAACACAAAAATTGGGGGGATTATATAGTTCCCCTCAAAGCTTTCATACATTGATACAGGCTTCTCTCTGGAATTAGATCACAGCTCTTTGGATCTCAAAGAACCCATGAAATGGATTCATGTTCTATGGAAGAAGGCAAGAGATTTCTCTATGTTTAGCCTTTTGCTATTTCACCTGAGAAGAACTTGTGATCTTGCCCACCATTTTCTGAACAAAAAAACTGGTTTCTAAACAAGCTTTCTAAATAATATGATGATCTGTTTCATATTTCAATCTACAAAAGTTTTCTTATTCCCATTTGACAGACTTAGGAACTTAAGGTAACAATGCTTATCATGAACCCATGATCTGACTCCCAGATAGTAATTTTGCCATCCCAACTTCAGAGCAGACTTTATAGGGAGTTGATTTAAGCCAGAAACCTTACCCTGATAGTCCTCTACCACTCCGGGATGAGTAGAAGGAGTCAGGTGGTGGTACTCCTGGCTGTGTCCTTCCTGGGTCCCATACCTCAGTGTCTATGGGGCCAAGTGGGATGTCATTCAAGGCAACTAGAGCACAGATGTTCAGGGTCAGCTCCAGCATGAAAAAATTAACTTCTGTAATGTGCAGTGAACACTGCAGTGAGCAGAGCCTTAGGTTCACATGGGTGTTGGCAAAGGTGATATACTTTAATGACTTCAATAGATCCCTGACCTCCTGCAGTGAGCTCACAGACTAGGAAGTGGATTAAATCACTTACTGTAAAGCTACATGTAACTGTGAGGCTTTTAAAACATCTACCAATTCCTTCACACTCTTCTCATCAAAAGCACAATCTAGTTCCTCTCTCCCTTTGAATATGGGCCTGTTCCAGTGACATGCTTCTGATGAACAGAATGTATAAGTGTTGTATGATTTCCAAGGCTAGGTTAGAAAAAATGATATAGCTACTGCCTGACTCTTTCCTGATACACTTAACCTTGGAACCCAGCTATCATATTATGAAAAACTACAGGCTAAATGGAGAAGCCATGTATAGGTGCTCTGGTTGATAGAACCAGCTAAGATCTCAGCTGACTGCTATCATCAACTATTGGAGGTATGATTGAATATGGTTTCAGATTATTACAACTCCCAGTCTTCCTGCTACACAAGCCATGGGCTAGCCTCACCAAATTCTATTAAGTTAGATTCATGAGTAAAACAAATGTTGTTGTGTTAAGCTACTAAGGTTTGGGACAGTTTGTTATATGGTAATAGAGAACTGGAACTGCACTAACGTGCATTGAGTGTTTACCAAGAGCTAAGCATTTCACTAAGCACATTACAGGATTATAATCACTTTAATCCTCCAACAATCCTATTATGTTTACACTGTAAAGATCTATTCCCATTTATCTGTCAGTTTGTCACATCTGTCATATCCTGTGTTCCTGGAAGCTATTCCACTGGCATTTCAAATCCCAGCAGGGTCACCCATGATAGGCAGGTGTCAGCTTCCAAACTAAGACTATACTAGGAAGAAGGAATAGGTGGTCCACTTCTGAAGGATTAGCTGCTGAAAACTTTATGAATAGCAGAATATTGTCTGACAAACCCCTCAAGTTGGTTGTTGTTGTTATATGCCGTGGAGTCGGTTCCGACTCTTAGTGACCCTGTACAGGGTTTCCAAGGCTGTAAATCTTTACAGGAGCAGAAAGCCTCATCTTTCTCCCATGGGACAGCTGGTAGTTTCAAACTGCTGACCTTGCGGTTCGCAGCCCAATTCATAACCACTATGCTCCCAGAGTTCAAGTTGGTAGGCACTCAAAATATGCCTGGGGAAGAGCTGCCACCTCAAAGTAGAGTTGATCTTAATGATGATGTGGATGGAGCAAAGCTTTTGGGACCCTCATTTGATGCCGGAGCACAACTCAAAATGAGTGAAAATAGCAGCTGCAAACATTCATTAATAATCAGAATGTAGAATTATGAAGGATGAATCTAGGAAACCTGAAAGTCGGCAAAAATGAAATAGAACACATAAAGATGGATATCCTAGGCGTTAGTGAGCTGAAATGGACTGGTATTGGCCGTTTTGAATCTGACAATGATATGGTTCACTATGCTGGGAACAACAAACTGAAGAAGATTGGCATCACATTCATCATCAGAGTGAACATCTCAAGACCTACAAAGCTGTCTGTGATAGAGTTATATTCCTGTACCTATGGAGAGACCAGTTAATATGCACATTTAAGCACCAACCAAACCACTGATAAAGATATTGAAGAATTGTACCAAACTCTTCCTTCTGAAATTGATCAAACATGGAATCAAGATGCATTGATAATTACTAGTGATTGGAATGTGAAAGTTGGAAACAAAGAGGAAGGATGAGTAGTTGAGAAATATGGCCTTAGTGATAGAAATGATGCTGGAGACTGCATGATAGAATTGTGCAAGACCAATGACTTATTTATTGCAAATACCTTCCTTCAACAACATAAATCGTGACTATACATGTGGACCTTACCAGATGAACACACAGGAATCAAATCTACTACATTTGTGAAAAGAGACTGTTCTAAGCCAGGTTTCCTAGAGTAGCAAAAAGCAGTGAAATGTATATGTGTGTTTATAGAGAGAGAAGTTTATTATCAAGGAAATGGCTTGCAATTATAGAATCCCTGGTCCCCCGCAGAAGAGGGAGAACGTTTCCTCCAGGTTCATTATATTGGGAGCAGGTTACACCCCCAAGGAAACATCCTTTCAATTGATGGCTGCTTATAGCCAATCATCATAGAATTCACTATGACTGTATTAGGTTTCATCACCATGGGAATAAGCACATCTTAACTGTTAACCTACTGGAAATCTTGACCTAGTCAAGTTGACGCAGAACTTGATCACTGAGATGGTAGAGGAGCTCTATGTCATCAGCCAAAATAAGATCAGGAATTGACTATGGAACAGATCACCAATTGCTCCTATACAACTTGAGGTTGGCGCTAAAGAAGATTAAACCAAGTCCATGAGAGCCAAAATGTGACTTTGAGTATATTGTTGTTGTTAAGTGCCGTCAAGTCAGCTCTGACTTATAGTGACCCTGTACCGGGTTTCCAAGGAGTGACTGGTGAGCTTGAACCGCCAACCTTGCAGTCCAGCGCATTAACCCACACACAGCACCACACCCATACTCCAACTTTGAATATATCCCACCTGAATTTAGAGACCATCTCAAGAATGCATTTGATGCATTAGACACTAATGACAGGAGACCAGATGAGTTGTAGGATGACATCAAGAACATCATGCATGAAGAAAGCAAAAGGTCATTACAAAAATAGGAAAGAAAGAAAAGACCAAGTTGGATGTCAGAAGAGCATCTGAAACTTGCTCTTGAACATAGACAAGCTAAAGCAACTGGAACAAAATAATGAATTAAAAGAGTTGAACAGAAAATTCCAAAGGACAGCTCAAGAAGACAAAGTCAAGTATTATCATGAAATGTGCAAAGACCTGGAATCAGAAAAACAAAAGGGAAGAACACTCTCAGCATTTCCCAAGATGAAATAACTGAGGAAAAATTTCAAGCCTTGACATGCAATGTTGAAGTATTCTATGGGCAAAATATTGAATGACACTGGAAGTGTCAAAAGAAGATAAGAGTAGTCACTGTACCAAAAAGAATTGATAAAAGTTCAGCCACTTTAGGAAATAGTGTCTGATCAAGAACTGATGGTATTGAAGGCATTAGCAAAAACTAGGTTCTAGGAATTGAAGGAATGAAAATTGAAATGTTTCAACAAATGGACTCAGCGCTGGAAGCACTCAATAGTCTATGCCAAGAAATTTGGAAGTCAGCTACCTGGCCAACGGATTGGAAGAGACTCAATTTGTGCCCATTCCAAAAAAAGGCGACCTTTATTGAATGTGGAAATTATTGAACAATATCATTAATATCACATACAAGTAAGATTTTGCTGATGAGAATTCAAAAACACTTGCAGTAGTTCACGTCAGATTCAGAAGAGAACATGGAGTGAGGGAGATCATTGTTGACGTCATATGTATCTTGGCTTAAAGCCAAGAATACCAGAAAGATGTTTGTGTTTGTTCTATTGACTATGTAAAGGCATTCATCTGTGTGGGTCATAACAAACAATGTATAATATTGCCAAAAATGGAAATTCCAGAACACTTAAGTGTGCTCATGCAGAACCTGTACATAGACCAAGAGGCAGTTATTTGAACAGAAGAAGGGGTTATTGCGTGGTTTAAAATAAGTTACGGTCAGCATCAGAGTTGTGGCCTTTCACCATATTGTGTGCTGAGCAAATCATCCGACATGCTGAACTATATGAAGCAGAAAATGGCACCAGGACTGGAGAAAGGCTCCTTAACAACTTGCCAATATGCAGATGACACAACCTTGCTTGCTGGAGGGAAGAGTACTTGAAGCATTTATAAAGATCAAAGAAGCCTTCAGTATGGATCACAATTCAGTGTAAAGAAAATAAAAATCCTTACAACTGGACCAATACAAAACATCTTGATAAATGGGGGGAAAAATTGAAGTTGTCAAGGATTTCATTTTGCCTGGATCCATAATTAACGCTCGTGGAAGCAGCAGTCTATAACTCAAATGACATATTGCATTGACAAATCTGCTGCAAAAGACCTTTTAAAGTATTAATGAGCAAAGATGTCACTATAAGGAAGGCCTAATGTGAACCTGGTGTTCCGTGGGAGAAAGATGAGGCTTTCTGCTCCCATAAAGATTTACAGCCTCGGAAACCCTGTACAGGGTTGCTATGAGTCAGAACAGACTTCATGGCACATTAACAACAACAACAATGTGAACACGACCCAAGTCATGGTATTTCCAATCACTTCATCAGCCTGTGAAAGCTGGACAATGAATAAGGTAGAGTGGAGTAGAATTGATATATTTGAATCATGTTCACAACAATATTGAAAATACCATGGGCTGCAAAAAGAACAAACAAATCTGTCTTGGGAGAAGTACAGGCAGAATGCCCCTGAGAAGCAAGGATGGTGAGACTTTGTTGCATTTTGGAAGTTGCCAGGAAGGACCAGTCGCTGGAGAAAGACATCATGCTTGGTAGAGAGTGAAAAAGAAGACCCCGAAGGAGGTGGATTGGCACAGTACCTGCAACAATGGGCTCAAATATTACAATTGTGAAGATGGCGCAGTACCAGGCAGTGTTTCGTTCTGTTGTGCGTAGGGACGCTATGAGTTGGAACTGACTAAATGGTGCTTCACAACATGGGAGATCTATAAGGAACCCTGTTGTACATTAAACCCTTGGCTGCTTACTGAATGGTTGGCACAACTGAAAGTTTGAACCTACCTGTTGCTCCTCATGAAGATTACAGCCAAGGAAACCCTATGGGGCATTCCTACTTTGTCCTATGATTCACTATGAGTCAGAATCAAGTAGATGAGAACCGAAAATGGGAGATCCATCTTCCAAACAAGGAAACTGAAACTCAGAGTAATCAGGTGACTATCTGAATCATTGCATTTATAAATACCAGAAACAGGGATGTAGTAGAAGTAGTAGTTTCCTTGTAAACTAGTTCCCTGAGTAAGAAAAGGCCCTGATTTATCGTGCTTTCCCATTTTCGTGGTGTAAATTCTTCCATCATAGGTGATTTCAAGCTACTTAGTGACTACTGACTGTGATTTTGGAAAGTGATGAATGCTCAACTCCACAAGCCAGTTTGAACTGGTTTCAGTAATCTTCTGTGTGAAGGCTCCCAACTACTCTCCTAGCATTTTCTTTTTAGCAGGACAGAGGCAGGGAGAATCTGAGACAAGGAATACTGAGTTATTCCGGAAGTGAAGATAGAAAAGGAAGTGGAGCCCAAAACTGATCTTAGCACATCACAGTCAGGCTCTACGGCTGAAGTTCCCTCCCCTCTCTAGATCGTCCCTTAGAGAAACTCCATGTGAGACAAGTGTCAAATTTATTAGATGGGAACCCTCACTCCCAGCCCAAGGAAGCAGCCCTGGGAAAGAAAGGAGACACAAGTTTCCCAAAGCTACCTACCACCAGCTTCCTTATCCTAGCTCCATCCCTCCATCTGTTATTGGGAAGCTTCCTGCAGTTGACTTGAGGGTCCTAAGGTTGTCTTAATCCTCTAGAAAGAGGCTGGCTCCACTGAAGACCTTAACTGGACCCCCATCCTTGGTATCTGTAATAGAGATCAGAATCAGTATACATATAAACATTTGCATTTCATCCATTTTTATGTGTACAATCCAGTAACATTAATTACATTTATCATGATATGCAAGCATCACCTGTTTCCCAGTGTACTCATTACACTTAACAGACGCTCAATATCCCTTAAGCCAGGGGTGGGTAATGTCTGCCCGCAGACCATATGGTGGTAGAGGTTATGTGCTGTGGAGTCAGTTCCGACTCACAGAGACCCTGCGTATGGTTTCTTTACAGGATCAGAAAGCCTCATCTTTCTCCCTTGGAATGGCTGATAATTTCAAACTGGTGACCTTGAGGTTAGCAGCCTGACTTGTTACCACTACGCTACCAGAGCACCTTCCGAGGCCATATAAGGCCCATGAAACATTTGGTCTAGCCTTGCCAAGGCAACTGCAGTTCCAGTCATCTCATTATTGTTGTCAACTGCCAGTGAGTTGGTTCAGACTCTTAGCGATCCTGTATAGGGTTTCCGAGGAGTTGCTGGTGAATTTGAACTACTGACATTGCAGTTGAAACTGACCTTGAGGTAGAGTGCTTATTCTATGGTGTCACACCAGGGCTGCAGCCATCACATTGCTAAGTGCCATCGAGTCGATTCTTACCCATAGCGACCCTGTCTAGGGTTTCCAGGGAGCAGCCGGTGAGCTTGAACCACCGACCATACAGTTCAAATGACTTTGCAGTCTGATGCGTTAGCCCACTGTGCCACACCAGGACTCCGCAGCTATCACATTGTTGTTGTTGTTAAGTGCCGTCGAGTCGGTTCTGACCCATAGCGACCCTGTACAGGGTTTCTGAGGCTGTAAATTTTTACGGGAGCAGAAAGCCTCATCTTTCAAATTGCTGACCTTAAGGTTTGCAGCCCGATTCGTAACCACTATGCTACCAGAGTTCCTTAGCCATCACGTTGTTGTTGTTAAGTGCCATCAAGTCAGTTCCCACTCATAGTGAGCCTGTATAAGGTTTCCAAGAAGTGGCTGGTTAGTGTGAATTGCTGACCTTTGGGCTAGCAGTCCAGTGCTTATACTACAGCGCTACACCAGTATTCCATAAAACTACCTATGACCAAGCAATTCCACTCCTAGGTATATATACCTGAAAGAACTGAGAGCAAGGACTCAATCAAACATTTATATATCAATGTTCTTTGTAGCATGATTCACAATAGCCAAGAGATAGCAACAACCCAAGTGTCCAGCAATAAAATGTGGTACAAATATACAAAAGGAGCATGATGGTGCAGTGGGTTAAGCATTGGTCTGCTAACTGAAACGCTGGTGGTTTGAATCCAGCAGCCCCTGTGCAGAAAAAGATATGGCAGTGTGCAAATGTAAAGATTTACAGCCTCAGAAACATTCAGAAGCAGTTTTACTTTGTTCTATAGAGTTGCTGTAAGGAGCTTTGGTAGTGTTGTTGTTGTTGTTGTTATGTGCCGTGGAGTTGGTTCCGACTCATAGCGACCCTGTACAGGGTTTCCAACCTTGCGGTTTGCAGGCCAATTCGTAAAGGAGCTCTGGTAGCGTAGTGGTTACGAATTGGGCTGTGAACCGCAAGGTCAGCAGTTCGAGACTACCAGCTGTTCCGCGGGAGAAAGATGAGGCATTCTGCTCCCGTAAAGATTTACAGCCTCGGAAACCCTGTGCACGGTCCCTATGAGTCGGAAGCGACTCCACGGCACATCACAACAACAACAATGAGTAGGAAGCACCTCCAAAGCACTTAGCAGCAACAACAAATGACTCATGAGAGCCCTGGTGTGGTGCTGCAGGGTCAGCACTAGGCAAGGTCCGT
Organism: Chrysochloris asiatica; assembly: GCF_000296735.1. Taxonomy (NCBI): domain Eukaryota; kingdom Metazoa; phylum Chordata; class Mammalia; order Afrosoricida; family Chrysochloridae; genus Chrysochloris; species Chrysochloris asiatica. Next base: position 1,570,389 of record NW_006408645.1, on the reverse strand, counting down.
AGTTCAGACCCACTAGTTGCTCTCAGAAAGCCTATACAGGGTCACTATGAGTCAAAACAGACTCAACAGCACTTAGCAAGAACAACCAAATGATTAATGGATTCCTGGTTAGGCATTGGACTGCTAACTAAAAGGTTGACAGTTCAAACTCACCAGGAGAAAGATAAGGCTTGTGCTCCCGTCACGTTGTACAGTTTCAGAAACCCTATATAGAGCCACTATGACTTAGAATCAACTTAATGGCAATGAGTTTGGTTGGTTAATGACTAATGAAGAAGCCCTGGTACCGCAGTGGTTAAATGCTTGGCTGTTAGTTGAAAGGTTGGTGATTCAAACCCACCAGCTGCTCTGTGGGAGAAAGATGCGGCAGTCTGATTCTGTGAAGATTAAAGCCTTGAAAACCCTATGAAGGACCTCTTTTATATTCCATACGGTTGCTATGAGTCCAAATTGACTGAACCTAATAATAATGGGCTGGTGGATTTGAACCACCAACCTTTCGGTTCAAACCAACCGTGAAGTTCAGTGCTTTACCCTACAGCACTACCCAAGAACTCCAACAACAATGATGTTGAGCATCTTTTCATGTGCTTATTGGGCCATCTTTGGTGAAATGCCTATTCAAGTCCTTTGACCATTATTAAATTGGGTTGTTTGTCATGTTGTCAAGTTGTTGGAGCTGATTCTCAACTGAAGAAGAAAAAAAAAAAGTTTCTAATCAAAAGATTCTGTGTTCTGCAAGAGAAGAAATAACGGCGCGTGGAGGCTAGCCGTCACCACTACTGGTTTAGAAGAAGGGGAGGCTCCTTAATTTTCCTAGGCCTGAGTGTTTTAAGAAGCTAGCTGGCAGCTCCGCTGTGCGTGGAGAGAAAGAATACCAGGTTCTTGACTTTGAGGCGCTAACAGTGGAGTGGAGCAGAGACACGTAACACCAGACAGTTAGTTACTACTTCCCAGAGAAGAAATACCTTGTCCAAGACACAAACTTCATCAAAAAGGGAATTAAGGAAGCTGTCTCTACAAAGATAGCAAATTTGTGTGATTTCATCTTAGAGAGAGGATTTATTTTTGGTACACAGATTGAAATTTTCTAAAAGATTTCATGTGAAATTGTTTTGTTTTGTATTTTTTAAAAAAGATACTAACATTGCAAAAAATTAAGCTTTTCTGTCCTTACCTCTATGATATTAATGAGGCAGGTTGATGAGGCACGATACAGCACGATACAATCTACCAGGTTGGGTTGTATCTTGACTCAACCTCTCTGGAGATAACAAAAGGGATTTAAAAATGAGCAGAGATCAGAGGAACCTGAATTATCACCAGGAGCACAGCTTATTTTTGGAACCAGCGTCCTTGCACTGAGAACCTGTAGACCCAGGGGAAGTTTGACATCAAGACACATGAAGATTTCCAAGGGATGCTCAGCCCACAGATGTTGACAGGAGACAAGGACCTTCCCCCAGAACCAACAGAGAGAGAAAGCTTTCCTCTAGAGCCAGTATTCTGAATTTGGACTTCTAGCCTCCTAAACTGTGAGAAAATAAATTCGTATTTGTTTAAAAAAAGGAATTAAGCTTTTCTGGAATCTTGGGTTAGATGACATCTTGGGTTAGAGTTGTTGTTGTTGTTAAGTGCCGGCCAGTCGGTTCCAACCCATAGCGACCCTGAACAGGGTTTCCGAGGCTGTAAATCTTTACGGGGGCAGAAAGCCTCATCTTTCTCCCATGGAGCAGCTGGTAGTTTTGAACTTCTGACCTTGCAGTTCGCAACCCGATTCGTAACCACTGTGCTCCCAGTACCAAGCCATTAAGAGTGATTATAGTACAAAAAGGACATAGTTGAAACTGAGCTTCAGAGGTCGCTGCTCCTAGAGCCACCAGTTGAACTGACACAGAAAGGAGATCCCTTAGTTCCACTCTTCTTAGACCTGACCCTCCCAGGATCCATAAATTGTCCTCAAGTCCAAGGGTTGCTCCATGGCTGTCTTCCAGTTGAGTAGAGAAAATTGTGACTTTGCTCTTTCTATAAAAGTATATATCTCCTGCCATAGGATAACCATTTAAAAAAAAAACAAAAAAAAACACTCTATTTTCTTTCCTTTGATAAAATTCATACATGTGAATAGTTTAAAATATCCAAAAAGATGGATCTTCTTGTTTCTGTTTACCCCTAGGTCTTCCTGCTAGAGGCACTATGAATAATTTTCTTTCTTCAGAACTATCCTGAAGAATATTGTACACACACACTGATTCCTCATGCTTGACTATCTGCAAGTGTTTCCCAGCTCTCTCCCACTTTACATCTCTCCTACCAGACGCACTTGCTTCACTTGGCTGTACGCACAACTCTTTGCTTTCTTGTCTTACTGACTGCTCCTTTGGAGGATCATTCTCTGGTTCCATTTCATCTCTCAATCTCTAAATATGGAATCTTGGTGGCAAAGTGGATTATGCAGTAGGCTGCTAACCTCAAAGTCAGAAGTTTGAATCCACCACCCACTCTGTGGGAGAAAGAGGAGGCTTTTTCTACTTCCAGAAGGATGGATAGCCTCGGAAACCCTACTTAGGGTCGCTATGACTCAGAATTGACTCAATGGCAGTTCCTGTTGTTGTTTTTAAGTGCCTTTGAGTCAGTACCAACTCATAGTGACCCTGTATAGGGTTTCCGAGGAGTGACTTGTGAGCTTGAACCTCCAACCTTGCAGTTCAAACCAACCTTATGGTCGAGTGCTTATCCTAAGGTGTCACAGGTTTTCTTTTAAGTCTCTAAATATTGGAGTCCTGGTGTGGTGCTGTAATATAACCACAAGGTTGGTGGTTCCAACCCACCAGCCCCTTCTCCGAAACCCTATACAGGGTCACTCAAAGGCAGTTAACAACACCAAATATTGAAGGGCCCCAGGGCAGTGACCTTTCTTCAGCCTATGGCTTTTAATCTCATCTTCACTGAAGATTCTTGTACTGAGTGTCTCCCATTGGTTACTCCAGACCCACTCTTTCCCCGTCCCTTCTCCATGTTGGGGACTGACCTGTGTGGAGTGCATCATTGGGCCCCTTGCCCTGAGGCAAACACAGACAGGAGTCTGAGGGAGGGAGGAGAGTGCTCTCCCACTTTCCTCCCTTCTGGTTGCCATGGGCTGGCTGCATTCCTTAGCTCCTGTCTGGCAACCCTCTCCACATTTTACCTCTGTTCCTGATGGAGTAACTCCCTCCTGTCACCCCTTCAGAACTATGGATGCTTAAGTCCTTCCTCCTATTTCCTTTGTGGTTTCTTTACACCCTGCTAAGGAGCTCTGGTAGCGTAGTGGTTACGAATCGGGCTGCGAACCTTAAGGTCAGCGGTTCGAAACTACTAGCCGCTCCGCGGGAGAAAGATGAGGCTTTCTACTCCCGTAAGGATTTACACCCTCGGAAACCCTGTACAGGGTCGCTATGGGTCGGAACCGACTCGACGGCACTTAACAACAACAACAACAACAACACTTTGTAAAGGAGCTCTGGTAGCATAGTGGTTGCATAGAGTCGGGCTGCCAACCTCAAGGTCAGTAGTTTGAAACTACCAGCAGTTCTGCGGGAGAAAGATGAGGTGTTCTGCTCCCATAAAGATTTATAGCCTCGGAAACCCTGTGCAGGGTCACTATGAGTCTGGAGTGGACTCCACAGTACTTAACAACAACAACAACAACACTTTGTAAGGAGTCCTGGTGTGGCGCTATGGACTAATGCATCAGACTGCAAAGTCGTTTGAACTGCAAGGTCGGTGGTTCAAGCTCACCAGCTGCTCCTTGGAAACCTTAAAAAACAGGGTCGCTATGGGTCAGAAATGACTCGGCGGCACTTAACAACAACAACAACACTTTGTAAAGAGTCCCTTTATTAAACTCTCCTCACAATGTCTCCATTTGAATGTACCAGCTTCCCTCTGACACCCTCTGTTACAATTTCCAAACAAATCTCATGATTCTATCACCCCTGAACTCCTGGCCCAGGTAAGCAGCTCAGACTACTGATTCCCCACTCTACCCTCTAAACACACACCTTCCAGAGTCTTCCCTATCCTGCTAAACATTAACTCTGTGCTTGAGGCATCAAACCACAAGTCACTTCTGACTCTCTTTCACACCCACTTCTGGTCTATCAACAAATGCTATCAGTTCCAAACAGTCCTAGTATGGTGCGATAGGATAAGCACTGAACTGCTAACCACAGGGTTAGCAGTTCAAACCTACCAGCTGCTCCTTGGAAACCCTATACAGGGTGGTTGTAAGTTAGAACTGACTCAACAACGACTTAGCAACAATCAGCTCTAAACCAAAAATCCAGTTGATCTGATTCATTGCCACCTTGTAGAACAGAGTAGAACATCTCTGTAAGATTCCCTGCAATAGGATCTCCAAGGCTGTAAATCTTTATGGAAGCAGGCTGCCACATCTTTTGCCTTAAGCAACTGGTGGGTACAAACCAAAAGGTTAGTAGGTGAGCACTTAACCACTGTAATGCTGGAGTTCCTTTGATAGTTCTACATCTCCTACCACCACCATCCAAACCACTATCCTCTCTCACCTGGATTAATGCAATAGCTGCCTCGCTGAGCTCCCTAATTCCGTTCTTGCCTCTCTGTATTCTGTGTCAGCAGCTAGAGCTATAGTTTAAAATCAAAGTCAGAAATATTCTATAATAGTTACTAGGGGTGGGAGGGAAGAGAACATTATTTTGCTACTTAGAGGGTGTTGTTGTTGTTGTTAGGTGTCATTGAGTCAGTTCTGATCCATAATGACCCTGTACGGGTTTTTGAGGAGTGGCTGGTGAGTTTGAACTACCAACCTTGTGGTTGAAACCAACCTGCGGTTCAGTGCTTATCCAACAGCACCCCACCAGAGGATAGACACATGCTAACTTCACAGATATCTGAAGTTCTCCTATCTTGTTCTGGTCTCTGCCCAGTTATCAAGTTGTTCAAGAGGCCTTCCCTAACTATTCAATGTAAAACAGCACATCCCCCACAGTTTCTAAACTTTCTCCTCAGCTTTGTTTTTCTTCTTAGCACTTACTACCCTTGTTTACTCTCCACCCCCCATAATTTGCACGAATTAGGGTTGTTTTAGTTGTGTAGTACTGTTGTAACAGAAATACCCCAAGTGAATGGCTTTAACAAACAGAAATTTATTTTCTCAAGAGTTTAGAAAGCTAGAAGTCTGAATTCAGGATGCTGACTCTAGGGAAAGGCTTTCTCTTTCTGTTGACTCTGGAGAAAGGTCCTTGTCTGCTCTGAGCTTTTGTTTCTGGTCAATCTTTACTTGTTTGGTATTTCTTTCCCCCCAGCTCTGCTTTCTTGCCTGTTCTAATCTGCTCTTTCTTTATCTTTTGTTAAGAGATTGACTCAAATCACACCCTACACTAATCTTGCATCATTAACATGACAAAGACAGTCCATTCCCAAATGGAATTATATAACCCCAAGCATAAAGGTTGGGATTTACAGCACATTTTTTTTTTTTGAAGACACAATTTAATTCAATTCATAACAAGGGTATTGTTCCGTTTTGTTCCCTGTTGTACCCCCAATGTCTGTCAGGTATCTGGCACATGCATGATGTTGTTGTTGTCAGGTGCCATCGAGTCAGAACCGACTCATAGCAACCCCATGCACAGCAGAACGAAACAACGTCCGATCCTGGGCCAACCTCACTACCGCCGCCACACTTGACACCGTCAATGATGCCACCTGGCTGATCCATCTCATTGGGGGTCTTCCTCGTTTTCTCTGACCCTCCACCTTACCCAGCATGACATCCTTTTCCAGCGACTGTTCCCTCCTGACAATATGTCCAAAGTATGAGAGATGAAGCTTAGCCATCCTGGCCTCCAAGGAGCACGCTGACTGCACTTCTTCCAAAACAGATCTATTGGTTCTTTTGGCATTCCATGGCACTCTTCGTATTCTCCTCCAACACCACAATTCAAAGGCATCAGTTCTTCTATGATCTTCCTTATTCACCGTCCAGCTTTCACATCCATATGAGGTTATTGAGAATACCATGGCCTGGGTCAGGCGTACCTTAGTCCTCAAGGTGATATCTTTGCTCTTCAACACTTCAAAAAGTTCCTGTGCAGCAGATTTGCCCAATGCAATACATCATCTGATCTCTTGACTGCTGCTTCCGCGGATATTGATAGTTGATCCAAGAAAAATGAAGTCCTTGACAACTTCAATCTTTTCTCCATTGATAAGAATGTTATTGGTCCAGTGGTGAGGATTTTTGTTTTCTTAACATTGAGATGCAAAAAGATTCTCTGGGCAAATTATTGAATGATGCTGAATGCATCAAGAAAAGGTGGAAGGAATACACAGAGTCATTGTACCAAAAGGAAATGGTTAATGTTCAACCATTTCAAGAGGTACCATATGAACAAGAGCCAATGATACTCAGGGAGGAAGTCCAAAGTGCATTGAAGGAATTGGCAAAGAACAAGGCAACAGGAATTGATGGAATAAAAATCAAAATCTTTCAAGAAAGTGAGGCGGCACAAGAGGCACTCACTCATCTTTGCCAAGAAATTTGGAAGACAACTATCTGGCCGACTGATTGGAAGAGATCCATATTTGTGCCCATTCCAAAGAGAGGTGACCCAACAGAATGCGGAAATCATCAGACATGCATGATAGGTGCTCAATATATCTTTATTGGATGAGCCCTAGTGTGGCATTGCAGGTTAATGCGCTGGACTGCAAGGTCAGTTTGAACTGCAAAATAGACGGTTCAAGGTCACCAGTTGCTCCTTGGAAACCCTATACTGACTTGATGGCACTTAACAACAACATACCTTTCAAAGGAGTCCTGGTGTGGCCTTGTAGGACAAGCACTGGACTCAACTGCTAACCGCAAGGCTGGTAGTTCAAAACCACTAGTCTCTCCTTGGAAACCCTATACAAGGTCTGTATGAGTTGGAACTGACAAACAGGCGCTCAGAAGGCACTCCTTACTTTTGGTCACTTAACAATATAACTTGGACAGTGGCCCATAAACACATGCCTCGATCTTTCCTAAAATGCATAGTATTACAGGGTACATGTACCATGTAATTTATTTAACTAGTTGTCAACTGATGAGCATTTGGATTGGTTTCTTATCTTAGGCATTTACAACAATGCTGTGAACCATTTATGCATTTATCCGTGTGTTCATAGCAGTAGGATAAATCCTTATTTGTGCAATGGATAGGTCCAAAGGAATTTTCATTCAAAATTCTGATGAGATTGGCAATTGTTCTCCTGATTGGCATTACCAACCAATTCTTTATTACAAAAACAGAATGAAAGTTCCCCATCTCGCCTCATACCATCTGATGCCAGACTTTTAAAACTTGGTTGATACTAATAGGTATCTCTGTGTTTAACTGACATTTCTAAGATATGAGTGAAACTTCTTGTATTTGGGGACCTTCTCCTGGGATCAGGATGACCAAGACCCGGCTGGACAGGAGCTTGGGGCCTTGCCAGTCACCGACATCGACGATCTGCTTGCTCCCTAGTCTTTTGAACTTTCTTTCCTCCCCCACAAATTTTTGATTCCAGGAACTCGGGCCAGTGACGTCACGACAGTGACTTCACATTCGGGACCTTCTGGGAATTCTCAGCTGCGCTTTTTCGTAAGAAATCTAAAGGGCGGTGTGTATAGAGCGAGGAGTGGGAGGAGCTTTTGGGGAAGTAGGGGAGAAGGCTGCGTAAAGGAAGTTTCCTTGTTCCGGGATGGTGAAGCAGCCCAGACCGAAGTACACGCCTCCGGCCGGCGGTCGGACACGCGCGCGCTGCGCGCGCCCCTCATGGGAGAATCTAGCGCTCACCACTACTGGTTTAGAAGAAGGGGGTGGTTCCTGAGTTTCCCTAGGGTAGAGTCTTTTAGGTAGCTAGCCGGGCATCTAACTTGGCAGCTCCGCTGTGGGTGAAGAGAGAGAATACCAGGTCCTTGACTTTGAGGCGCTAAAAGTGTAATGGAGAGGAGACACATAACACTAGTTGCCACCGGACCTTCCCAGCTGCACGGCGGCATAAAGTTGGGGTTGTTTTTGTTATTGGCCCTTGAGTCGGTTCCCACTCACAGAGACCCTGTATGGGGTTTCCAAGACTGTAAATCTTTGTGTGGGAGCAGAAAGCTTAATTTTTTTATTTTATTTTATTTTTTTTATTGAGGAGTGCTTGGTAGATTTGAGCCGCCGACCTTCCTTGCGGTTCGCCCCGAAGTCCAGTGTTTAGCCTACAGAGTCACTAAGTTGAGGTTAAATGCCGACGAGTTGGTTCTGACTCATAGCGAGCCTGTGTAGGGCATCTGAGGAGCAGCTGGTGAGCTTGAACCGCCGCCCATGCAGTTCAAACCAACCTTGCAGTTCAATGCATCAACCGGCATTGCCACACCAGGACTCTACTAAGTTGAGGGGTGGTGTTTTAGTAGGGCGGAATAGATGGGTCACAGAGAGTTCCTTGGGTGGCCAAACGGTTTGGACTGGACTGGTAACCATAAAGTGGGGTTGGCAGTTTAAACTCGCCTAACGGCACTGGAGAGCAAAGGCCTGGCAATGCTTCTGAAGTGTCACAACCAAAAGAACCCTGTGAAGCAATACTACTCTAACACAGGTGGGGTTGCTGTGAGTTGGAATTGGCTGATGATTGAAGACACCAGGGATCCTTGAGGAACACACGCAATGACTTTTGCTTTGTTGAAACGACTACCTCAGAGTTAAGTTTTCAAACCCAAGCTTCCCAAAAGTGGCAGGATGTACGATAGGGAGGCAAAACCCGGGCTATTTTATGACTTTCATGAGTTCAAGCATTTTTGCCTTTGTGGGCTCCTTACTCCAGTAACAATATTAAGTTATATTTTTTGACTGCAGATAAAGATATTAACATTAATTATATGTTAAACTGTGTCTTCTATCTAAAAGCTCCCTCTTCTGGTTGTAAAAGAAGAGACTTTTATGGGCTCCTAACTAACTCTACAGCACTTAATGACGACAACAACAAACTAGGGTGGATAGAGCACTAAAGGGTCTGTTATTATTAAGTGCCTTAGAGTCTGTTCTGACTCATGTTGTTGTTGTCAGGTGCCATCGAGTCAGAACCGACTCATAGCGACCCCATGCACAGCAGAATGAAACAATGTCTGACGCTGGGCCAACCTCACTACCACTGCCACACTTGATGCCATCAATGATGCCACCTGGCTGATCCATCTCGTTGGGGGTCTTCCTCTTTTTCTCTGACCCTCCACCTTACCCAGCATGACATCCTTTTCCAGCGACTGTTTCCTTCTGACAATATGTCCAAAGTAGGAGAGACCAAGCTTAGCCATCCTGGCCTCCAAGGAGCACTCTGGTTGCACTTCTTCCAAAACAGATCTATTGGTTCTTTTGGCAGTCCATGGCACTTTTAGTATTCTCCTCCAACACCACAACTCAAAGGCATCAATTCTTCTACGATCTTCCTTATTCACTGTCCAGCTTTCACATCCATATAAGGTTATTGAAAATACCATGGCTTGACTCATAGCAACCCTGTATAGGGTTTCCTAGGAGCAGTTGGTAGGTTTGAACCACTGACCTTGCGGTCCAGAGTTTTATCTGGCAGAACTCTACTAAAGGCTCTAGAAGGTACCTAGAAGTTATAATTCTCCTGGGAAAGAAAAGGGTGTATACACTGTAGATACACAAGAAAGGTCTTGAATAATCTTTTTTTATTATTGTTATTTTAGTTTTTATTGTGAATTGAGTGATAGTTTATATGGGAGAACATCAGTTTTACACTCGTCATTTCACTGCAATAATTACTGTCTCCTCCATGCATCATCACCTTGAATAAATCTTTTAAGGATGGTGGAGGTGGTAGGAAGGCACTGCAGGGCTGCACTGGAGGACTGACAGTTTGGAGTGTCACTGAAAGTGGGGAGAGCAGTTGAGGAAGCTGTTATATCAGTACTGGCTGAAGCTTGAATTCTGTGAGCTACAGTGGGGATGGAGGAGGGGAAAAAGAAGAGATCACTGGGACAAGACAGCTGAACCTGGTGACCCATTGGATGTGAGGGGGTGGGGCAGGGAGAAGCCTGAGCTGACTTTCTGGTTTCTCTGGCTTGGGTGAATTGCAGATATGGCTGTCCTTCTAGAAATGGGGGAAACAGGAGGAGAATCTCCTTTAAGCCTTAGAGAAGATCAAAAGGAAGGTTCTTTATGAATAACAAAGCAGGGATTGTTTGAATAACTTGACGACGGGAGTTCAACTTGGGCAGCTTCAGGGCCACCTCTTGCCCAGATGCCCCCTTGCTGTTGCCTAGAAGCTCCTTCCTCTAGTGACTTTCCCATCAGTCCATTTCCTTGCTCCCCGTAACCTGCAGAACAAATCACATTCCTCACCCTGGCATTTGCAGGGTTTAGAATGGGAAAAAGACTGAGTTTTCAACATCTCTAGCAATAGAAAATTGACTCAGAACCTCACTAGCTATGCATTTCTCAATCCCTCATAACTGCTCCCTTCCCCCAACAAACAAACAAACAAAAGCAGAAAACCAACTATCTGTAAAAGTGTCACAGCTGCGTTTTCCTGACGGCCTTTAACTTCAAGAGGGGGAGAAGAATCAGGATCATCATCAGCCTCCCATGTTCCTATGAAGTCAAAGTCAAACATATTTCCACTCTTTCAACCTTTTTACCAATTGTGACACCAACTTTTCCTTCCACAACACTTTCTACTTCTCTGCTGAGTTCAGTAATTGTGGCAATAGCCACACAGAATTCACAGACCATATTCACAGTTCTGGGGTTTATTAGGGAAGCAACAGGTTACAATTCAGGTTCAGGAACACTCAGGATACAGTTCTTCCGTTAAGATAGCCTCTTCTCAACTGCCCACCCGCACACCTCTCTGGCCCTCAGCTCCCCTGCTCTGACACATATTACAAAGTTGTTTTTAAGTCTGCCAGTGAGTGCTCAGGGGCACCCTACTCTACCCTCAAGGCTCCTGTCTGCAGTGACTCAGCTTTCTCACTGTGGGACAAGAAGCCCACCGTGCCATCTGTCCTGCCCATCTTCTGGTTCTGCTGCCTCAGCTTCTGCCACTTCTCTGCTACTGTTTCTCGCCATTTCTAGCTGGATAATACTCCACTCCACTCCACTCCTAGCTCTTTCTTTATAGTAGTGACAGTCTTACCCTCCCCTCCCCACTCCATGCTCCTTATTTGCATGTCCCACCCCCACAAGGTGTAGGATAAACTGTAGGAAAAGCACTGAACCACAAAGTGAGTTTGAATCTCAAGGTCCTTGGTTCAAATTCACCAGCTGCTCCTTAGAAACCCTATATAAGATCACTATGAGTCAGAATCCATTCTACAGCACTTAACAACACCCCACAAGGGTGCCATGCACCTTATTTATATTATTAGCCAACTGTCTAATTCCCTTGGTGGGCCCACAAGTACCTCACATTTGCATAACCTACTTGCTTTTCAGCAGTCCTGGTGTAGTACTGTAGAATCAGCGCTGGGCTGCTAACCACAAGGTCAGTAGTTCAAGCCCACCAGCTCTTCCTTGGAAATTCTATGCAGGGTCTCTATGAGCCAGAATCAACTCAATGGCACTTAATAACAACAAAAAGAGAAGTTAAAGTGACTGGAAGTAAAACAGCTGAACAGAAAATTTCGAAGGGCAGCTTAAGAAGACAAAGTCAAGTATTATAATGAAATGTGCAAAAATCTGGAGTTAGAAAACCAAAAGGGAAGAACACACTTAGCATTTCTCAAGCTGAGAGAACTAAAGAAAATAATTCAAGCCTCAACTTGAAATACTGAAGGATTCTATGGGCAAAACATTAAATGATGTAAGAAGCATGAAAAGAAAATGGAAGAAATACACAAAGTCACTGTACTAAAAGAATTAGGCATTAGTGAAAAAGAAGGCTTCAGGAATTTATGGACTACAAATTGAAATGTTTCAGAGCTGTTAGTACTCATTAGTCTGGGCCAAGTAATTTGGAAGACACTACCTGGCCAATGGATTGGATAAGATCCATATCTTTGCCCATTCCAAAGAAAATGACCAAACAATATGGAAATTATTGAACAGTATTATTAAAATCACATATGAGTAAAATTTTGCTGAAGATAATTTTAAAACATTTGAAGCAATACATCCACAGATTGCTGTTGTTACAATGCCAGAAATTCAAGCCAGATTCAGAAAAGGATGTGAAACGAGGGATATCATTACTGGCATCAGATGAATCTTGGTGAAAAGCAGAAATAACCAGAAAGATATTTACTTGTGCTTTATTGACTATACAAAGGCATTTGACTGTGTGTATAACATTGTAAAAAATGGAAATTCCAGAACACTTAAGTGTGCTCATGTGGAACCTGACATAGACCAAAGAGGCAGTCATTTGAACAGAGGAAGGGGATACTGCGTGATTTAAAATCAGGAAAGGTGTGCGTCAGAGTTGTCTCCTTTTACCAGACTGTATACTGAGCAAATAATCAGAGATGCTAGACTATATGAAGAAGAAGGCAGCATCAGGATTCGAAGAAGGCTCAGTAACATGCAATATTTGCATTACAGGTTGTATTACAACCTGTAATATGCAAATAACACACAACCTTGTTTGCTGGAAAGGAAAAGTACTTGAAGTATTTTCTAATAAAAAATCAAAGAAGCCTTCAAGATGGATTACAACTGAGTGTAAAGAAAACAAAAATCCTCACAACTGGACCAGTCAGAAACATCATGATAAATGGGGCAAAAGATTGAAGTTTTCAAGGAATTCATTTTGCTTGGATCCTCAATCGATACTCATGGAAGTAGCAGTCAAAAAATCAAAAGACATCTTGCACCAGGCAAAACTGTTACAAAAGAGCTCTTTAAAGTATTAAAGAGTAAAGAAGACACTTGGAGGACTAAGGTGGTCCTGGCCCAACTCGTGGTATTTTCAGTCACCTTATTGTGCACGTGAAAGCTGAACAACGAATAGGGAAGACTGGAGAAGATTTGATGCATTTGAATTATGATGTTGGCAAAGAATATTGAATGTACCATGGACTGCCAGAAGAACAAACAAATCTGTTTTGGAAGAAGTACAGCTCCTTAGAAGGGAGGATGGAGAGACCTCCTACTTTGGACATTTATCAGGAGGGAACAGACCTAGAGAAAGACATCAGCTTGATAATGAGGACAGTCAGTGAAAAAGAGGAAGACCCTCCATGACGTGGATTGATACAGTGCCTGTTACAATGGGCTCAAACAGAACAATTGTGAGGATGACTCAGGACGAGACAAGTGTTTCGTTCTGTTGTACACAGGATCACAATGAGTTGGAACTGACTTCACAGTATCTGACACCACCACCATCCAGTCATTTGGTGGGAGTTGCAAAGACTGTAACTAGAAGATCTATATTAAGTAATTTATAGCTCAGCATTATACTTGATTCTCACGTCTCCGGAGCAGACCAGGTCACAATCAAGAAAGGGGGAAGGAAATACTTACAGGGCTCAAGAGCTGGGCTAGAATGACTACTTAAAGACACATTGCTTTATTTACTCTAAATCATGTAGTATTGAGCACTGTGTACCTTGGCACTATTCTAGGCACTGGGACTGCAGCAGTAAACAAAAGTTCTGTTTTTCTTGCACAGCAGCTGGTTGGTTTGAACTGCCGACCTTGCAGCTACCAGTGCTACCAGAGCTCCTTGTTAAGTGCCCTGAAGTCAACTAATAGTGACCCTATGTATAGGATTTCCCGGGAGCTGCTGGTGAGCTTCAACCACTGACCTTTCGGTTCAAACAGGTACAGAACATTATCCTGTAGTGCCACACCAGAGCTCCTTCTTGTTGTTAAGTGTCATCGAGTTAGTTCTGACCCATAGCAACCCTGTATAGAGTTTTCAAGGAGCATCTGGTGAGCTTGAACTGCCAGACTTGCGCTTCAAACTGACCTTACAGTCCAGCGCGTTAACCCATAGCTTCACACCAGGAGCTCCTTGTTGTTGTTAAGTGTCGTCTCGAGTCGTTTTCGACCCAACCATCCTGCTTAGTTTCCAAGGAGCAGCTGGTGAGCTTGAACCGGTGACCTTGTGTTTCAAAGCAAACTTGCAGTCCAGCTCATTAACCCACAGCACCACACCAGAACTCCCCAGGACTTCAGGAGCTCATTGTTGTTGTTGTTGTGTGCCGTGGAGTGTGGAGTCGGTTACGACTCAGAGCGACCCTGTACAGGGTTTCCGAGGCTGCTTTACGGGAGCAGAAAGCGTCATCGTTCTCCCACGGAACAGCTGGTAGTTTCGAACTGCTGACCGATCCGTAACCACTACGCTACCAGAGCTCCTTCAGGAGCTCGTTGTTGTTATGTGCCATGGAGTCGGTTCAGACCCATAGCGACCCTGTACAGGGTTTCCGAGGCTGTAAATCCTTAAGGGAGTAGAAAGCTTCATATTTCTCCGGCGGAGCGGCTGGTAGTTTCAAACTGCTGACCTTGCGGTTCGCAGCCCGATCCGTAACCACTACGCTACCAGAGCTCTGTCAGGAGCTCATTGTTGTTGTTGTTGTTAAGTGCCATCGAGTCGGGTCCGACCCATAGCAACCCTGTACAGGGTTTCCGAGGGTGTAAATCTTTACGGGAGTAGAAAGCCTCATCTTTCTCCCGCGGAGCGGCTGGTAGTTTCGAACAGCTGACCTTAAGGTTCACAGCCCGATTCGTAACCACTACGCTACCAGAGCTCCTTCAGGAGCTCATTAGCGGTAAACAAATGAAACATAGCTAGCTACTCAAGGACCTGGGAACATAGCCCACTAGGCTGAAGCTGTAAGTGCAAAGGCCCTGTGGCTGATTCCTATCAGTTTGGTGTGTTCTGTGAAGAGGAAGAAGGCCAGTGAGACTAAAGGGATGTGGGTAACAGCCGGAGTCCAGGCAAGCAATTTGCTCTTACTGGCCACCAAGAAAAGTTCAGGCTTCAGACTGAGAAGCCATTGAAGGGTATTATGCAGGAGTGACTTGGTCTCATAAACTCTTGATAAGAGCTCTTACTGCTAGGTGGAAGACAGAACGCAAAGGGCACAGGGCGAAGGGAGGAGGGTCACTTGGGAGGCCATGGCTGTGGTCCAGTAAAGGGCGGGTGGATAGTGGCATGCAACAGGGTGGCGGCGGCGAAGGTGAGGACTGGTCAACAAATTAGAGTCACAGCGGCAGGGACCAAAGGAATCGCGGTGGAAGGAAGCGCCTTGCCAGGCAGTCGGTAGCGGGCGGGGCCAAGACGTGGGTGAGGACCGGAACCTAGCATCCGTCTGGAACCCAGGAGTGACACTCCGAGGAAGGGGTGACCAGGACAAGTCGGCTTGTCCCGGCGCCGGGTGTCTGCGGCGCGGCGCTGCACCGGGCCCTGGCTGTGCGCCCGCCCGTCGTTTCCCGGCAACGGCCGCCGTTGCGCAAACGTTCCGAACCCTTCGGCCCCAGCGACGTCATCGTAACCTTGGCGACGGCCGACGGGAAAACAGTCTTGCAGGCTCTGGAGGCGGGGTCTGGACTCTACGAGCTCCGCCCCAGCTTTGGACTCGCTTTTAGCCCCGCCCCTTCCCCGAAGCCAAAGGAGAGGAGGAGCTTGTCTCCGCTGCACGTGTGTAGAGAACCCAGCAAGGCCTCAACTAGGGTGGTTGCGCTCTTGGCGCATTCAGCACGGGCGCGCCCTTTCCTCCACGCGCCACTTCTACTCACTCTTCCCCTAAGACCGCCACCTTCAGCCGTTAGACTGGCTTCGTCATTCATATCGTCTCCTCAGAGATACCTGTCCCGACCACCTAAACTGAAGCTAGCTCTCTCCTCGTTAACTGACCTTGTTTTTCTTTCTTTCCAAGTATTTTTCTCTCTGCAATTATCTTAGCTGAATTAAATATTGTCTGCCTTACGTTTTGAAACCTAAATTCCAGAAGCGTCAGGAATGAATTCTGTCTCTACTGAGTAAATGTAAGTTGGGTGAATTGATGTATTCATTCAATGATTTCCTGTGTATATGCACTTGATTAAACATTTATGGAGTGCCTTCGCGGCACTGCTTTTGACATCACTGGAGATACTGGGATCCCAGGTGAGAAAAGAGATACATTTAAAAATAACAGTGACAATAATACTTAAGATGAGGCTGCACTTTACAGATTACAATTCACTTAATTTTCTCAATAGAAAAAAACCCTATAGCCACCTAGTCAATTCCGACTCCTAGTGACTCTATAAGGCTTCCTTGTAGGGTTTCTAAGGTGTTAGAGAATGCAGATGTTTTGCTGCTTTGTCACTGGGATGGCTTTGTCTTCTGTTGGGACTTAGTTAGGTCACTTTGTTGAAATTTGCTCAGCCAGTCTAAAATAGTATTAAGACTTAACTTTTCCCTATTTATGGTAATATTTAAGGAAATTTGTGACTCTATGGGGTTGCTAACCACAAAGTTGGGGGTCAGGACCACCAGCTGCAACAAGAGAGGCTTTCAGGTCTTGCAAAGATTTACAGCCTGGAAAACCCTATATAGATAGGGTCGCTGTGAGTTGGAAGTGACTCTATGGTACTTAGTTACAAAGCTTCACAGAAGCAGACTGTTTCATCTTTCTCACTTGGTGACAGGAGACAAAGCCACTGACCTTTCAGTTAGGAGTCGAGTACTTTAACCACTGTGCTATCAGGACTCCTCCCATAAAGATTACAGCCTTGGAAACCCTTTGGTTTCCTGTAGGATTGCTATGAATCAGAATCGACTCCACGGCAGTGGGTTTTAACCATCACGAAGGCAGACTTGCTTTGTCTTTCTCTGGCTGGTACCAGGGTTCTAACTGCTGACTCTTTGGTTAGAAGCCAAGTGCGTAATCACTGTGCCATTAGTCTTCCTTTCAAGTGCCATAGAATCAGTTCCAACTCATAGTGACCCTGTATAGGGTTTCCAAGGAGCAGCTGGTGGGTTTGAACTGTCCACTCTGTGATTAGCAGTCAAGTGCTGATCCTAAAGTGCCACAGCAGGACCCCAACTGAGGAAACTAGTCATGCTATAAGCCGGTGCATTCTGTGATGAAGTGAAATCCCACAAAGGGCAAACGAGGAGGACAAGTGACTGGGATCCCAGACCTGACCCAGGTGTATGGATTTGGTATCAGAAGGTAGGGAGGGGATCAGAGCTCTGTTGCCCCAAAGGAAAGTACCCCTCCACATCAACTAAGCAGGCAAAGGGAGGGTTGTGAGGGATGTGGAGTGCTGAGTCCTGGGGTAGGTAGGTATACCTGGGAGGACCTGCTTATCCCATTGAAACACTGTGCGTAAGTTCCCGCATAAATTTGTGGGAGAGTGAGCTGGCAGGATATATCCCCTTCTTACAATAGGATACCCAGGAAATCCAGGAATTAAACTTAGCCACACCTCTGGGTTTTAGCACGTGCTGCTGTTTCACACTAGTGAGCTCTCGGCCATCCCACCCCAATGTGCACTTCGCCCTGCTCAGGCCAGAGGTATCACCATTATTTCTGATTTGGTTTTCCCTGGTGATTTTCTGTGTCCTCAGTTTAGAAAGTCAGTTTCCTGAGAACTGGATCCCATTGGACTTCACCTCTGTGTGTCTGTTGCCTAGAGCAGACCTGGCATACAGCAGGTTGCTGTTGTCAAGTGCTGTCGAGTCAGTTCCGACTCATAGCACCCCTGTAAAAGGTTTCCGAGGAGTGGCTGGTGAGCTTGAACTGCCGACCTCGCCTTTCAGACCAATCTTGCGGTCCAGTGCAATTCAGCACTTTTTTGAAAGAGTGAAAAAGGCTCTAAATCACTCCAGCTTTCTAGCCCAGGAGCTATCTACTACACCTCCCTAGGAACCCCTGCTGGCACACAACACCTGGTCTGAGCTGGAAGCAGTGGTCCAGCCAAATTGACCATCAGGAGTCTCCTGGCCTAAGGCCTTCCCTCCCCCCAGACCTGACTGGACCTCTCTCCCACTCTAGGGCAGGATTCCAGCCGGATTCCACTGCAGAATGAGGTTCTAGAACCACCTGACTTCCTTCCAGGTAAGGAGGCCAGAAGTCAAGAGGGGAGAGGTGTGTGTGTGTGTGTGTGTGTGTGTGTGTGTGTGTATGTGTGTGTTAGGGGGTGGGGTGGGTGGCAGGCAAGAATAAGGGAGCGGGTAGCATTTTTCTCATTTTCAGCCAAGATAATGGATGAAGGGCTGGCTTTTCAGAACCTTCGAGCACTGCTGTTGTCAGGAACATGAGACACCTGGTAACATTGGCTGTTTTTACCCCAGAGTGGCTACACAGACTCTGGAATGGATGTACAAACTATTCAGATATGCACAGAGTAGAGAATAAAACTTGGGTTTATTCAGGCTGTCTCCTTCCTATTTGGGGTGCAGAGTGTGGGGCTGGGAGTGGGGAAGAGAAAGACAGTAGTTTGGCTTCTAGGAACATTGCTGATTGCTGACTCACTCATTGTGGCCTTTGGGCCTCTGGGATGGGCTGACTGATGGAGCTGGTGACCGGTTCCTTGTGGACCCTCAGGCCATCCCAGGCAGAGTCCAATTCCTGTTCGTTTGGCTCTGGCTCTCTGCAGGGATTACGGAGCAAATGGCTAAGACCACTCAAAAGAAACAAAGGCTAGGGGTGGAGTTGTACTCGCAGGGGAGTTCAGCACAGGCAGCAGTGTATACACCCAAGTGTGTGTGTGTGTGTGTGTGTGTGTGTGTGTATGTGCAGCAGCCAAGCCTCCGTGTGTAGCATGTGTCTGTCCACATTACATCCTCCAGCTGGAAACCCTCGTCCTATTTGGGTGCCTGTGCCCATCTGAGGGCCTCTTCTGACCTTTTTTTCCTCCTTGCAAGGTCTGGGCCTATTGATGGAATTGAGAGAAAACTGTTCATAACAATTTCCCAAAGATGCCCTTTCTTCTTCCTTGGTCCTTCCTCATGTGTGCGGGAGGTAGGTGCCTACCTCAGTCTGGGACCCTGGAAGGAGGTGCCCCAACAGTGGGTGGGAGCTGTGATGGGAGGTGGGAAGCTCACTGGGCAGCTGGCTGGGAGCGGCCGCAGAGCAAAGGCCCCATCCTAGGGTCTGCCAGGCTACTGCTGAGCCTTTAGGGACTGTGTAGGAACTGCCGCAGAAAGTAGGGGGCAAGGAGCCCAGGGTGGGGGCCTGTGCCCCTAGGTGGCTCTGCCTGCTTAGTGACTGTTCTGGAGGATGCTAGGACTGTGTTCCCAAACTGGTCCATCTCCTCATACTGCTCGGTCACGGTTCTCATGGCTTCGAAGTGCTGAGAGCCACCAGGCCCAGTCTGTAGCTCCAGAACACTCTTCTGCTGCCCAGTGGGCAGGGGGCTGGCCAAGGCAGGAATAGACTCCAACTGTTCAGAGGACTGGGTGACCTCCTTCCTGCCGGCTACATCTTGGACATCTTTCTGGACCAGGTGTTCGTTTTTTGCTGTGATGCTGGGGCTGCCCTTGGGGCTGGCAGCTTCCAGAGGCTTCCTTGTAGCTGACTGGATGGAGATGAAGGTTGGGGAGGAGGATGAATCTCTGCATGAAGGTAAGACCTGAGGGAGGTCTGCATCTTCTCTCAGTGCCTCCAGCTTCCTGGTTGGAGAGGTAATGGGGGCTGCTGGGCCTCTGACCTCTGTGTGATTCCTAACCTTAGCTTGATGCTGGACCTCAGCATTGCATCCAACCTCAGTTTGGCTCCTGACCGCAGCTTGACCCCTGGCCTCCTGAACTGGCCAATCAGGCCTGCTGCTGGATATGATACTGACCTTGTGGGCACTGTGGTCCGGGGAGGTTCCCTGGGAATGGTCTCTGCTATTAGCCTCAGGTTGAAGATTAGACATGGAGCTGAGGGCTTTGTGAACAGCTTCCTCTATGTCCAGCAGCCTGGCCAGGGTCTGTTCTTTCAACCGGGCAACTTCCGTGCTGACCCGTGTCAGCTCTCCAAAGGCCTGTTCTACTGAGGCCTCGGTCTTGTGGGGAACGGCAGGCATGTGAAGGGCAGCTCCTCTCAGCTCAGGCACAGCCTCAAAGAGCTTCCGCAGTGCCTGCATGTCCACCCTGCTGACAGCCTCTTTCTCCAGGGCTTGCACTTGGCTGAGAAGGCCCTGGAGCTCTTGTTGGCTGCCCTGTGTCTCCAGGCTCCCAGGGACCACCAGCTGGGAACCTTCCTGGGGTGGCTTTTGTGGGGGGTTGGGGTCCCGCTGTGGTGAGGTGGGGTCACTGCTGGGAGCTTTGATTTTGAGGAGCTCAGGACTCTGGACATTGCTGCCCACAGCTTGGCTCTCGGGGGGCTTGGGGCCCATGGTGTTGAGGACATGTTGGGGGCCAGCCTCACCTGCAGCAGTAGCACCCTTGTTCTTAAGGATGGCCATATCTTTCTCACCTTGTTTATGTTCTCCTGGCCCCACCTCTAAGGAGGATCCGGGAGACGGAGCTAGGGGCTTGGGCAGCCTCCGAGGAGGATGGATAAGGGATAGGTGGGCAGGTTTGGGGGGCAGTTGGGGTTTCTTTCTTGGGGGAGCCATCTTTTTCTGTGACCCTTCGGGGGTTCTCTGGCCATCACTGCTGCTATGGGAGTGGAGAAGGGGTTCTTGTAGGGGCTTGGAGGCTTGCTGGATGGAGTTGTCTTGGTGGTGAGTTCTGGCTGGGAAGTCGAGTCCTGTCACAACAGCTGGGAGAGGAGGAGGAGGAGGAACAGAGGCATTATGGGAGTGCAGGCTGGCACCTGCAGCCTGAGGCCCAGAGGCCAGAGTGTGGTGGGCTAAAGGGGCAGCTTTCAGGGTGATCTCTGCAGCGTGGAGGCTCCCCGGGCTCACGTCTGCCATCGCCTTCCCTGGAGGCCCCCGGGCACTCTGTGTGCCGTCCCCAGGCTCTGGTTGGAGACTCTGGCCCAGGTCTCCCTGGTGTGGGGTAGGAGTCTGAACTGGGAGGGCAGTGTCCTTGTCCCTTGGCTGGGGTTCCCCTTTGGGAGGTTGGACACCCCTGGATGTGTCAAAGGTCCTCACTGGGTGCGCAGAGTAGACGCCTGCAGCAGTCACCCGCCCCCCAGGCAGCCCTCTGGGCAGTGCTTTTGGTTCCCCACTGACCTTTCTGGGGGCTGCTGGCATCTTGGGGTCACCTCCAGCCACAGGCCTGGCGTTGCTGTGGGCAGCCCCAGGGGTTACGGCTGGTGCTTGTGGAAGACCATTCTGGAAGGGTGAGGAGGTAGCCCCAGGGCCCAGGCTCTGCTTGTGCTTGTTCAGAACGTGCTGGTGCAGACTCTGAGCCTCGGCTGTTGCAATCCGCAGACTCTGCATGGCAGCCTGGAGGTCTGGGGCTCCAGGGTCCTGGGACACGGTCATGGCTCCCTTCCCAACTTTCTGTCCAGTGCGACCTTCTTCCTGCTTTTCCATTCCCTGTAAGCGGGCTGCAGCTGCAGTGTCCCCAGGCAGAGGGACTGTGTTTCCAGCTGGTGGTGGGGGACCTTGAAGATGTCCTAATCCCAGGCTAGGATCCAGGGGAGGCACATGGATGATGTGCTCCGTCAGGGGCAGCTTCTGGGCCCCCTCGTTGCCTGGCACTGGACTTGGGTCAGTCGGCGGCTCCCACCGCAGACTCTGCAGGCTACTCAGGTCCCCTTTGTCTATGCAGCTGGCCAACAGCTGCACGCTGCTCCTCTCGGGGGCCCTACTGACTGGCCGGGGCTGGAGGGAATAGGCGGTCAGAGCTACTAGGCCCTGTTCAGTCTCCTGCATCACCAGGCCAGTCCTCACCACGGAGGGTGTGAGGCCACACGCCAGCACCTGCTGGAGCTCGGGGTCCAGGTCCTCCATGCTCCTGCAGCTGCCTGGCGCTGGCAACCTAAGAGGCGTGAGTCGGAGCTGGCCTGCGGGGTCCTCCTGTACCAGCAGTCCCTGCTGGTCCACGTCTGGCCGGCAAAGCACTTGGCGAACGATTCTGGGAAGCTCGCCAAACACCAGCTCCTCTTTCCGAATGTGGGGGCGCCCTGACCCTGTGCCCGGGAGCACATACTTGGCAAGGCAGAGCTCCCCAGGCCCTCGGACCTCCATGAGGATGCCCCCATGGTGCAGGATGCCAGGCGTGGCATGCAGAGTCCGAAGGGTTCCTTCAGTGGCAGTCTCCTGCCTCTCCAGTAGCCCGTTGCCTGAAGGGCCCACCGGCTGCTGCCCCTCCTGGAGGTCACCCCCTCGGATGCTTTTGGCTGCTAGTGAGTCCATGGGACAATTCTCAAACAGCCATGTGAACTTGTTCACAGCGCCCCCAGGGATGGGCCCAGGAACTACCCTGGATCCCTGGTCTTCTCTCTTGCCTGCCTCTAAGGCTTGGAAAACCTCCTTCTGACGAGACACTTGCCCAGAAGGAATCTCTACTCGGCTGCAGTATCGTATCGGCCCTCTCCTGCAGGGGTGGTCTGAGGCCTGCATAGGCTCAGTCTCAAACACATGTCCATCTGTCTGTCTTTCCCCTGCCTGGACCTGGCCAACTCGTAGGTGCTGCTCCCTGGAGCCCTCTGGTCTGTGCAGGGATTGAGGCTCAAACATCCAGGTGCAGGACCGGACCTCTGACTTGGTTGTGGGATCTGTTACCTCTGACCCCTGCTTCTCTGCCAGCTCGCTCATTGGGCATGTCTCAAATAACCACTTGATGGTCTGCACGTCGCCCTTTGGCAGGGCCTCAGGCTGGGTACCTCTCTGATCTTTGTCCTCTTTTTCCTCTCGCTCCTGTTGCTCTCGCTGGTGGATCACCTCTAGGGGCTGGGTTTCAAAGAGCCACCTAGTGGTGCTCACGTCCCCGGCCACCACGTCCTGTTGAGTGATGCCCCGCACCACATCCACGGTACTTGGGTGTCGACCCAGTTGGTCTAGGGGCTGTGTCTCGAACATCCACCTATAACCCTTCACATCGCCCCCAACTACCTGCTCTCTGCTGACAGATGTCAGGGCATGGAGTTGGCCCTTGCCATCCTGCATCGCATACACTGGGGACCCTGTGCTTTGGGGCTGCCCAGAGGAATCAGTCCCCTCTGTCCTGTTCATGCTCCCAGAGGCTGCAGGCTCATCCTGCCTGATACTGTCCAAGGGAAGGGTCTCAAAAAGGTTCTTGAAGGTCTTCACGTCCCCCTTCAGCTTGTCTCTCTCAGAGGCATTCTGAGAGAGGGGCAGTGCTGAGGAGCCACCACTAGATAGACACCCACTGTCCTGGGCATCCACCCGCTGCAGGTGACCCACTTGGACACTGTCTCTAGGAGCATTCTGGGGCTTCATCTCAAACAGCCATAGGGTGGAGCGGACGTCTCCAGGGACCACCTCCTCCTTGGGTGGGGCCTCTGTTCCAGCCTCCTCTTCCCCCTTCAGAGTGTCCAAAGCTCGAGTCTCAAACAGATGCCGCTGCTGTTGAACATCTGGGCCAGGAGGAATAAGATCTGGAGATGGCTGGAAGTCTTTCTCATCCACAATGATTTCCCTGATGGCATCCAGGGGCTGTGTCTCAAAGATCCAGCGAGTTGCGCTGACATCAGGCCGAGCTTCCTCCTCCAGGGAGATACCCCGAATTACCCGCACCTGGCTGGGGTCACGGTTAATGGCGTCTAAAGGTTTGGTCTCAAAGAGCCAGCGGGCAGACCTCACCGCATTGCTGTGGATCTCCTCGCGGCACGCAGCCTTGATCTCATGGATGGCGCCCTCTGCATCCTGAATGGCACACAGAGGTTCCGTCTGGAATAGCTTCACTGTCTTCTTCACATCGCCCTTCAGCTCCTGGATCTCAGAGCGTAGCTCCAGGGGGCTCTGCTCTTGGATGGAGGGGCGGGAGCCCAGGCGGTCCAGTGGCCGGGTCTCAAAGAGCATCCTAGTGCCCTGGACATCTCCGCTGGCTGCAGGTTCCTTCACTGGAGCCTCCGGTGGCTCCTCTTGGCCCGTCAGCTCATCGAGTGACTTGGTCTCAAACAACCAGCGGGCTGCACGAACATCCCCTCCTGAGGCCCGGGGACCAGCAGGGTCCTCCTGGTCTATGCTGTTGGCAAAGGATCCTTCCTCAAACTTGCGGGAGGTGGCCTGGACATCACCACCTGGCACGGGCTCCTTGGCAGCTGGCTTCTCACGGTCCCCAATGGCATCCAGACGCCAGTTCTCAAAGATCCAGCGCATGCACTGCACGTCACCCTCCGTGGGCTCTTCAGAGCTCAGGACCTCAGCCAGATCCTCCTCCACGGCCTCAGCCAGGTTCTTGCGGAGCTCAGGGTGGATGTGCTTGTAGAGACGGCGTAACTCGCTGGCCTGTCGCTGCTGGTGGAACTTGGAGAAGGACTCCTTGGATGGGGGTGGTGGCAGGGGCAGGTCCTCTGTGCTCGGCATCGGGATGGTTGTTGCAGGGGCCACCTGTGTCTGGGCATCAGCCATCCTTCTGAGGAGAAGGGGTGGAAATGAGGATGGGGCTGGGGACCTCAGGTGGGGTGGGCTCTGGCTGCTGGCAGGGAGGGCCCTTCAGTGACACCTGCTTAGAGACTACCGCTTCTCTGGCCACACTGGGTACTGCCTGGTCTGGGCTCACTCTGTCATCTGCCTGGTCAGGTACAAGACAAGCCTCGAACTTAGGAAATGTGTCATCTAGCAAGGTGAGTTCCTGCTTCTCCAGTGTCATCTAGGTTGCTAGAAAGCAAGCAGGACAAGGGTAGCCTAAACCAGTGAGCAAACTGGACATGTCCAGTCCTCCTTTTCCAAAGTCATTTTTTCTCTGAAGGACTCCCAAGTAAGTGGCCTGAAGGAATCTGAACTAGAATGAGGTGGGACCAGTTGCGATGAAGTCGGCTCATAGTCCAGTAGAACTGAATTTTTGATGGCCGATGTTTCAGAAGTATGTAACAGAGCCCTTCTTCCCAGGTACCTCTGTGTGGACTAGAAATGCTAGCATTTTAGTTAGCAGCCCAGTGCATTCACCATTTGCACCAAACAGGGAAAGGTGGAACTGAGTCCCCATGGGCTGATAATCCCATTAAGAACACCAGAGGGCGCCCTTGCCACTTTGTCTGCGAGCTCAGATGCAATTCTACCTCTTGGTTCTCTACTCTCTGGCTTTTCCCAGGCCCTGGCGGCATGATGGGGGTCAGCAGCCCATACTTTTAGAGAAAGTAACGGATGCTCTGGAAAGGGCAACTGTGCACATGATATATCATGATTGTTGTTACGTGCCATCAAAGCGGTTCCGACTCAAACCCGTATAGGGTTTTCGAGGCTTTAAATCTTCGCTGGAACAGAAAGCCCCATCTTTCTCCCAAGGAGTAGCAGGCAGCCTCGAACCACGGACTTTGTGGTTCGCAGTTCAGTGCTTATCATATGGAGCCACTGCACTCCCATATCATGGTAAGGCAGAAGCAGATTCTGCATTCCAGATCAGAGTTCTAAGTGCCGTACCCCAAGGTCCAGGTCTGAACCATGGGGACCTTAAGGACTTTCCAACATAAAGAGCAAACCAACAATAAAAAAGAACCAAATCCCCTGCCATTGACTCATAGGTTTCTGACACTAAATCTTTACAGAAGTGGACTGCCTCATCTTTCTCCCTTGGAGCTACTTACAGGTTTGAACTGCCAACCTTGTGGTTAGCAGTCCAGTGCTTAGTTCACAGCACCACAAGGGTTCCTTTCTTCTAACTGAACCTCTCATAATTAAAGATGAGGGAAGTGGGGCCCAGAAAAGAGTCAGATCTTGGTAAATGAGTGGCCGGCTGTACTAGCTTGAGGGTCCCAGACTTTATTTGGGGAAATGTTCTCTTTGGCAGTTGTTATTGAGTGCTATTGAGTTGGTTCTGACTCATAGTAACCTTGTATAGGGTTTCTAAGGAGTGGCTGGTGGATTTGATCCACCGACTTTTAGGTGAGCAGTCCAGTGCTTATTCTATTCCCCAGCAGGCACCCCTAAGGGATAGTGAGGGTGATACCTATACAGAGAGGGCACAGTGGGTCCAGGGGTCCTTCCTGCAGAGACAGCCCTGCTCCTTACTCCTGGAGACTCCTCCCCACTTGGATGCAAGCAAGCCCAGCTTCAGGGCCTTGTAGGTGTAGGGCCTCGGACTAACACTACAGCCCTTTCCTGGTATGAATGTCCCTTACCCTCAACCCATATCTGCTCTTTCCTCTTCATCCTCTTCACATCAAACAGCTTTTTACCAAAGACACTGCCTCTCCCCAGCTCTGCCCCTGACCCCTCAATGGCTTTCCAGCCCCCTAGCCCTTCTCTGCTCTCTGTCCCATGTATGTCTTATCTGACTTGTGACAGGTGTACTGACAGCCCCCAGAGACCAGTCAGTGGGGAAGGAATGAGAAGCATGCACCCTCTTGCTGCTGCTGACCCACTACTCTGCTCTACACTGGTGCTAAATATAGCCAAGGCCCTGACCTCAGCATAGCAGCCCTGGGCTCGGGCTCCAGATCCCTCATACCTCTCATCTTTGGTGTCACCACCTCTGATCCTGCCTCCTGTGCTGGTGTCAGGCCCCTGGGACTGGATGCTGGACCCTGAAAACCTCCCCTGGCTAGATGGACTTGGGGAGCAGGAGAGACACTGGAAGCAGGTGGAAGGAGGACTTCCTCCCGGCCAACTCAGGAGTAGGGAGGGGGCTTCCTGGTCCTCACATAGACAGCAGATCCCCCAGGAGTGGGAGCTCTTAAATCTTAAGTCACTGAGCTTCTGTGAGGAAGCAAACTTGGATCTGCCTGACCTCCACTCTGTCCTGTCACCCCTGTAGCCTCACCAGATGGCACATGCTGGCCACTAGCCGCATCCCCACCCCAGGAATCTGAAGAATCTCTACCAGGGTCATAAACTGCTAGAATCACAGACTCCAAGAATGTCAGACTTCAGGGCCCTTTCACATCAACAGCCCTAACCTTCTGTTCAGAGTCCTGGTGTGGCGCTGTGGGTTAATGCGCTGGACTGCATAAGTTGGCTTAAACTGCAAGGTCGGAGGGTCAAGCTCAGCAGCCACTCCTCAGAAACCCTATACAGGGTCGTTATGTGTCAGAACCAACTTGATGGCACTTAAGAACAACAACAGCAACTCTCTACTTGGAGTTCTGGTGTGGTGTTGCAGGCTAATGCGCTGGACTGCAAAGTTGATTTGAACTGCAAGGTCAGCGACGCAAGCTCACCAGTTGCTCCTCAGAAACCCTATACAGGATCGGTATGGGTCGGAATGAACACATCAGCACTTAATAACAACAGCAACAACCCTTTATTCAGATGCAGGAACTAAGATCCAAAGAAGGAATCAGAGTTGTTCAAGGACAGAGCAAAGCAGTAATAAAGCCTAGAACAGGTTCCCTAATTCCTGCATCCCCCCCACCACATCCCTCCCTGCCTGACCTGTTGATGGGGCTTATGTTTCTAGAGGGCAGGGAAGCATGAGGACATACTTCAAGACCCCTAAAAGGAGCTCTGGTAGCACAGTGGTTATGCTGCTAACCTCAGGGATAGCAGTTCGAAACTACCAGCTGTTCTGTGGGAGAAAGATGAGGCTTTCTGCTCCTGTAAAGATTTACAGCCTCAGAAACCCTGTACAGGGTTGCTGTGAGTCGGAACTGACTCCACAGCACACAACAACAACAACCAGACTTAGAGTGGTGGCCTCGGCCCCAAGAAATGTCTCAGAGCCTGGCCTCCTAGGCAGGGCGGCCTCGCAGGGTAACCTCACCTTTGCTCCAGAAGCTGTCCTTGGTCCAGCCCTGTCCTTACATCTGTACCGATGCAGCTCTGGACTCCCTAAGCTGAGCCCCAGATCTGGCCAACAGCTTTCTCACTGGACAGACTCTGTACCCCTCCCCCCCCACCCCCCAAGGTCCTATTCCTAGGCAAGGCCTTAGGCCAGCCTTGGGCAAATATTCCAGGGCCAAATATGCCAAGACTTTTGCCCTCAACAGCTGGGTGAGGGCTTGTCATGGCAAAGCTGACTCAGGCCTACATACCATTTCCCATGTCTCTCAGGCCTGCCCCCAGGGAAGGCTGAGGAGCTCTTTTGTTGTTGGTAAGTGCCTGGGGTCCTGGTTCTGATGCACACTGACCCTGTATAGGGTCTGTGAGGAGCAGCTGGTGGGTTTGAGCCACTGACCTTGTGGTTTGCAGTCCAGTGCTCATGCTACAGTTCCATACCAGGATGTTGCTGTTAAGTGCCATTGAGTCAATTCCGACTCATAGCGACCCTGTGTAGGGTTTCTGAGGAGCGGCTTGTGAGTTCGAACCACTGACTTTGTGTTCAAACCAACCTTGTGGTCTGTAGCACTATACCAGGACTCCAGTATACCTGTATCTAAAAAACTGCATTCCGGGCCACCTCTTCCCTGAAGCCTTCTGGATTATGCCCAAGCAGACAGACTAGCAAAAGCCAGTCTCTCCTGCTGGCCTTGGCTCCCACGGGCCGGCCGCATGCTAACTCTCCCTTAACTGCTTGTGGATTCTTTGTATTGGAAACCTTTCCACTTGTAAAAAATGGTCCCGCAGTGCCTTCCCCCACCAGAGCCACTCCTACACAGGCTATCCTGAGAGCCTTTCTGAGGGAAACAGGGGATCCCAGTCTTGATGGGCCACCTGCTCTGGTTGGAGCATGAGGCCACTTACTCACATGTTCTGGGTTCTGTGACAGGTGTGGCCTATATGGGTCCGTTGCTCCTCTCAGGGTTCCTGCTCTGCTGGCGGGGTCAGATGCTTGCTTGCTGCCTTGGTTCCTTCGGGTCTTTGTCCCCTGCCAGCCCAGGCAGCTGCCTTTATCTTGCTGACCATGGGGTGGGCCGGGTGGGGGCGGGCAGGAGAAGCTAAGTTCAGAGTATGAAGTGGTTGGGTTATTTTTAGGGCTTGTGGAAATCGCTCTTCCATCCAGGGAATCAGTTACATGTCTTTTTGACTGGGGATGAAGCAAGGCCCGAGGAGCGCTTCATTCATCCCAGATCTAATCTGAGGATTGGGGCTAGTGACTCTGCCATGTGGGGTGGGGGTACCTGAGACTCATTTGAGGGATGAATAAGTAGGAGGAATCTGATACCTGGGTGGCCTCTGACTAACCCTGGCCTGTGTTGTCAGGAGACAGGAAGCCCCCCGAAGGCAGGGTAGTCTCCTCTTCTTTTCCTCTTTTCCCTCACTACCCCCAAGGACTTTCTGAGAGTAAGGCCCAACTCTCCCCCCACCACGACCACCCCACGCCTTTGTTCTACACTAAAGATTTCTCCTTCTCTTATTATCATGAAGGCCCTGGGTGTTTTGAATGGTTAATGTGCTCGGCTGCTAACCAAAGAGTTGACAGTTCAAGTCCACTCAGGGGTACCTCAGAAGAAAGACCTGACTATCTACTTCTGCAAAATCAACTACTGAAAACCCTGTGAAGCTTAGTCCCGCTCTGACACACATGGGGTCACCATGAGTAGAATCAACGCTAACATGAGTCTATACATCTCTGAGTGGGAGAGAGGTCTAAATTACTGGGTCCCTACTGTGGATTATGTGTTGAGCTGCTCAACGTAAGGTCAGCAGTTTGAATCCACCAGCTGCTCCAGGGGTGAAAAATGCGACTTCCTACTCCCATAGGCCTACAGCTTTGGTAACTCTATACAGGGTTGTTATGAGTTGAAACTGACTTGACAGCAGTTAACAACAACAACACTGTGGATTATGTGTTGGGCTGCATAAGGTCAGCAGTTCGAAACTATCAGGTGCTCCCGGGGTGAAAACTGAGGCGTCCTATTCCCATAGATTTACAGCTCCGGAAGCCCTATATACAAGGTCACTATGGGTCGGAACTGACTCAAAGACAGACAGCAGAAGGCCCTGACTTCTCAAAGAATTCCTCCCAGTGGATGATCTGGTCCTTGTTTACTCTGACTCAGCCTGAGACTTTCTGGTGAAGGCGTGGGGGAGGGGCGGCATGAGGGAAACTGACTCTGGGTTATTTCTGATCCTGGAGTCATCAGCGTCCTAGTCACAGGAGGAGTGTAGTGGACAGGTCACACCTGCTCCTCCTTTGCCACCCAGAGCCAGGGCACCTAGCAGGCTCACAAGATGCAGGTGTTTAGGCCAGGAAGGAGCAGTGCCATGAGGGAGGCATTTTGTCCCAGCAGGTGCATTCTGGTACCTGGCAGATGGAGACATCCCCAAATGTCATGAAACAGATGTGCTTGTGGGTGATACGGCCACTGCTCACTTTTTCCATTGAGTCACTTCAGCCATGCAGAGTCATCCTCGGGGGCACCTGGACCCCTCCTTCCTGCCTCCTCCGCCTCTTCCTTTCTGCCCACTCCTGCACACCCCCTCCTCCCAGTTCCCCAGATGGGCAGGGAGACACAGTGTACAGGCCTCTCAGAGCCTTTCCCTGTGGAGACTGAAAGTACCTACTTTCCAGAGCAGGCTAGAGAACTGAATGGATGAGTACAGAAAAGTTTTTTTGAGCGTGTTTAGTACATTTGTTGTTGTAAAGTGCTGTCGAGTCGATTCCGACCCATAGCGACCCTGTACAGGGTTTCCGAGGCTGTAAATCTTTACTGGAGCAGACCGCCTCATCTTTCTTCTGTGGAGCCGCTGGTAGTTTTGAACTGCCGACCTTGAGGTTCGCAGCCCGATTCGTAACCACTATGCTACCAGAGCTGGTATATACTACTAAAAAACAACCATTTGAGATCAAAAGTGCAGCATTTACCTAAGGACCAAGTTCAGAAGGGTTAGAAAAGGAGGAGGAATGGAAAAAGGAAACACAGGGAGGAAGTGGGATGAGTGATCTTACACTGTGGGGATTGCAATTAATGAGATGAAGCAAAATGTGTGTGAAGTGAATGGAAAACTGATTTGTTCTGTAAACCACCCAATTCACAATAAGAAGTAAAAATTTAAAATGCCTGCGGTTATATGTGTGTGCTATCGTGTTATATTTATATAGTTTAACATATATATGTATACTATACTTGCATTTAATATAAATTACACACACATATATGCATTTGCTGTTGTTAAGCGCTGTTGAGTAGGTTTTAATTCATAGTGACCATGTATGGGATTTCCAAGAATTGACTGATGGGTTTGAACTGTCAACCTTGTGATTAGTAGTCCAGTGTTTATCCTACAGTGGCACACCGGGATTCATTACATATATATATATATATATATATATATATATGTTGTTGTTTCTCTCTCTATATATAGTAACTAAGTGCCATCAAATTGGCACCTGTGTAGGGTTTCTGAGGAGCAGCTGGTAGATTTGAACTGGCAACTTCATTGACTCTTGTGGTTCAAACCGACCTTGCATGGTCCAGTGCTTTTCCTACAGTACCATACTAGGATACCAGGACTTCATACATATATATATGGACACCTTCATGAAATGGGTTTTTATTCGCCTCAAATGTGATAATTTATAGGAGAAATTTCTCAGGCCTCAATGTAAACAAATCTAGTTGAGTTCCTGGTTTGTTTTTCTGTAATATACTTGT
Source organism: Chrysochloris asiatica (assembly GCF_000296735.1). Lineage (NCBI taxonomy): Eukaryota > Metazoa > Chordata > Mammalia > Afrosoricida > Chrysochloridae > Chrysochloris > Chrysochloris asiatica. The sequence continues at coordinate 1,538,909 of NW_006408645.1, read as the reverse complement.
GCCGTCCAATAGAGTTGTTAGTAACCATATTGCTGTCGAATAGGTTCTGACTTACAGCGACCCTGTATAGGGTTCCTGAGGAGTGGATGGTGGGTTTGAACCACTGATCATGTGGTTCAAACCAATCTTTAGGTCCAGTGCTTTATCCTACAGCCCTAAATCTAAATTTAGATACAATGAAATAACCAGTTTCCCCATTTTGCTAGCCACAATTTAAGTATCCTGTTGAAGCATGTGGCTAATAACTGTCATACTGGGCAGTGCAGAAAACTTCAGTCATGGCAGAAAAATGTCCTAACAGATGGTATTTCCTTCTCTGTCCTGGCTGGTGGAAAGGGCCTAGTGAAATGTATAGTCCGTTTGTAGCAAGTAGAATTAATGACCTGCATCCTGTATAACTGGAGTGACCAACTGTCTTGTTGCCTGACACTGAGGACTTTCCTTGGACAAGGGACTTTCAGTTTGAAACATGAGAAACTTCCACGAAAACCACAAGTTGAACACCCTGTGTGTAATGATCTAACAGTTTCACATCGTCACAATACCCATTAGGAAACCAGCAAGGCAGCAAACTAGACGTTGTTTATCACAGTATCTTTGGCGGAGCTGCTGTGTGCCTATCTCTTTAAGTCCCTTCAAATAATATTGGGAATAAACAAGTATACTGAACTTGAATGACTGAGATGGTCTTTGTTCAAAGAGCAGAAGGGAGTGCTTTTCAGCTTTCAGAGTCCTTCCTTTTGGACCCTACTGCTCCCCAGTCTTGAAGGTACCTTTCCTGCCAGTCCTACCCTGCAAGTGGAGCCCCACTAAAGTCGGGGACCAGTCAGAAGTTCAGGCCCAAGTCTCCCTGCAGAAACTGGCCTCTAGGGTCAAACTCTGGGTGAGCATTTTGGGAGAGGCGGGATTTGGGAATGATTTAGAGCCCGGCTGCCCGAATTTAAATCCAACCTGTGGCCTTGGACAAGTTACCTAACCCTTCTGTTCCTCAGTTTTCTCATCTATCAAATGAAGATAATGATTATGTGTGGCTCAAAGGGTTCATGTGAAGCTTATGTGGGTTATTATAGTAAAAATGTTGAACACTTGCCTTGTTGTTAAGTGCTGTTGAGTCAGTTCTCACCCATAGCTTCCCTGTATAGGCTTTCTGAGGAGCGACTGGTCATCTTGAGCCGCACCCGATAAACTCAATAAATGAATGCCCAGGTCCCCAGCCGCCCTGGCCTCTACCCGTCTCAAAGCACAGCGTGTCCTCCTGTTCTGAAGGTGGCTGCCCTTCACGGCCCTGCTGGCAATTCTGGCTTTGCTCAGACCAGGAAACCGACACCAGTGCCCCGAGGGCAGCTCCAGGCAGCCAGCCTGAATTTGCCCCAGGCTTCTTGATGATATCATCTAAAAGGAAATAAGGGCTTTTCTGCTCTTGGGTCAGCTCAAAGCTAGGCAGATTTGAGGAGTCTCCACCTCGTGCCCTGGGAATGTTTTGGCTACCGAGTCAGAGTCAGGAGAGCAAGGTTTCTGAGGGCTGCAGCCAGTGTCAGACTGTCTGCGGTCAGATTGCCCGTCTGTTTGTCTCTTGCTATTTATATGGCTGCAGGGAGTCTTTCATCTCTTGTACCCTAGGTCTGAGTGTGGGGTCTACTCAGAGATGAGAATTTGAGGGCAAGTGATTTAACTGGGAGGTGATTCCAGGCCATGAAGAGAAAAGTGGAGAATGAGTCAGGGAAGGGAGGAAAGAAAGCAGGTTACCTGTGTGAGAAACTGGGGTTCATCCTCTGGGAACACTGAGTGATGTGTAGACCATGCCTTACCCGGTGATGTTTATGTGCCAGCCCTTCCCTAGGCTGAGGGGTGTTTCTGGAAGCGCTAATCCCCCAACTTCTCTCCTAGAGCAGAGCAGGCAGTGTTTGAGGTCAGAAGCCATCTGCACTCTCAGGGACTGTCCACTGAAGCTGTAGTGACCCCTGGGAGGAGCGAGGAGACATGAGCATGTGTGTGTGTGTGTGTTGGGGGGGGGGTACAGGCAGTGTCTGCTACATTAGTTAGGTTCCATATCTGTGAGATGAAGATTATGATCACCTATGGAATTGCTTTGACAATTTAGAGCAGTGTTTTCTAATAGAAAAACAATGCAAGCCACATAGTAATTCTAAATTTTCTAGTATCCACGCTCAACAAAAAGGTAAAAAGAGGTGAGGTTAATTTTAGTCGTACATTTTATTTGACCCTAATTTCTAAAGTAGTACTGTTTGTACAGGTAATGAATATTTAAAAAATAAACAAGATATTCTACATTCTTTTCTTTGAATCAGGTCTTCAAAATCCAGAGTGTATTTCATACTTACATCTCAACTAGACACATACTATTTGATATATATTTAGTTTTACAGAACTTTACAAAGGAAAAGTAGCTACCCAAAGTGTCACGTATCTAATAGTTTTTCAATCATGGAATGAAGTATGAATTTGGAAACTCGAGTGAATTAAAGTAGAATAAAAAGTTCAAGTCTCCAGGCACACCCATCACATTTCCAAGGATCAGTAGGCACATGTGCCTGGAGGCTACTGTTCTGGATGGCACGGTCTGGAGGGTTAAGCTAAGTAAGGTATGTATGGTGCTTGGTGCCAAGAGTAACTACAGTGACTATAAGGGTACTTTCAAAAGTATCCTTTCAATCCCATTTCCCCCCAGATTTCTTGAGACCCATTCATTAAGCTGTGGCTATGACTTGTGAAGTCCTGGTGTGGCACTATAGGATAAGCAGGACTGTTAACAGTTAACAGACTTGAATGCTTACCAAAGGGTTGGAAGTTCAAGTCCACACAGAGGTGCTTTGGAAGAAAGGTCTGACATTATGCTTCCCACAGAATCAGCTATTGCAGACCTTCTGGAGCGCAGTTCTATTCTGACACATGTAGGGTTCCTGTGAGTCAGTGTTTACATGCCACCCCCTGGTTACTGGCTACAACTCTGCATACTATGAGGCAGAAAGAAGGTGCAGGGGACATGCTGGCTGGGGCTCAGGGGTCCTGGGCCCTGCTTCCAGCTCTGCCCTCACACCTCCCCTTTCTACGCTTCAGTTTCACCCTCTGTGACCTGTGTAGAATGATAGTCAATGGCATTTTATGTCCTCTTCAGTGTGACTGGTGGTACAGTGGGGTAAGCTTTACGATGCTCACTGAAAGTTCTGTGGTTCAAGTTTGCCAGCTGTTCTTAGGGGAAAAAAATGTGACAGTCTGCTTCCATAATGACTATCAGGTGTGGAAACCCTGTTCTGCTCTGTCTTATAGGGTCTCCATGAGTTGAAATAGAGTTGACGTCACTGGGTGGGGCTTGGTTTCTCAGTGTGACTTTCACTGACAGGGAAAGGTTGAGTTGAGATTCTCATTTTACAGCTGGAAAAAACCTAGACCCAGTAAAGGAGAACAATTTGGCCATGGTTGGTGTAGTGGTTACGAACCAGCCTGTGAACCTTAAGGTCAGCAGTTCGAAACTACCAGCCGCTCCACAGGAGAAAGATGAGGTTTTCTGCTCCCGTGAAGATTTACAGCCTTGGAAACCTTGTACAGGGTCGCTATGGGTCGGAACCAACTCGATGGCACTTAACAACAACAACAACAATAGCCAAAGGGAAAGGAAAGGGGCTAACATTTAGTGAGCATTTTTCTCAGCTTGGACCTCCCTTTTCTAAGTGACCAGCTCCAGTGCTCTGTACTTCTACTACACATGTCTGATCTCACTCAATTACCTGAGAGGGGTGCTCATGTACCCATTTCACAGGTGAGGAAACGGAGGCTCTGAGAAATTTGGCTTACCTATTAAAGTGGCAGAATGAGGCTTAGGAATGAGTAGAACTCAGGTATCCTAACCTTTAGATCAGGATAACTGGCACTCTTCCTGCTTCCAGAGGTCACTTGTGAAGAGGTATGTGTTGGGGTCTGGGTGTCCCTAAAGACATGTCCATCAGCAAGACACCCAACTCTCCCTGGGTGGAGGCATCAGGAAGCTGGGAGATAGCTGTTTTGTAGTCCTTGATCAAGTCCTGCAGCTCATAGTCTGGGGCCCCAGAACACTTGTGGTCAGGAGACATGGGGTCCTTCCTCCAACATTTACTGATACCCCACTGAGAGTCAGACCCTATGCTAGATGATTCCTGGGGTCTGACCTGAGGCGCTCATAGCCCGGTAGGACTGAACCCCTCACCCTGAGAGGACAGATGTATCCTCCAACTAGGAGCCTCCAGAGTGGTTTCATGGAGAAGGTGGCCTGTGTGCAGAGCTCCCCAAATGAGGACTTACTGGATGAGAGAAGCTGAGGCTTAGGTAGAGAGGTGGGAAAGTTAGACTGAGCCCAGTGGAGTGGAGGGGTATTGAGACAGAAATGCCAGAGGCCATGATGATCACTCATTTATGCATCTCAGCACTGCTGAGTCCAGATCTTTGTGGTTGATAAGTGCCTTAAGTTGAGTTGACTCCTAGTGACATAGGGTTTCCAACAAAAGCCTGGTGAATTTCAACCATCGATCTTGAGATTCCAACTGACCTGTGGTCTAGTGCATTATCACACAGTGCCACAACAGGACTACTGAGTAGTCATATACTAATTAATTTGTTACCTAAGGAGCTCTGGTAGTGTAGTAGTTACAAATCAGGCTGCAAACCGCAAGGTCAGCAGTTCGAAACTACCAGCTGTTCACTGGAGAAAGATGAGGCTTTCTGCTCTCGTAAAGATTTACAGCCTCGTAAAGATTTACAAACTCTATACAGAGTCGCTATGAGTCGGAAGCAACTCCACAGCACATAACAACAACAACAATCTGCTACCTGAAGTCCTGATTTGGTGCTGTGGGTTAACGCATCAGACTGCAAAGTCATTTAAACTGCAAGGTCGGCAGTTCAAGCTCACCAGCTGCTGCTCCTTGAAAACCTTATACAGGGTTGCTATGGGACAGGATCGCTATGGGTCAGAAACGATTGACAGCACTTAACAACAACAACAACAATAATCTGTTACTAGAGTCCTGGTGTGGTGCTGTAGGATAAGCACTGGACTGCTAACTGCAAGTTCAAACCCAACAGCCACTCCTCGGATACTCTGTACAGGGTTGCTATGAGTTGGAACCCACTCAATGACACTTAAAAGCAACAGCAATCTGTTACCTACCTCCCTGATGCCACCAAGTCGATTCTGACTTAGTGAGTTTTTGTTGTTGTTAGAGTTACTGAGTTGATTCCAAATCATAGTGAACACACGTCCAACAGGACAAAACACTGCCCCGCCTGCTTTATCCTCACAGTTGTTAGTTTTGAGGCCACTGGGCTACTCTGTCTCATTGAGGGTCTTCCCCTTGTTCTCTGACCCTCTCCCAAGCATGTTATCCTCCTCCAGGGACTTGTCCCTCCTGATAATATGTACAGAGTACGCTAGACAAAATCTTGATATCCTGGCTTCTAAGGAACATTCTGGCTGTACTTTTTCCAACACAGATTTGTTTGTTTTCTAGTAGTCCATGCACTTTTAATATTCTCCTCCAACACCATAACTCAAATGCATCAGTTCTATGGTTTTTCTTATTCACATGCATATGAGGTTATCGAAACTTTCACATTCATATGAGGTTATTGAAAATACCATGGCTTGGGTTAAGCACACCTTAGTCCTCAAACTGGTATCTTTGCTCTTGAACACTTTAAAGAGGTCTTGTGAGCAGATTTACTTAATGCAATGTGTCATTTGATTTCTCGACTGTTGCTTCCATGAGTGTTGATTGTAATCCAAGCAAAATGAAGTATTTGAAAACTTCATTTTGTTCTCCATTTATCATGTTGTTATTTATTGACCCAGTTGTGAGGATTTTGTTTTCTTGACATTGAGGTGCAATCCATATTGAAAGCTATGGTCTTTGATCTTCATCAGCAAGTATTTGAAGTCCTCTTCACTTCCCGCAATCAAGATTGTGTCTTCAGCATATCGCAGGTTGTTAATGAATCTTCTTCCAATCCTGACGTCACATTCTTCTTTATATAAGCTAGCCTCTCAGATTATTTGCTCAGCATACAGATTGAATGTTGTGTTGTTGTTAAGTGCTGTCAAGGTGATTTTGATGCATCGTTACCCTGTATAGGGTTTCTGAGGAGTGGCCGGTAGGTTTGAACTGCTGACCTTGTGGTTCAAACAGACCTTTTCATCCAGTGTATTATCCTGCAGTAAAAGAACACAATCCTGGAACACACCTCTCTTGATTTTAAAATGTTCAGTATCTCCCTGTTCTGTTCAAATGGCTGCCTCTTCGTCTATGTACAGGTTCCTCATGAACATAACTCTGGAATTCCCGTTCTTTGAAATGCTGTCCATAGCTTGTCATGATCCACACAGTTGAAAGCCTTTACATAGTCAATAAAACTCAAGTAAACAGCTTTCTGGTATTCTCTGCTTTCAGCACGATCCATTTGACATCATTAGTGATGCCTTTTGTTCCAGGTCCTCTTCTGAATCCAGCTTGTTTTTCTGACAACTTGATGTACTGCTGTAGCCGTTTTTGAATTCTCTTAAGCAAAATATCGCATGTGATATTAATGATGTTGCTGTTGTTGTTACATGCCATCGAATGGGTTCTGATGCATAGTGACCCTGCATAGAGTTTGTAAGGAGCTGCTGGTGGGTTTGAACAGCCAACCTTGTGGTTCATAGTCCAGTGCTGATCCTACAGCACCACACCAGGAGTTCAACAAAAGTGGAGGTGACAGGGATAATAATGGTCTAGTTCGATAATGTCTACATTTGGTTGGGTTACCTGTGTGGAATGGGCACAAACATGGATCTCTTCCAATCACTTGGCCAGATAGCTGTCTTAGAAACTTCTTGGCATAGATGAGTGAGTTCCTTCAGTGTTTCATCAGTTTGTTGAAAGATTTCCATTTATATTCTGTCAATTCTTGGATCCTTGTCTCCAGATGTGGGCTCAAACCAATTTTAGAGTGGGGTACCCTGCACAGACAATTCTGTCATGCTGTTATGGGTTGAACTGTGCCCCCTAAAGAGATACAGTGAAGTACTAACCTTTTTGCCTATAAATGCAACTATGTTTAGCAGAAATAGGGTCCTTCTTTGACATATTAAAGACACAGTGTGTCCTAGTAAGGTGTGTCCTAGTGCTCACCCTTTGAGTCAGACACAAACATAGGGAGTCACACATAGGGAAAGACACCATGCCAATGTGCACTGTCAAGCAGTAAAGGAACACTAACCATTGCTGGCAGCCACCAGAAGCCAGGT
>NW_006408645.1:1529274-1530968 GCF_000296735.1 Chrysochloris asiatica | reverse complement strand
AGAGTGAGGATGACAAGACTTTGTCTCTTGTACTTTGGACATGTTATCAGGAGGACCAGTCCCTTGAGAAGGACATCATGCGTGGTAGAGTAGAAGGTCAACAAAAAGAGGAAGACCCCCAATGAGATGGATTGACATAGTGACAGCAACAATGGACTCAAATGTAGCAACAGTTGTGAAGACGGTGCAGGACTGGGCCGTGTTTTACTCTGTTGTACCTAGGGTCACTATGAGTCGAAACTGACTCAGTGGTACCTAACAACCATGACAACAGTAGTACAGAATGGCAAATGGAGATGCTGAGGAGTGTGGTGACCATGCCTAGCTACTTGGAGCTCTGTTCTTAGGGGATAGTGTGCATTGGGCCACTCAGTCAGTTCAGAGTTTGACCTGGGCATTCTATGTTGCGTCTGGCTAGGAGATTCTGGGCAGTACCATTCTCTGACCACCAGAGGGCCTCAAGAATTAAGAGACGCTGGTTATGAAATGTCAGATCCCCGTTTTACAGTTGGAGCCCCATTACTGCAGAGTAATAGAAGGATATTGTTCCAGACAGCCCTTCTTTGAAACTGCAACACCATCTCTTCCCAGTTTTACCATTTTGAACAAGTTGTATCGGCTCTCTGAGCCTCAATTTCCCTTTTATACAATTGAGTTGAATGTGCTTATGGGATTTGAGCTGGGCCTGTTGGCTTTGAACATGAGCAGATGAAGGAAGAGTGTTCTGGATGGAGGAAAGAATGTGAACAAAGACACAGAGGTGTGGGGCCATATGAGTTGAGTGCAGGGTGGATGGGCAGAGAGTGGAGGAGTGGTTTGGGGTAGCAGGTCAGGGTGAAAATGTGAAAACTGAATGCTAGCAAAAAGTTTGGGCCTTATCCTGAGGCAGTTTAATCTGGGGTAATTTGGAGTCTGCAGTTCTTAGAGAGTCGCGCCCTGGGAGTCGGGTGATGAGAGCTATCACAGCAGCTTGGGTACCACACAGTGAGAATTGAGGTGGTGGCAGAGACTGGGAGGTGAGGAACAGGTTCTGAGGGATGCTGAGGAGGCAGAACAAACAAAATATTAAAGAGGTTGAATATGGCAAAGTCCCGGGTGCAATGTTTGCTCTAGCAGCATGGAAGCTATTTTGTGAACTGGGAGGTAGGAAAAGGGAGGCCTTAGGAGTAGTGATGTCCAGCTGACAGGCTTGAGAAGCTGAGAAATTGAAGGGTCCAGTGCTTAGGGGAGAAGGGAGCTGATGGGCTGACTTTTGGATAAGTTGAGTATGAGGTGCCAGGGTCTCCCAGGGGTTTGGATAATTGGAACTGGAGTGCAGGAGGGAAAATGGCTGGCCCACTTGTGTGCAGATGGGAATTGAGTCTGAAAGCGGAGGTGGGATGTTCAGTACCTGTGGAGAGAAGCAGGTTTACTATCAGACCAGAAAGAAGATGAGCTTTTGTAAAAGCGGCAGAAGAGAAGTAGCTGCCAGAGACGACCAGAGTTAGGAGGGAACGTGGGGAGAATATTTAGTCACGGAAGATTTGGAAGTCAGGAACAGAGAGAAGAGAGGGTGCAAAGGCACAGTGTTGTGGAGGGAAGCAGATTTTTTTTTTTTTTTTAAGACTTTTTATTGTGAATTGAGTGAAGGTTTACAGAACAGATCATTAGTTTTATATTCAACAAATCAAATACTTCATTTCAATAATTACAAT
>NW_006408645.1:1526519-1528736 GCF_000296735.1 Chrysochloris asiatica | reverse complement strand
GCTGTCGAGTCGATTCTGACCCATAGCGACCCTATATAGGATAGCTAGCCTGTGAATCATTTCATCCTGCCACCATAACCATCACAGATGGTTTCTTTTATTAAGAAAATCTTTTCTTAACTTTTTACAACATTTGTCTCAATAATATTTGTCCTTCTGTGATTGACTAATTTCACTCAGTATTATGTCCTCCAGGTTCATCCATGTTGTGGGGTCTTTCACAGATTCATCATTATTCTTCAGGGTTTCATAGTACTTCATTGTGTGTTTGGACCAAAGTTTGTGTAGCCATTCTTTTGTTGATGGGCATTTAGACTGTCTCCAATTTTTTTATGTGTCTCTCGTAGGCCGCATATCGGAAGATCCTATTTTCTTACCCATTCTGCTCTTTATGTCTCTTGACTGGTGCATTTAATCCACTTACATTCAGTGTAATTATCATAAGTCTGGATTGATTGCTGTCATTTTGCTGTGGGACTTTTGTGTGTGTGTGTATGTGATGCTGGATTCTTTGTTCCACATAAATTACTGCACAGAGTTTATTTTGTTTATGTGTTTTCTTTTCATTTCCATTGTGTTAATGTTTACTAAATCTTTCTGATTTTCCTCTCTTTTTATATTTTGACGTGCAGGCATATTAATTTCCAGGTTAAATTACAGGTTACCCAGTAAATTTAATAATTTTTCCCCTATTTAAAACAATCTGTTTTATCTTGAATTCTACTTGACTTCCTTGCCATTTGGAAATTCTGTATCTACCCTATTACCTCTTTTTGTTTTGTAGCTGACTTCATCACTAATATCTCTGGTTCCCCATTTTCAGTCTTGTAGGTTTGTTTTCCTTTGAATACTTCAATATCTGTATTGAGTTCTGGGTGGTGTTATCATGTATGGTAATCTCAGAATGGTGTCTGCTATTGGGTCTCAGTCCAATGAACCCCTTTAGAGTTTTTTGTATGGTTGGTCTGGTCATTACAAATTCCTTTAATTTCTTTTTGTCAGGAATGTCCTAATTTCACCATTGCATTTGAGGGACAGGTTTGTTGGCTATATGATTCTTGGTTGGCAATATTTTTCTTTCAGAGTTTATGTATGTCATCCCATTGCCTTCTTGCCTGCATGGTTTCTGCTGAGAAATCAGACCTTAGTCTTTTTGTTTCTCCTTTGTAGGCAACTTTTTGTTTTTCCCAAGCTACTTTCAGGAGTCTTTCCATGTCTTTGGTTTTGGAAAGTTTGATTATATGTCTTGGTGATTTTCTTTTGGGCGCTATCCTGTTTGGGGTTCGTTCATTCGGTCTTGTGTGCTTATCTTCTTATCTTTCATGATGTTAGGGACGTTTTCTTCCAACAACTGTTCAACAATTTTCTCTGTGCTTTTTCTTGTCTCATGCTGTTCTGGAATTCCGATCACCCATAAATTGTTCCTCTTCATGGTGTCTACATAACTCTTAAGCTGTCTTTGAATTTTTTCCTTTTTTTTTCCTGATTGTTCTTCTAGCATGGTAATGTTGAGAGATTTCTCTTCAAGCTCACTAATTCGGGTATCTTTTGCTCTGAATCTAATCCTTTGATCTTTCAATGTATTATTTATTTCTGGAATCTTAGAATTAATCTTCTGGATTTCTAATTGCAGGTTTTGTATTATTTCAAAATTTGCATTTATTTTGTCTGTTTTTGTAGTGTTTCCTGAATTCTTTTAAAGTTTTTTTTTCTGTGTTCCCTTGCTTTCCTTGATCTTTCTGTCAGTCCTCTGAAGGTATCTAAATATCATTTTTTGAATTTTATTTCAGTTAATTCCATTACCTGTTCTTCTTCAGAAAGGTTTTCTAGCTCAGCTTCTTGGTTGTTTGTCTGACCTATTCTCTCTTGTTTCTTGGTTGAGCTAAAATTGTCTGTTGTCTCTGGGGTATTATGGCATAGTTTTATTTGTATTTAATTGATGATTGTATGTTGATTTGTTCTTAAGCTCTCACCACCAGTCTCCTGTGGGTGTAGTAAGAGAATGGAAGCATGTGCACCATTCTCATTTGCCATCTGTACACTTCAGTTTAGGGCGTGGTTTGGCTGGTGTTGGCTGCTGTCCATCTTGATCAGGTGGTGTAGAAGCTGATATTGGCTCTTGCCCAGTGAGTGGAGCTGTGGAGGGTAGGTACAGTCGTGGCTGGACTGTACTGGCATGGTTGCTGTCTCCTGTCGGGTGTGAAAGAGAACCCCCCC
>NW_006408645.1:1524788-1526077 GCF_000296735.1 Chrysochloris asiatica | reverse complement strand
AAAAAAAAAAAAACAGAGATAGAAAGGATAAAATTCAAGGAAATGGAAAGAGAATGGAGGAGAAAGAATAACCAAACTTAAACAATGAAACAAACCAAATCTGAAAGCAAAACAAAACAAAAAACAGTGCAGATGTTGAACCCAGAGGAGAGAAAATTCAGGGGGCTCTTGCAAGCGAAGGAGCTCATGAGATGGGTGAGGGAGAGATATGACAGCAGAGTTCCTGGCCCTAGATGGAGTTCCTATTGACCTTGGAGTTATCTATGTTCAGAGCACTCAATCCAGTAGTAGTTAGTGGAGGCCCTTGATGGAACTGCTCTCACTGTCTGTTAGGACCACAGGGCAGCTGGGGGCAGGTTGTCTGCTTGAATGCTCTGCAGGTTCTGTAGGTCTGGAGTTGAGGTCCCCTGAATTCAGGTACCAAATGGGTGCACTGAAGCTAGCCCTGGCATCACACTGGCATGGCTCCCAACCACATGGCTCTGAACTCCTGGGGAGCAGGATCTGTGCTGGCGGTTGACGATGGTAGGAGTTTACCACACCTCTGGTCACCAGGGGAGCATGGGGACAAAGAAGAAACCATACCTTTCCCATCACCTGTGTGGACATGCTCCACCAGCCCATTATCTTCTGTTGCCAAAATTGCTCATAAGATTGTGGAACCTAGTGTGGCCAGCCATTCACCAGTCAGTCCCCTCTCTTGCCATCCCTACTCAGACTCTCTTTCCAGCAAACATTCAATCCACTGCTCTAACCTTCTCTCCAAAGGTCAGGATTCTAGAATTTTCATCTGTGTCTGTTTCATTTGGTCTCCTGTATCTTTGTTGTAGGGGGTCTGTGTAGTGTGTCTGCCTACTCCATCTTCTTGCTGGAAGTCCCAATGTTATCTTCAAAACTGTGTAGTATTCCATTGTATGTATGTACCAAAGTTTGCTTAAACCAAAGTCTTCTGTTGATGGGCATTTTAGGTTGTCTCCATCTGTTTACTGTGGTAAATAGTGTTGCAATGAACGTGGGTTTACATACGTCTGTTTGTGTCATGGCTCTTATTTCTTGAGGGTATCAACCAAATAGAAGGATTGCTGGGTCAAATGGCATTACTATTTCTAACTTTTTGAAAAAAATGCCATACTGTTTTTCTTCAGTGGTTACACCATTTTATAGCCCCACGGGCAGTGTAGGAAGGTCCCAGTCTTGCCATAATTTTGCTAGTATTTGTTTTCTGGTTTTTTTGAACTTTACTGGAGTAAAATAAAAATCGCATTGTTTTGATTTGCATCTCTCTAATG
>NW_006408645.1:1522397-1522847 GCF_000296735.1 Chrysochloris asiatica | reverse complement strand
TCCAAGGTTGTGAATACATCATTATTTACCTCTGTCCTACTTAGCCCATGCAAACCTGCCTAATTGTTCTCCCATCCACCTTGTTCTTCCATTCCCCACCCCCTTCTTATGTATTGCCCCCATCCCCAGCACCCAAACTATCCTGTGTCTATTCCCTCCCCTGTGCTTCACCTTCCCCTCCCTCCCCTCACCCACTCTCCCACATCCTGGTAACCAGCAAAGAATCCCACCCACCCCCCTTTAGTATGGTTTCTTTTTCTTAGTCTTTTATAGTAGTGGTCTTATGCAGTACTTCTCCTTTTGTGACTGACTAATTTCACTCAACCACCACTCGTCTTTCATTTTGTTGCACTGTGGTGGCTTGTGAGTTGCTGTGATTCTGAAAGGAAGAACACTCTCAGCATTTCACAAGCTGGGGGAACTGAAGAAAAAATTCAAGCCTCGACTTTC
>NW_006408645.1:1513767-1514345 GCF_000296735.1 Chrysochloris asiatica | reverse complement strand
TTTGTCCTGAAGGCACTTGATTGCTAGCCTTGATGTCTTCCAGGCAAACAGCTTGCATATTCTTGTAGTAGCCAGTCATATTGACATTTTTGTTTTGGGTTTTTCCTGATAATCTTTCTTTGAAGATGTATCTCTGTCAAGTAGCTGTTCCAGTCTGCTTGGCCTTTCTAGTGGGAATGTCCCACATCATAAGGTTCTGGATGGGACTCAGGATTCCACGTATGGCCCTATATTCTGTAAAGGCTTTACATGAGGCCTATTTCACTGAACAAATTGTAGAACCCCTTTTAGGTATTCCAATCAGTTAAAGGCTGAAGATGGGCTTACAAGTTTTCTCTAATTGTGTTTTCCAACATTCCTTTCTATCATGTCTATTTTACAATAGTAGGCAAGGGAAACTAATATTCATAAGGCAGTCAAGGATTTTAGTATTATTGACCCTCTTCAAGCTATACCTAGATCTCTGTATCCCATAGTCCTGTTGTTGCAAGGTTGAGTATGCATCACTATTTACCTCTGTCCCACTAGGCCATGCAAACCTGTCTCAGTGTTCCCCTATCTATCTTGTTCTTCTGCCT
>NW_006408645.1:1510704-1512475 GCF_000296735.1 Chrysochloris asiatica | reverse complement strand
GTCACTTTATCTCGTTTCTGGACATACGCAGATATGGTCATTTGCTTCTGTTTTTTGGCATATTCAGGGGTTATCTGTGGCCTTAATAGTTAGATGGGTGTGTATTTTGGTATTTTTTATGCTTTCTGATTGCCTCCAGGTAGATATGATCAGGAAATGGGCTTCCCTTTTCACTCTTCTAGGAAAGGGGGTGGGGGCGACGTTGCCCCTCTCTAGCTCTCTGTGGAGAGCTAGAGAGGGGGTGAGCTCTAGGGAAGAGGAGGGGGAGACCTTAGCCCCTCAGTCTACCTCCCTGTGAAGAGGTGGTGGGGAGCAGTGCACCTCCCTCTAGGGAAGAAGGGGGGCAACCTTATCCCCTCTCTCTACCTCCCCATGGAGAAGAAGAGGGGGGAGAGTGCTGCACCCCCCTTTAAGGAAGAGGGGAGGCGACCTTAGCCCCTCTCTCTACCTCCCCTTGGAGTGTTGGGGTGGGGAGTGCTGCAACCCCCACTAGGGAAGAGGTGGTAGACCTGAGCCCCTCTCTCTACGTCCACATGGAGAGGTAGAGGGGGTGGAGCGCTGCACCCCCCTCTAGGGAAGAGGGTGGGCGACCTTAACCCCTCTCTCTACTCCCTTTAAGAGGGGTGCAACATTGTCCCTTTCTATCTCTGTAGAGGGATAGACAGGGGGAATGCTGCACCCCCACTTTATGTCAGGGGTGGCAAGGTGGCCCCTGTCTATCTTGCTGTAGATGGATAGATGGGGGTTGGGGGGGGACACTGCACACCCGCTTTCTGAGAGGGGGGGCAACGTGGCCCCTGTCTATCTCTCTGTGGACGGATAGATGGGGGGAACACTGCACACCCGCTTTCTGAGAGAGGGGTCAATGTGGCCCCTGCCTATGTCACTGTACAAAGATAGATAGGGAGAATGCTGTACCCCCGCTTTCTAAGAGGGGGGAATGCTACACCCCTGATTGCTAGGAGGGGGGCACCTTGCACCCCTACTTGATAAGAGGGGGCACGATGCACCCCTGCTTGCTTAGAGGGGGCACGCTGCACCCCCGCTTTCTAATGGGGGGACAACATTGCTCCTTTCTATCTCTATGTAGAGAGATAGATAGGGTGCATGCTGCACCCCCTCTAAGAGGGGGGAAGCTTCACCCCCCTCTTTCTAAGAGAGGGGGAACACTGCAACCCCTCTAAGAAAGAGGGGGGGAACGCTGCACCTCCTTTAGAAAAAAGGGGAAGAACTCTAGACCCCCCAGGAAAGAGGGGGGCAACGTTGCCCCTTACCTATGTCTGTAGAGAGAGAGATAGGCGGAACTCTGCACCCCCTCTTTCTAAGGGGGGAATGCTGCACACCCTCTTTCTAAGAGGGAGGAAGCTGCACACCCTCTTTCTAAAAAGGGGGGCAACGTTACGCCTTTCTATCCCTCTTAGGAAGGGGGTGAGCAGTGTTCCCCCTGTCTATCTCTCGGAAGAGAGGTAGAAAGGGGCAACGTGACCCCCACCACTCTTAGGAAAGGGGTTGCAGCATTCCTCCTGTCTATCTCTTGGAAGAGAGGTACAAAGGGGCGACGTTGTCCCCACCTCTTTCCTAGAGGGGATGCAGCGTTCCCCATGTCTAACACTTGGAAGAGAGAAAGGGAAGAGGGAGTGCAGCGTTCCCCCTTCTTAGGAAAAGGGGGTGCTGCATTCCTCCTATCTATCTCTCTGAAGAGGGGAAGAAAGAGGCAACATTGCCACCCTCTGTCCTGGAGGAGGGGTTGCAGCGTTCCCTCTATCTCTCT
>NW_006408645.1:1506574-1509767 GCF_000296735.1 Chrysochloris asiatica | reverse complement strand
TCTCTCTGAAGAGGGGCAGAAAGGGGCAACGTCGTCCCCTGTGTCCTGGAAGAGGGGGTGCAGTGTGCCCACATATCTACCTCTCTGAAAATGGGCAAAAAGGGGAAACGTTACCCCCCTCTGTCCTAGAGGAGGGGCTGCAGCGTCCCCCCATCTTTCTCTCTGAGGAGGGGCAGAAAGTGGTAACGTTGCCCTCCTGTGTCCTGGAGGAGGGGGTGCAGTGTCACCCCTTCTATCTCTCGAAGAGGGACAGAAAGGGGCAACTTCGCCCCCATGTCTCCTGGATGTGGGGGTGCAGCGTACCCCCATCTATGTCTCTGAAGGGAGGCAGAAAGGGCCAACATCGCCCCCCCCTCTGTCATGGAGGAGGGGTTGCATCGTGCCCCCTATCTATCTCCTGAAAGAGGCAGAAAGGGGAAACGTTGCCCCCTCTGTCTTGGAGGAGGGGGTGCAGCATTCCCCCTCTCTCTCTGAAGAGTGGCAGAAAGTCGCAACGTCGCCCTCCTGTGTCCTTGCGTAGGAAGTGCAGCGTCCAACTTATCTACGTCTCTGAAGAGAGGCAGAAAGGGGCAATGTCGTCCCCCTGTGTCTTTTAGGAGGAGGTGCAGCATTCCCCCCGCCCCCATCTATCTTTCTGAAGAGAGGCAGAAAGGGGCAACGTCGGCCCCCTCTGTCCTGTAGGAGAGGGTGTAGCGTCCCCCCTATCTATGGCTCAGAAGAGGGGCAGAAAGGTACAACGTGGCCCCCCCTGTCCTGGAGGAGGGAGTGCAGCGTCCCCCCATATCTAACTCTCTGAAGAGAGGCAGAAAGGGGTAACGTAGCTCCCCTGTGTCCTGGCGGAGGGAGTTCAGCGTCCCCCCTATCCATCTCTCTGAAGAGGGGCAGAAAGGGGCAGTATTGTCCCCTATGTCCTGTAAGAGGGGGTGCAGCGTCCCTCCTATCTGTATCTCTGAAGAGAGGCAGTAATGGGCAACGTCGCCTCCCTCTCTCCTAGAAGAGGGGGTGCATCGCCCACCTATCTATCACACTTTCTGTAAAGAGGCAGAAAGGGTCAACATCGCCACCCTGTGTCCTTTAGGCGGTGGTGCAGCGTCCTCCCCATCTATCTCTCTGAAGAGAGAAAGGGGTGATATCGCCCCCTCTGTGTCCTGGAGGAGGGGGTGCAGTGTCACCCCTTCTATCTCTCGAAGAGGGACAGAAAGGGGCAACATTGCCCCCATGTCTCCTGGATGTGGGGGTGCAACGTACCCCCATCTATGTCTCTGAAGGGAGGCAGAAAGGGCCAACGTCGCCCCCCCTCTGTCATGGAGGAGGGGTTGCATCGTGCCCCCTATCTATCTCCTGAAAGAGGCAGAAAGGGGAAACGTCGCCCCTCTGTCTTGGAGGAGGGGGTGCAGCGTCCCCCATCTATCTCTGAAGAGAGTCAGAAAGGGGAAACGTCGCCCTCCTGTGTCCTTGCGTAAGAGGTGCAGCGTCCACCTTATCTACCGCTCTGAAGAAAGGCAGAGAGGGGCAATGTCGCCCCCGTGTCCTGGAGGAGGGGAGTGCAGCATCCCCCCACCCCATTTACCTCTCCGAAAATGGGCAGAAAGGGGCAACGTTACCCCCCTCTGTCCTGGAGGAGGGGGTCCAGTGTCCCCTCTATCTATCTCTCTGAACAGGTGCAGAAAGGGGCAACTTCTGCCCCCTGTGTCCTTTAGGCGGTGGTGCAGCGTCCTCCCCATCTCTCTCTCTGAAGAGAGACAGAAAGGGGCGACGTTGCCCCCCCCCCGTGTCCTGGAGGAGGGGGTGTAGCTTCCCCCTATCTCTTTCTCTCTCTCTCTGAAGAGAGGCAAAAAGGGGCAACGTCGTACCCTCTGTCCTGGAGGTGGCGTTGCAGCATCCCCCATATCTATCTATCTCTCTGAGCAGAGGCAGAAAGGTGTAACGTCGCCCCCCTCTGTCCTGGAGAATGTGATGCAGTGTCCCCCCTATCTCTCTCTCTGAAGAGGGGAAGAAAGAGGCAACATTGCCCCCTGTGTCCTGGAGGATGGGGTGCAGCATCCCCCCTATCTATCTCTCTGAAGATAGGCAGAAAGAGGCAACGTCGCCAACCTCTGCCTTGGGGGATGGGGTGCAGCGTCCCCCCTATCTCTCTTAAAAGGGGTAGAAAGGGGCAACATTACCCTCCTCTGTCCTGGAGGACAGGATGCAGTGTTCCCACTATCTAGCTCTCTGAAGAGGGGCAGAAAAGGGTAACGTCGCCCCCGTGTCTCCTGGAGGTGAGAGTGCAGCGTCCACCTATCTATCGCTCTCTCTAAAGAGAGACAAAGAGGGGCAACGTTGGCCCCCTCTGTCCTGGAGGAGGGGGTGCAGCGTCCCCCCTATCTGTCTCTCTGAAGAGGGGAAGAAAGGGGCAATGTCGCCACACTTTGTCCTGGAGGAGTGGGTGCAGCGTCCCCCCTGTATATCTCTCTGAAGATGGGCAGAAATGGGCGACGTCGCCCCCCTGTGTCCTGGAGGAGGGCGTGCAGCAAACCCCTAGCTATCTCTGTGAAGAGGGGCAGGAAGGGGCAAAGTCACTCCCTGTGTCATGGAGGAGGGTGTGCAGCGTCCCGCTATCTCTCTCTTTAAAGAGGGGCAGAAAGGGGAATCCTTAACCCCCTGTGTCCTGGAGGAGGGGGTGCAGCGTCCCCCCTCTCTATCTCTCTGAAGAGAGGCAGAAAGGGGTAATGTCGCACCCCTATGTCCTGGAGGCCGGGGTGCAGCGTCCCCCCCCCCCCATGTATCTCTCTGAAGAGAGTCAGAAAGGCGCAACGTCGCCCTTCTGTTTCCTTGCGTAGGAGGTGCAGCGTCCACCTATCTACCTCTCTGAAGAGGGGCAGAAGGGCGCAACGGTGCCCCCCTGTGTCCTGGAGGAGGGGGTGCAGCGTTGCCCCCTATTTACCTCTCTGAAAATGGGCAGAAAGGGGGAACGTTACCCCCCTCTGTCCTGGAGTAAGGGGTGCTGTGTCCCCCCTATCTCCCTGAACAGGTGCAGAAAGGGGCAACTGTCGCCTCCCTGTGTCCTGGAGAAGGGGGTGCAGCGTCCCCCTTATCTGTCTCTCTGAACAGGTGCAGAAAGGGGCAACTGTCGCCTCCCTGTGTCCTGGAGGAGGGGGTGCAGCGTCCCCCTATCTCTCTCTCTCTCTCTGAAGAGAGGTAGAAAGGGTTA
>NW_006408645.1:1505580-1506435 GCF_000296735.1 Chrysochloris asiatica | reverse complement strand
ACCACCATGTATCCTGGATGTGGGGGTGCAGCGTCCCCCCTCTCTCTCTCTGAGGAGAGGCAGTAAGGGGTTACGTCGTCACCCTCTGTCCTTGGTGAAGGGGTGCAGTGTCCTCCCTGTCTATCTCTCTGAAGACGGGAAGTAAAGGGCAACGTCACCCTCGTGTCTCCTGGATGTGGGGTGCAGCGTCCCCCCATCTGTCTCTCTCTGAGGAGAGGGAGTAAGGGGTGACGTCACCACCCTCTGTCCTGGATGAAGGGGTGCAGCGTCCCCCCTATGGATCTCTCTCTATGAATAGAGACAGAAGGGGCATCGTCGCCCCCCTGTGTCCTGGAGGAGAGGGTGCAGTGTCCCCACTATCTATCTCTCTAAAGAATGGCAGAAAGGGGCAACGTCACCCCTGTGTCTCCTGGAGGAGTGGGTGCAGCATCCCCCCATCTCTCTCTCTCTCTGAGCCGAGGCAGAAAGGGGTGACGTCGCCCCCCTCTGTCCTGGAGGATGTGGTGCAGTGTCCCCCTATCTATCTCTCTGAAAAGGGGAAGAAAGAGGCAATATTGCCACCCTCTGTCCTGGAGGAGGGGGTGCAGCGTCCCTTCTATCTCTCTCTCTCTGAGGAGAGGCAGTAAGGGGTGACGTCGCCACTTTCTGTCCTGGAGGAGTGGGTACAGCGTCCCCCTATCTGTCTCTCCTGCTGAAGAGAGGGAGAAATGGGACAACGTCACCCACCTCTGTTCTGGAGGAGGGGGTGCAGTGTCCCCCTATCTATATCTGAAGAGAGGCAGAAATGCGCGACGTCGCCCCTCTGTGTCCTGGAGGAGGGCGTGCAGCAAACCCCTATCTATCTCTCTGAAGAGG
>NW_006408645.1:1504711-1505480 GCF_000296735.1 Chrysochloris asiatica | reverse complement strand
TATCTGAAGAGAGGCAGAAATGCGCGACGTCGCCCCTCTGTGTCCTGGAGGAGGGCGTGCAGCAAACCCCTATCTATCTCTCTGAAGAGGGGCAGAATGGGCCAATGTAGTCCCCTCTGTTGTAGAGAAGGGGGTGCAGCGTCATCCCAATCTCTCTCTCTGAAGAAGGGCAGAAAGGGGCAACGTCGCCCTCTGTGTCCTGGAGGAGGGGGTGCAGCGTCCCCCCTGTCTCTCTAAAGAGGGGCAGAAAGGGGAATCCTCGCCCCCCTGTGTTCTGAAGGAGGGGGTGCAGCGCCCCCCATGTCTATCTCTGAAATGGGACAGTAAGAGGCAACGTCGCCCCACTCTGTCCTGGAGGAGGGGGTGCAGCGTCCTCCCTCTCTATCTCTCTGAAGAGAGGCAGAAAGGGGTAACATAGCACCCCTATGTGCTGGAGGAGAGTCAGAAAGGCGCAACGTCGCCCTTCTGTTTCCTTGCGTAGGAGGTGCAGCGTCCACCTATCTACCTCTCTGAAGAGGGGCAGAAAGGCGCAATGTCGCCCCCCTGTGTCCTGGAGGAGGGGGTGCAGCGTTGCCCCCTATTTACCTCTCTGAAAATGGGCAGAAAGAGGCAACGTTACCCCCCTCTGTCCTAGAGGAAGGGGTGCAGTGTCCCCCCTATCTATCTCCCTGAACAGGTGCAGAAAGGGGCAACTGTCGCCTCCCTGTGTCCTGGAGAAGGGGGTGCAGCATCCCCCTTATCTGTCTCTCTGAAGAGGGGCAGAAAGGGG
>NW_006408645.1:1503465-1504611 GCF_000296735.1 Chrysochloris asiatica | reverse complement strand
AGGTGCAGAAAGGGGCAACTGTCGCCTCCCTGTGTCCTGGAGAAGGGGGTGCAGCATCCCCCTTATCTGTCTCTCTGAAGAGGGGCAGAAAGGGGCAACTGTCGCCTCCCTGTGTCCTGGAGAAGGGGGTGCAGCATCCCCCTTATCTGTCTCTCTGAAGAGGGGCAGAAAGGGGCAACGTCGCCCCCCTGTGTCCTGGAGGAGGAGGTGCAGCGTCCCCCTATCTCTCTCTCTCTCTCTGAAGAGAAGTAGAAAGGGTTAACGTCCCCCTCTTGTGAACTGGAGGAGGGAGTGTAGCGTGCTCCCTATCTATCTCTGTGAAATTAGATAGAAAGTGGCAAAGTCGGCGCCCTCTGTCCTAGAGGAGGGGGTGCAGCGTCCCTCCTATCTATCTCTCTTAAGAGGGGCAGAAAGGGGCAACGTCGCCACCGTATCTCCTGGATGTGGGGGTGCAGCGTCCCCCCTATCTGTTTCTCTCTCTCTGAGGAGATGCAGTAAGGGGTGATGTCGCCACCCTCTGTCCTGGAGGAAGGGATGCAGTGTCCCCCCTGTCTATCTCTCTGAAGAGGGGAAGAAAGGGGCAACGTCGCCCCCGTGTCTCCTGGATGTGGGGTGCAGCGTCCCCCCTATCTATCTCTCTCTGAGGAGAGGGAGTAAGGAGTGACGTCGCCACCCTCTTTCCTGGAGGAGGGGTTGCAGCGACCCCCTAGCTCTCTCTCTCTCAGAGGGAGAAATGGGGCAACGTCGCCTCCCTGTGTCCTGGAGGAGGGGGTGCACCATCCCCCCTATCTATCTCTTTGAAGAGGGCCAGAAAGGGGCAACGTCGCACCCCTGTGTCCTGGAGGAGTGGGTGCAGCATACCCCTATCTATCTCTGTGAAGAGGGGAAGAAAAGGGCAACGTCGCCAGCCTCTATCTGGTGGAGGAGGTTCAGCGTTCTCCCAATCTATATCTCTGAAATAGGACAGAAAGGGGCAATGTCGGCCCCCTCTGTCCTGGAGGAGAGGGTGTAGCGTCCCCCCTATCTATGGCTCAGAAGAGGGGCAGAAAGGTGCAACGTCGCCCCCCTCTGTCCTGGAGGAGGGGGTGCAGCATCCCCCCATATCTAACTCTCTGAAAATGGGCAGAAAGGGGTAACGTAGCTCCC
>NW_006408645.1:1497228-1502717 GCF_000296735.1 Chrysochloris asiatica | reverse complement strand
ATCTCTCTGAAGAGAGTCAGAAAGGCGCAACGTCGCCCTCCTGTGTCCTTGCGTAAGAGGTGCAGCGTCCCCTCCTCTATCTCTATGAAGAGAGGCAGAAAGGGGCAACGTAGCCCCCCTGTGTCCTGGAGGGGGGGAGCAGCATTTCCCCCCTATCTGTCGCTCTGAAGAGGGGAAGAAAGAGGCAACATCGCCACCCTCTGTCCTAGAGGAGGGGGTGCAGCGTCCCCCCATATCTATCTCTCTGATATTGGGCAAAAAGGGGCAACGTTACCCACCTCTGTCCTGGAGGAGGGGGTGCACTGTTCCCCCTATTTATCTCTCTGAACAGGTGCAGAAAGGGGCAACGTCGTCCCCCTGTGTCCTGGAGGAGGAGTTGCAGCGTCCCCCATATCTCTCTCTCTAAAGAGGGGCAGAAAGGGGCAACGTCGCCCCCTTGTGTCCTTTAGGAGGTGGTGCAGCGTCCTCCCAATCTCTCTCTCTGAAGAGAAACAGAAAGGGGCTACGTTGCCCCCCTGAGTCCTGGATCAGGGGGTGCATCGTCCCCCTATCTATGGGTCTCTCTGAAGAGAGACAGAAAGGGTAACCACCTCCTCTTGTGAACTGGAGGACGGGGTGCAGCATGCTCCCTATCTATCTCTCTCTCTGACGAGAGACAAAAAGGGACATCGTCGCCCCCCTGTGTCCTGGAGGAGGGGGTGCACCATCCCTCCTATCTATATCTGTGAAGAGGGGAAGAAAGGGGGCAATGTCGCCAGCCTCTGTCTGGAGGAGGGGTTCAGCGTTCTCCCAATCTATCTCTCTGAAATGGGACAGAAAGGGGCAACGTCGGCCCCGTTTGTCCTGAAGGAGGGGGTGTAGCATACCCCCTATCTATCTCTCAGAAGAGGGGTCGAAAAGTGCAACATTGCCCCCCTCTGTCCTGGAGGAGGGGGTGCAGCATCCCCCGTATCTATCTACTGAAGAGAGGCAGAAAGGGACAACGTCGCCCCCCTGTGGCCTTTCGGAGGAGGCGCAGCGTCCGCCTTATCTGTTGTTGGTAAGTGCCGTCGAGTCGGTTCCGACCCATAGCGACCCTGTACAGGGTTTCTGAAGCTGTAAATCTTTACAGGAGCAGAACGCCTCATCTTTCTCCCTCGGAGCCGCTGGTAGTTTCGAACTGCTGGTCTTAAGGTTCGCAGCTCGATTCGTAACCACTACGCTACCAGAGCTCCTTTATTACCTCTCTGAAAAGGGGCAGAAAGGGGCAATATTACCCCCTTCTGTCCTGGAGGAGGGAGTGCAGTGTCCCCACTATCTATCTCTCTGAAGAGGGCAGAAAGGGGCAACGTCGCCCCCGTGTCTCCTGAAGGTGGGGTACAGCGTCTCCCCTATCTATCGCTCTCTCTAAAGAGAGGCAGAAAGGGTCAATGTCATGCCCCTGTGTCCTGGAGGAGGGGGTGCAGAGCCCCCGTATCTATCTCTCTGAAGAGGTGCAGAAAGGGGATACGTCGCCCCCCTGTGTCCTTTAGGAGGTGGTGCAGCTTCCTATCTATCTCGGTGAGGAAAGACAGAAAGGGGCGACTTCGCCCCCCTATTTCCTAGTGGGGCTTCAGCGTTCCCCCTATCAATCTCTCTGAAGAAAGCTAGAAAGGGGCGACCTGGCCCGCCTAGTAGGAAGAGGGGCTGCGATGTTCCCCCTATCTATCTCCCTGAAGAGAGCTAGAAAGGGGCGACGTCACCCCCACCCCCACCCCACCCCCCCACCCCCCGCGTAGGAAGAGGGCGTAGGAAGAGAGGTAGGAAGGGGTAATGTGGGCCCACCTCCTCTTTCCTAGAGAGGGGTGCGACTTTCCCCTCTCTGTCTCTCTGAGGAGAGGTAGGAATGGGCACCGTGTCCCCCCTCTTTCCTGGAGGAGGGAGCGGCGGTCCCCCTATCCGTCTCTCTGAGGAGAGCTGGGAAGGGGCAACGTGGGCCCCCTCCTCTTTCCTAGAGGGGGCTGCGGTGTTCCCCCTATGCGTCTCTCTGAGGAGAGTTAGGAAGGGGCAACATGGGCTTCCCCCCTCTTTCCTAGAGAGGGGTGCGGAGTTCCCCCATCAGTCTCCCTGAAGAGAGCTGGAAAGGGGTAATGTTGCGCCCCTCTCAGCCTCTCTGTGGAGAGATAGCGAGGGGGAACGCTGCACCCCCTCTAGGGAAGACGGTGGGCGCAGCGCTGCCCCTCTAGGTCTCTCCGCCCAGAGACCGCCAGGCAGAGCGCTGCACCCCCCTCTAGAAAGAGGGCTGGTGCAGCGGTGCCCCTTTCCATCTCTCTGCAGAGGGGCAGACAGGAGGCACACTGCACCGCCCCCTCTAGGAAAGAGGGGGTGCAGCGTTGCCCATTTCCTCTCTGTAGAAAGGCAGATAGGGAGAACGCTGCACCCTTCTTCTAGGAAAGAAGGGGGCAACGTTGCCCCTTTTTATTGCTCTGCAGAGAGATAGATAGGGGGAACGCAGTACCCACCCGCTGTTGTTGTTGTTGTTATGTGCCGTGGAGTCTGTTCCAACTCATAGCGACCCTGTACAGGGTTTCCGAGTTGTTATTCAGTTTCCATGTATTTGACTTTATTTCCTTGGTCTTCCTATTGATTTCTAATTTGATAGCATTGTGGTCTGAGAAGATGCTTTGTAGTATTTTGATATTTGTAAATATATGGAGGTTTGTAACGTTGCCTAACACACGATCTATTCTGGAGAATGTTCCATGTACACTGGAAAAGAATGTATATTGTGCAGTTGTACACATCTATAAGGTCCAGTTGGCTGATTGTGTTGTTTAGTTCCTCTGTGTCTTTGTTGAGTTTCTTTCTGATTGTTCTATCCATTTTTTGAAAGCAAGTGTATTAAAAGACCACTATCGTGGATTCGTCTATTTCTTTCTTCAAATCTATTAAGGTTTGCTTTATATATTTTGGAGCTCTTTCATTGAGAGCAGAGATATTTCTTATGGTTATGTCATCTTGTTCAATTGTCCCTTTAATCATGACATAACTCCATCTTTATCTATTATGCTGGTTTTTGCCTTAAAGTTTGTTTTATCAGAGATTAGTACTACCACACCTATTTTTTTTTTTTATTACAATTAGCTTGGTATATTTTTTTCCATCCTTTGACTTTTAATCTGTTTTTGTCTCTGTGTGTAAAATGTGTCTCTTGCAGACAGCATACTGAAGGATCTTGTTTTTGTATCCATTCTGCCACCCTCCATCTCTTAACTGGTGCATTTAATTCATTTACATTCAGTGTAATTATCGATAGGTATGGATTAATTGCTGCCACTAGGTTTGTTTTTTTGTGCTGCTGCTGCTTTCTTTGTTCTGCATGTCTTCATGGCTTCTGTGTTCTTTCTTGTCAGTTTCCTCATAGTTTTAATGTTTTCATGGATTTTAATTTTCTTGGTATTTTGTGAAGTGTTCATTTTCTTTGTGGTTATCTTATATTCCATTAATTTTCCCTCCACTTAGTGCAGTCTATTTTATCCTGTAATCTACTTGACCTTCTCACCATCTGGATCTCTGTTTCTATGTTTTTACCTTCTTTCGCTTTGTAATTTTTTGGTCATAGACTGACCTCCCAGATCATCTGAATTTGTTCTTATAGTTTTGTTCTCTTCTTGACTGTTCCATTTGTTGATTGAGTTCTGGGAGATGCTGCCATATATGTCACTCTCTGGTTATTGTCTGTTCTTGTTGGTTCTCAGTCCACAGAACTCCCCTTGGGATGTTTTGTAATTCAGGATTAGCTTTGTCAAAATCTCTTGACTTCTGTTTTTCCTGGAATGTTTTGGTTACACTGTTGTATTTGATTGATAGCTTTGCTGGATAAAGGATTCTTGATTGGCAGTTTTTTCTTTGAGAGTTTTATATATGTCTTCCCATTGCTTTCTTGCCTGCATGGTTTCTGCTGAGAGATCCGAGCTTAATCTGACTTGCTTGCCTTTGTATGTAACGCTTCTCTTTTCCCTAGCTGCCTTCTGTATTGGCTCCTTAACTTTGATTTTGGAGAGCTTGATTATCATATGTCTTGGTGATTTTCTTTTGGGGTCTATCCTTCCTGGGGTTCATTGAGCTTCTTGAATGTTAATCTTTTCACTTTTCTGGATGTTAAAGAAGTTTTCATCCAGCAGTTCTTCAAGTATCTCCTCTGTGGACTTGTGTGATTCTTCCTGTTCCAGAATGCCAATAATTCTTAAATTATTCCTCTTCATGTTCTCCAATATGAATCTTAGACCTTTTTCGGATTTTTTTTTTACCCTTTTTTCTGCTTGCTCTTCTATCTTAGTAGTATTGATAGATTTACCTTCCAGCTCACTAGTTTTGGCTTCCATCTCTTCAATTCTACTCCTTTGCCCTTTCAGTGTATTGTCTATTCCTGATATTCTATTATTAATTATTTGGACCTCTTTCTGTAGGTTTTGAATTGCTGTATCTGTCTTATTTGGTTGTTCCTGTATTGCTTTCCTGACTTCTTTCTTATTTTTCTCTACTCCATTGTAAAGTGTTTTGAAACATTTTATAATCATTTTTCTGAATTCCTTCTCAGGCATTTCCAAGGCATGCCCTCCTTCCAGAATGGAGTCCAGGTCTACCTCTAGGTCATTTGTCTCAGACGGTTTATCTTGTTTCTGGACATATGGTGATATGGTCATCTGCTTTTGCTTCATGGACATCTTCAGTGGTTAGCTGTGACCTTAATACTTAACTGAGTGTGTGTTTTGTAATTTTTTATGCTTTCTGATTGCTTCCAGGTAGATGTGATCAGGAAATGGGCTTCCCTTTTCACTCTTCTTAATGCATAACTCAGAGTAACTTTCACACGTGTTGTCTGCCTCCTCCCTGGTGTATGGCAGTTGGTATTGATTCTTGCCTAGATTGTGGTTTTTTTTAGGATGTCATTGTAGCTTGATTATACGGCAGCAATTGCTGTCTCTTCTTGGGTAATATAGGGAGAGAAAGGGCCCCCTAAAGGTAAAAGGGGGGACAAACAAACAAACAAACCAGCAACAGCAACAACAACTACAACTACAACAAAACAGATCCGATACTGTAGTCTATAATCGCAGAAAAGAGAGGAGAGAGAGAAGAAGGAAAAAAAAAATCTGTAGCTTAATATAAGTATGAGTTTAATAGCCTCTTTCAGCTTCTTGCCTTCAAGGCCACTTAATAAATTTCAAGATGCCATTGTTGGTTATTATGCTGTACCTCAGGTTTTAATCTTGAGCCCATTTTGCTTTTAGACTCTGTCCCACTCCACACCCTCTGTTCTGGCCTTTTCCCTATTAATAAACAGTTCAGGGCCGGCTGTGGTCATTTTGCACTGCTGGTTGGTTTTAAGCGGGAACTGGCCCTTTGACCACTGAGAGGATCTGTGTGTGTATGTGGTAGAAGAACCCTCCAGTGGTGGTGGTGAGGGGTGTCCACTCACTCAGGCATCCCCTCTAGTCACCAGAATGGAGGTGCGCAGCCAGCGAGAG
>NW_006408645.1:1487101-1496043 GCF_000296735.1 Chrysochloris asiatica | reverse complement strand
TCAGTATGAGTCAGAACTAACTTGATGGCACTTAACAACAGCAACATGCCCATCTATATGGACTCAAACACTCACCACCAGTGTAAGTCACAATGTGCCCACGACACCCACACTCGGTGCCACTTTTCCCATCAAGCACAAGTCTTTATGTTCTAAAGCATACTTTCCCCTCCCATCATCTCCCAAGTAACCACCAATGAACACTGGTTTCTCTGTATTTATCTGTTTTTGACTTCTTAGGTGGCTGTGTGTCTTCTTATAGAAGAGTTAAAAAGCAATGTCTATCTTCATAAAGGAGCTCTGGTAACATAGTGGTTACGAATTGGGCTGCAAACCTCAAGGTCAGCAGTTCGAAACTACCAGCTGTTACGCAGGAGAAAGATGAGGCTTTCTGCTCCCATCAAGATTTACAGCCTCGGAAGGGTCGCTATGAGTCGGAACCGACTGCACGGCACATAACCATCATCCTCATATGCTTGATTTATTGTGCTTAGCAACATATCCTTCAAGTCCATTCATGTTAAGTTTCATGGACTTATTTATAGTTCTTTATGATGGCAGTATTATATGCATTATACATATGCATGTGCCACAATTTGAATGAGTTTATCCATTTATCAGGTAATAGGCATTTCAGTTGTTCCCACTGTTTTACTATTGTGACAAAAGCTGCAATGCACACAGGAGTGCATATACGATGAGGCTTCAAAAGTTTGTGCAAAAATGGAATGAATACAGAATTGAGTTTTTTTAAGTCCCCTGGTATATCTGTTCCTGTCAGTACTTTCAGGTCTCTAGGGTTTCTGAGGAGTGGCTGGTAAGTTTGAACCACTGACCTTGCAGTTCAAACTGACCTTGTGGTCCAGTGCTTATCCTACAGTACCATCCCAGGACATCTAACAACAAGGGTATATTCCTAGGAGGAAGATTGCTGGATCACAAAGTAGCTCTATTTCTAGTTTTTTGACGAAGCACCATATAATTTCCCATAGTGGTTGTATCATTCTGCAGTCCCACCAGCAATGAATAAAATTTCCTATCTCCCCTTTATTATGTTTTAAGTGAAGTAAAAACAGTGCATTTTTACTGTGAGTTGAGTGAAGGTTTACAGACAAGATCATCTATTCTACATTAAAAAAACACCATTGTTTTTGTTAGGCTGTATAAACAAACTATTTAACAATTTTTATACACACTGTTCCCTGATACATGTTACACTTTTTATAATTGTCAGCATCCTTATGATTTCCAGTGTGTTTGTTCTGTTTCCATTGACGTAGCTTCACTTCCTCTCTTTGAATTCTCATCTTTGCTATATTGAGCATTTGGTCTCATATGATTGATTTCCGCCTCCCCCACCCCCCAATTCTTTTATAATTGATACTTGCTAGAAAATGTTGTTTAACATTCATGGAGGCCTAAGGGTGCAATATGACCAGAAAAAATCTTCATACTTCCCAAATAGTTTTATATTTTATCTATGAAAAAGTCAGTCACGAAAGCAAACTTATTCTTCAACAAGTAGAATTTTTATGTCCATTGTATATTTCTGTGTCTTCTCGTTTGCCAATGCGAGGAGAAACTGGAGCCAGGTTCTTTATATTATACATACACATGTGATGTCAAATCTTCAAATACTATCCAGTTTCTTTAAGATAAGTGGAGTGACTCGCAGCAGGGCCATGGAGGAGATCACATCCTCACACATCTTCCGTTTCATTTCCTCCGAGTCTAGATTCGGTGCTAGGGCCTCGATCCAGAACATCGCGGATCTGCCTCAACAACTTTCAGATGTGGTATTCTGCTTTCCTCCGTAGTATACTTGATTGTTTAAAGGAGCAAATTACTCACAAGTGATGTTGTTTATTTTATAAGCCAATCTATTATTTGGCTGATAGGTGATCTGCAGAAATAGTTTCAATGACAAGTTGAAAGGTCTCGTAGTGCTTTTCTTTGATTACTGGTTCATGCTCCTTACTTTTTATATGTCTATGCAAACTTCGTATTTCAAATCGAGTCAATTTAGGTCGTTTGACTGCGTCACGAACTTTGTTAATTTCATCTAGGTTGTCCCATTTGTTGATATATAGTATTCATAGTCTTCTCTCTCTTTTAATCCGTTTATTGTGAATTGAGTGAAGGTTTACAGAGCAGATCATAAATTTTACATTCAACAAATCATCTGCTTTGTTTCATCACAGTGATTACAATCCCCTCCATGTACCATCATGTATCCCATTTTCTCCTTGGATTTCCTGTTTCCTTGTCACCTTCTTTCCCCACCCTTTTGAATTTTGTCCTTTGGTAAATACTGCCCTTTTGATCTCCAGTGGTTGGCTATTCTATAGTGTACAGACCTCACTACTGTTGCCCCCCTATATACCTACTGCTTGGCTGAAAATTGAGTCACAGTGAAGGATCATAGTATTCTCTTATAATTCTTTTTATTTTGAATATAAAATCAGCAGTAATACCTCCATGTTCATTTCTAATTTTATGAATATGAATCTTCTCATTTTTTAACTAAAGGTTTGTTATTTTGCTGATCTTATAAAAAAGCCAACTTTAAAAAAAAAAAAAGCTTCGTGAATTGAGGTTTGCAGACAAGATGATCAGTTTTACAATCAACCAATCATACACTTTGTTTCATTTGAATGATTACATTTCCCTATGGACCAACAGTTAACCCACTTCCTCCCCGTGGTTCCTATTTCCATTCTAAGTTCCTTCCCATCCCTTCTCAACTGTGTCTTTAGGTAAATGTTGTCCTTTTGATCTTAAATGATTGACCATTCCACAGTGAGCAGAACTTATTAGTGTTATGGTCCCTCACATATCTGTCTTGGGTGAAAATTGGGTCACAAGGGTGAGTTCTGAAGAATCATCTTTTGATTTTATCTTTTTTTTTTTTTTTTCTATTCTGTATTTTATTTGGAGAAAATATTGAAGCTGTCAAGGATTTCGTTTTGTTTAGATCCACAGTTATGGCCCAAGGAATCAACAATGAAGAAATCAATGTACTGTAGTGAGTAAATTGGCAGCAAAAGACCTCTTTAAAGTGTTAAAAAGCAAAGCTGTCATTTTGAGGACTAAGGTGCAACTGATTCAAGCCATGGTATTTTCAGTTGGACTTCTAACCGCAAGGTTGGAAGTTCAAACCCACCAGCTGCTTCTCGGAAACCCCATGCAGGGTCACTATGAGTTGGAACTGACTGGAACTCACTTAAACAACAACAATGAGTTGGAACCAACTTGATGGCATTTAACAACAACAACATCTGCATGCAAAAGCTGGACATGGACAAAGGAAGACTGAAGAAAAATTGATGTCTTTGGATTAGGGCGTGTGTGAAGAATTTCAAACATACTATAGGCTGCCAGGAGTCCTGGTGTGGCGATGTGGGTTAATGTGCCAGACTGCAATGCCATTTGAACTGCAAGGTCGGTGGTTCAAGCTCACCAGCTGCTCCTTGGAAACCCTATACAGGGTCGCTATAGGTCACAGTCGACTCGATGGCACTTAACAACAACAACAATAGGCTGCCAGAAGAACCAACAACTTAATCTTGGAAAAAGTCAGCCAGAATGTGCCTTAAGGAGTGAGGATGGCGAACTTTTATCTCGTGTACTCTGCACATGTTATCAGGAGAGATCAGTCCCTAGAGAAAAAGAGAAAGACCTCAATGAAATGGATTGGCCCAGTGGCTGCAACCAAGCATACCAATGGTTGTGAGGATGGCACAGGACTGAGCAGTGTTTTGTTCTGCTGTGTATAGGGTCACTACGAGTCGGAACCCACTTGATGACACCTAACATCAACAACAAGGCTGCTTTCGTGCTACATTGGCAGACTTGAGACCATAAGACCCACAGAACTTGAATTATTCTCACCATTTGATCCTGTACTGAAAGTTTGCTGACATCTCTTCTAGATCAATGACATCTGATGCAAGCCTCAAAGGTGAACCACGTTAAGTAATTTAAAATTTCCTAGTAGCCACATTGAAAAAGAAACAGGTAAAAAACAACAACAACAACAAAACTTGTAGTAACATACTTTATTTATTTTTTAATGCTTTATTGTGAATTATGTGATAGTTTACATGGGAGGACATCAGCTTCATATTGATCCCATCATATATTGTTTCCTTGCCATGGTTACAATCCCTTCCATGCATCATCGATCAACCAAAGGGTATACCCTGCAAGCCTGCCCCCCTGTCATCTGCACACCGCCTCTCTCTTTCTCCAGGTCCAAACGCTCCAGCCACTCCATCTCCCCATGTCATCATCTCTGCCTGCATCCCTGGTGTAGTAACATATTTTAGATAGCTCAATATAGTCCAACTATGATTTTGACATGTGATCAATAACAAAAATTATCAGTGAAATATTTGCAATCTTTTTTTTATAACAACAAATACGAAATTTAGTGTCTCTTTTATGTTTACTGCACATCTCAGTATGGACTGGGCACTTTTTGTGTGCTCAATACTCACAAGTGACTAGCGGCTACAGTATGGGGTACATTTTTATTTATTTATATATACAGAATAATTTAATTTGGAAATGTATAAGGTGTTGCAAACTTTACAAGGTTTTATGAAGATGGTAGGATTTTAAGAAATCGCATTTATAAACAAAGGGACCAATCTAGCCCCATGCAGAAGCCTACACAGGTCAATGTGATGAAGAACAAAAATTAGAACACTAGTGGTGAAGACTCTTAGCCATCATCTGTTCCTACCTCATCATTTAACAGATGGGGAAAACACAAGCGACTCAAGGTTTTCTAGACATTGTAAATACTAACAAATCTTGGGCTTTACAAATTCTATCTCAGCTATATGTAGGACTGTGATACCATATGCCAGAACAGACATTAGAAAAGCCCTTCTCCAGGATTAATGAAAAGCAAATAACCTTGGATCACAACAATTTAAAAGGATCCCATATTACAGGAATTTTTTTTAATTGACAATTTTTTTTTTTTGGACTGTTGTAGTAATTTATTGTCCCCTCCCCTTACCACACACATACATACACACACTGGGATTTAGCATCAGTCACTACCTCACAACCACTGTCAGCCACCACATGCCTGGAGACACACACAGAGACATTGTGTTGTTGGGAGGCAGGTCTCCATTTCTGCTCCTTTTTCCCATGTGAGAGAGGCCTGACTTGTGGGCAGTTTAGAGGTGGGAAGTCACAGTGATCTAAATAGGTTGGAAAGGAGAAGGCAGTGGTTCTGGGCTAAGGGCCCACAGGGCCAAAGTCCTGCCTGATCTCATGTCCAGCCTGTATCTTTAGGCATGGGAAGTATTTCCAGTCTTCTTGAGGCCCTCAGCTTAGACAACTGACATAGCAAGTGTCAAGGATTTGGTTGTGAAACCTGGAAAGTGGAGCAGAGCTTGGCATTATGGGCCTTGAGTCGCTGGGGTTGCTCAGGAAGGAACCATGCTTCTCTCCCTGCTCCTGGCCCCATGCCCTCAGCATCCTTAAGGGACGTGGCAGTCTACCTCTTTCCCTATAAGAAAACAAAATATCCTCCCTCATGATTGTCCTTAGCTTCAAAGGCAAAGCTTGCTTGCAAGGGAAAAGCAGGGGATGGTCTGATTGGATGGGACCCCTGTTGGGGCAATAGCAGGTACCAGACCTGAGGCAAAGTTGTTAAGTGCCATCGAGTCAGTTCCGACCCACAGTGACCCTGTACAGGGTTTCCGAGGCTGTAAATCTTTACGGGAGCAGAAAGCCTCATCTTTCTCCCGCGGAGCAGCTGGTAGTTTCAAATTGCAGACCTTAAGGTTCACAGGCCGATTCGTAACCACTACGCTACCAGAGCTCCTTAGGGGCAAAGTAGAGGTTCCATAAACCTGTTCAGAGAGGTGTCCTAAGCCCACCCCAGGAGCCCGGCTGATGAGCGGTTCAGCCCCAGGGGCGGGACCTGTAGTCAGAGGTGGAGTGGGCGTGGTCAGGGTAGTCCCGGCGCGTTTCAGCAGCAGTGAGCATGCGCCCGGGCGCCATTACGAACACGAACATGTAGTAGAGGTTCCACACCAGCATGGCCAGCAGCGGCAGGAATGTCAGGCCATAGCCAAATCCTCGGAAGGAGCGGCCTACGGCAAAGGTCAGCCAGTGTAGTAGCTTGGAGATGGCAAAGAGACCAGTAAGCAATGGGAGCAGCTTGAGGGTGTCCTGGGTCAGGTAGGTGGAAAGCACTGCCTGGTTGAAGAAGTAGAGGATGATGAGCTCTATGGACTGGGCCACATATCGCAGGTGGGCCTCCACCTGCCGCCGGGGCTCCCCAAAAGGCCGTAGGGCAGAAAAGCACAGCAGGCTCAGCCCATATACCAGGATCTCCAGCACGATGGGGAAGGTGGCAAAGACCCCGCAGCGCAATGTGTTGATCAGGCGAGAACTCATGGTGGGCAGCCGTGGTGCATCAAAGGGCAGGAAGGCATATGCCCCATACAGTAGGCAGGGGAAGAGGATGAGGGCAGCTCCTACTGAGGCCACGGCCCTCAGCCCTTCATGGCTCCCACAGCCCCTGCAGGACTTGCTAGGTGGTCTCACCACTGCCTCCACCCATTTGTGCTCAGGGGGCTCAGGGTAGCTGGCTCTTCCTCGCCTGACTCGCAGCGCACGATGACATCCTCCTGGGGTCTCCGCTTAATGCATAGAAGGTCAATGGGCACAAAGGCCCAGGCTGCCTTCTCAGGCAACAGGTACACATCATCTTCATGTAGCTCCTCGGGCTTGGTAGGTGGCTGTGATTGGAGGAGCTCTGGCTCAATGCCCCTCCAGCCAGGGGGATCCAGGAATAGGGCACTGGGCTGAGGGCCAGTCCCCCAGGGCGAGGTGGCAGCCTCACTCACTGTGCTGTCTAGGCCATTCTCAATCCCCTCTCCATCCATGGGAGATCCAGCCACGGGGGACCCAGCCACGGGAGACCAAGCCATGGGAGACCCAAGCAGGGAACACAGCAGTGAATTCAAACATAAGAATATCTGCCCACGTGCAACTTACCTTCCCATGGGCGTGGAAAGAAAATAAACCAACAGGGAAAACAAATGTTTCCCCATGGTGAGGCAGGATGACATGGTTGTGTTGCTGAGGTTGCATGCTTAACTGGATGCAGGGCACATTGAGAAGGTGACAACCTGAAGGAAATTAGCTCGGAGACCAGTTGGGGCTGTAGCAGAGCCAGCAAAGGAGGGAGTAGATGGGACTCCTTTTGACTCAATATCTTGAGAAACCACTCTACCCATTCACCAAATTTACTTGTTTTAACTTTGTAGCATTAGGATTGGGTTTAGGTTAAGATTTCTGTTAGAGTACAGATTGGTGATTGAGGTCTACTAGTGTTTTGTTTAGTTTAGCGTTAGAGTTGGGACAAGGTTGGGTTTCAGCTTTAGGATAGAATATTCAATATCAGGACATTTTTTGGCTATGAGCAGGATTAGTGATTGGATAGAATGTATCATGGAATTGGTATTGTGGGGTGCTGGTTAGTCCTTGGTGTATGCATCTGTATGAAGCCTACTCAACAGCCAGGGCTACATACATGCCCTCTTTCAATTTAGTAGTAGAAGTCATCTGAGCATTGTTCCTAGAGATCTAAGGGAAAAATATGTAGCCCTAGAAATGATACCTACTTCCTATGTTATTAAATGGCTCAAGTCACAGAAAGACATTACTGAACATACAAGTATGGCTGAAAAAATTAAACCAAATGGAAATAAGATTACAATGAAGAGAGTTTTTGAGATAAAGAGGTATTTTGTACAAGGAACAATAATATTTATCAACTTAAAGTATCTAGTTAAATCTGGATACTTTTGTTAATGTGGGTGTGGAAAAGAAAGAGGCCTGATGAGAAAAATTAATAATAAAGAATTAAATACACATAAACAGATGCAATTTAGTCATTGAAACAAAATCGTTATAAAAGTAATAAAAACAGAAGCTAGAGGCATTTAAACCTTAAATAAAATGTACAGCTGTTATTTCCTGCCTTTTTTCTTTTTGGGTTATTCACCTACTTTGTTGGAATACATCATAAGTATCTTGAAAGGTGTGGCACTGTAGGATCAGTACTAGGTTGTTAACCAAAAGGTTAGTGGTTCAAACCCACCAGACAATCCTTGGAAACTGTATACAGGGTCGTTATGAGTCAGAACTGGCTCAGCGCTTTACAACAACAACAACAATTGGTATTATAGTTGCATCTAGAGGGTCTAGTGGATATTCCAGAACATTTAACTTGTTCATGAGGAATCTGTGCATAGTCCAAGAGGCAGTTATTTGAACAGAACAAAAGGATGCTGAGTGGTTTAAAATTGGGAAAAATATATACCAGGTTTGTCTCCTCTCACCATTCTTAGTTAGTCTGTATGCTGAGCAAATAATCTTAGAAGCTGGATTACATGAAGAAGAATGTGGCATCAGGATTGGAGGAAGACTTGTTAACAATTTACAGTATGCTGATGACACAGCCTTGCTTGCTGAAAATGAAGAGGACTTGAAGTACTTACTGATAAAGATTGAAGACTAGACTCTTCAGTATGTATTGCATCTCAGTTTAAAGATCATGAAAACCCTCACAATTGGATCAATAAATAGCATTATGATAAATGGAAGAGGACTTCAGTTTGCTTGGATCCACAATCAATGCTCATGGAAGCAGCAGCCAAGAAATCAAACAACATACTGCTTTAGGCAAATCTGTTGTGAAAAATCTTTTAAGTGTTAAAGGGCAAAGGTGTCACTTTGAGGACTAAGATGCACCTGATGTGTGCCATGGAGTAGGTTCTGACTCATAGCGACCCTGCACAGGGTTTCCGAGGCTGTAAATGTTTATGGGAGCAGAACGCCTCATCTTTTTCCCACGGAACTGCTGGTAGTTTCGAACTGCTGATCCTGAGGTTGGAAGCCCAACT